>NC_084813.1:26377975-26692409 GCF_963583255.1 Pyrus communis | reverse complement strand
GAGAAAATAATGATGCAATCCTTGTCAGTCTTTTAAAAAGAGCATTAGTGGACGTACCCAGCTGCATTATTAAATCATATGGTATAATAGTCTGTGACATGCATGATTTGGGCTAACACTGTTACTCATAAGATGTACAAGTTTGGTTTAGTAGGTTTTTAATTGGGATTTGGTTCCTATCAGTTATACTGATCCAGTTAAGCAGCATATAAACTCTCTTTTCTTTGGACAAAACGACTTTCCCTTGTTGAGGAGGCCTCCATACTCCTTTATGTAATGAGCGATCTTCATTGAAGCAGAGAACCCATTGCGATGCTTATTAGGGTTTGGTTTATGATTCGTCTTCTCTTGCTCGGCAGCTTCTCTCTTCGCGGCATTTTGAGGCCTCACGGTGGACTTCATCTCTTTGCCCTGTGTAAAATCTAATCAAACGACTGAGAAATAGAATTGGCCAGAATAATTGTATTAATATTAGTCTTCTACCTTTACAGAGTTTCCTATATATAAAAAAACACAGCTAATCCTGCAGTACTGCTATACAATAAAGGAAAAATATACAGATCAATTACTGATTTGTTGGATTAAATGTTAGATTAGAGAGCCAAGAGGTTCAAACCCACGCTGTCGTACAAAAACACTCATCTTCACCACTGTAGTAGTAGACCACTTGCCGCTGATTAACTCACTTAAACATTTAATCTTTCCACGTCACGTGAAAAATCTGAGTAAGAACACTGAACTAATTCTCGATAATATTTTTAACAAACGATAGTAATAGTGGATTAAATTGTTAGTTGGTAAGGGAGAGGGGGATCGGTGGGATAGATAATTGCCTTCCCTCTTTTGTTCGGTTAATCGAGAAGGCCCAAAAACTTGAAAAACTTAGTCCAATGGGCCTATTCAAACAACACTTGGGCCCAAACAGTTACAATCATTGACGCACAGCCTATGGTACCAAGTCTCATTGCTAATATTCAAGTTTAACAGCATCAAAACTCAAATGCAAAATATAACATTCAATCCAAAATTGACTAGCAATTACTGATTCCGAAGCACTACCAAAGACCTCCTTCGGGTTAAACCCGCTGTATGTATCAGTTTGTTCATCTTACACTAACTTGTTAAACTATCCATTTTTGGAAGCTTTGGAAACTAACATGTGCCACTAACTAGAAAATACCAACTCACAACACCATAGGTGCATGCATTAGCATCAAGCAAGGATCCGTGATTTAACGCTTCTTCTTGCTCCCTTTTGCAGCACCGGATTTGGATGGACTGGCAACCAGGTACACAAATAGAACCACAATGGAGACAACAGAGATCAGAGACCCGTACTTTGCCAGAAACCTCTGCATATAAGAAAAAGTCGAGATGTAAGGGATGAAGCAAAGGAATGTTCCGTCCGTACAGAAAATATTGTATAGTTCGTGATGACTTTGACAAATTCATAGTACAAAAGATTCAACAGCATATAAAAGAGTATTTCATACCTTAACCTGAAAAGTTAGGCCCCAGCAGAGATAATTTCATGAAACCACAAAACACCACCTCAGTTAACACCATAAAAGTTGTCCGAAATCAGATTGCATAATATAACCCTTATTTAATGGAGAAACTTACCCATTCAAACTTCTTCTCAGGAGGCCTGTCTGCCAGAACATCCAAAGGAAATATTGGAGTTGAATAAGACTCCTATAAGAAACAGCAAAAAGTCAGAAGGTATACATTTATACAGCCACAATGAGTAGCAAAGGAACCGGTTGCAGACATCTCACCTGTAAAGCAGCCTTTGTGGGAATGCGGAATGTAATAAGAGCTGGTGCACCGTTGAAAAGTAATTTTTCTTTGGCCTCCAATTCAAAGGAGTGGGATACAATGCCACCTCTGCAAATCCCATTTAGGTAACCATTAACTAAGAAACAAAAGGGGAGTAAGCCATGCAAAGCAGAATATGTTATGAGGAAAAGCTGGAACTTACGCATCAAGCCTTTCCCATGACTTGGAAGTGTTACCGCTGACAACCTCAAAGATATCTTGAGGCCAGCTATCATCACTCAAGCTTACATCATAAGCCGTTCTGCAAAGGAAACATTACAAACTTTTATTACTAATAGATAAGAAGACGTCTGAGAATAAAAATAAAAATAATATACAAATAAATCTCAGTTAACTTAACACACAATCAACAGAGTGGTGGATAATCGAACAAATGAAAGAGTGGATTCCCATACAAAAACAAAAGCCTGACGAAATGGTTGTGCCTTTATCCGGATGCAGAATTAAACCACTAAAGCTAATGCAAGTGGGCAGGAAAAGAGATTCAGAAATCCTCGTATATTTGACCTCAAAGAGCATTGTTAAGTTATATGTAAGAGACATGAAAAATACATAAAAACGTATTCCACTAAAAAAAAAAAAAAATTTGTTGAGAAATTAGTAGTGCTAAAATGAGTTACAGGGTGCTAGTAAATCTTGTCAACCGCTAACATGTCAATTAGATGTCCATTTGGGCATGACGTTAGCCTTATAAAAGAATTAAATTTAAGGAATTTTATATCACCAAGCTATTTTACGTTGAAGGGAAAACTACAAAAGGAACATTAAAAACTGAAATGCTTTCACAACTTGTAACACTAGTACATACTTCAACTCAAACATATCTTCAATCGATCCCTCAAAAACGACCAATTCCTTCAACAATTTTCTCTTGCTTCACCTTCCCCAAACTTTTTCACCATGCTTTAATTAGTTTCGGTAACACAGTCTTTCTCTATACAACAAGTACAACATATAAACACGACTAATACTGCGACATTGAGATTCAAACATTAATTGCAGCTTAATCTTTGGAATGCTTATGTTATCAAATCATTCCATACAGAATAAAAAACATTAATGTCTACAGCGGCATGCAGACCATCAATTGGGGATCAGTTGACGAAACAATTCTGGTTTTGAATTTCTATCCAATACAGAATCAAGTAAAATTCCAAGATTGAAAACCTAATTCGTCTAATTTGCTCGAAATTTCACAGCAACCAAACAGAAACATGATTCAACAAAAACAAATCCCATAAACAAAAACCAATTTACAATTTAACCGCAATACTCAGAGATAGATAACCCATTTCAACAAAAACATGATGCACGCAAGAGATCGAGCGAATCTAACAGCAAGCTAAAATTACTGAACGCTAAGCTGGATCTGTAAATAAAGCAGCAGATATAACGAAAACTGAGATCGGAAATGGAGGAACAAGAAGAACCGTACGAAGATCCTTGGTTGTAGATGTCGATGGAGACAAGGACGCGCTCGACGCCGGACTTGAGCCGGTTGAGGGAGGCCTTCTTGTGGGCGATGATGAAGGGCAACTCTGAGCTCGCGAGCGCCGACGTGAATAGCAAGAGAGCTACCACCGTCGAGAGGAGAGCGCTGCCGATCGGAATCGCCATTTGGATTTCGGATGGAGGTGGTGAGTCGTGACGGAGTCGCTGAGGTGAGGGGAGGTGAGGTTTGGTTGGACCCGTTTGCTTGGGATCCTCAACTCGGAAAAATGTTAAATTCACACTTACAGACCAAAGGAAAACCCCTAGGGTCTGTTTCGTAATTAAACTTAATTGGACTCTCTATACGGGTGGAGGGTCGAAGAAATTTTTAATTATGACAGAAATATAAGTGGTACATCATATATTTTAATAGAAGTGATGATATTTTTTAAGTTAGTAACTTTTTAACATCATATCCCATAATTTTTATAATGACATGTGATGTACCATCTTGTATGTCAATTACACTGAAAAATCTCTCGGAGGATAAAGGGTAGAGACCCTAGCCTAACGTACCGGGTCCATGTTGATGCTGGTGACTGGTGAGTTTATTTTAATTTTGACCTAATCTATTTTTCTTTTTTTCTTTTCAAAGAAATACATAAAATAACATTGAAACTTTAAATAAAATGGACAATTTGAATTTTATTTTGTTTTTGTTAAAAAGAAACAGAAATTTTCACTTAAATTTTGTTTTGTTTTTGTTTTTGTCGACAATTTGAATTTTGTTTTGTTTTTGTTTTATCTTATAGCTTATAAGACCAATTTTTTTCTAAGACCAACGCGACTTATGTGTTAGTAAATCTTTAAAACAAACTGAAAGAGTATGTCACGATCCTTAATACTTATCGTGCTTCGATATAAGTGTACAGGAGTGTCCCTACACTCTTGTACTTAAGGTAACTTCCTTTTGTTAACGCAAGGTTCTTTTCCAACCCTAAAAATGATGTAGGCCTAAGAAAAGGCCCATGACCAAGGCCCAAAGGAAGAAGGGAGGACCAAGACCTCAGGAGTAAGGAGTCAAGAGGAGACAACTTTTTGGTACATGGTAAACATAAGCTTTTAAGGGAAGAGATCCCCATTTTTCAAAAAAAATGAAGACATCCTTTTGACCATTAGATTTGGCTTTAATGAAATCATGTGGTTGAGATTCTGTGGCCTATGATTTAATCTCAACCACATAATTTCATTAAAGCCAAATCTAACAGTCAAGAGGGTGTTTCCATTTTTTTTGAAAAATGAGGATCCCTTCCCTTAAAGGACCTGCATGGTAAACTATCTCTAGAGTGCTCACTGCTTGGCATGCAGTGCTAGGCGAAGTGCTAAGCATGTAGTGCTATGCAAAGTGATAGGCATGCGTAAAGTGCTAGACAGACCAAGTTGCTAGCCTGAGACCACCAGACCAAGGTGCTAGGCCGAGACCACCAAACCATAGTGCTAGGCCGAGATCACTAAACCAGGGTGCTAGGCCGAGACCACCAGACCAAAGTGTTAGGCAAACAGTGGTAGGCATGCAATCCTAAGCAGAGTGTTGGGCATGCAAAGTGCTCTGTGGACGACCACATCCCTAAGTGCTCTACGAACAGCCATTACATGAAGGCATGTTGACCAAGACTAGATATTTATAAGGTGGATAGGAAGATGTCACGTCACCTTTATTTGAGACCACCCATTTGGCCTTCCTTAGGAAGGTGAGTTTGCCTATATAAAGAGGTCATTATGTAAAGAAAGGGGGTTGGACACTTCCATATGGGGAAGGCTCCCAAGTCAATTCAGTTGTAACACTATATAAACCGATTACAGTGGGCGTAGCTCCGTTTATGAGCGAACCACTATATATCCTTGTGTTCATTTCATTTTAGCCCATATGTTAAGCCCACCTTTGTTAACCTGCAAGTTTTGAACATTAACACCTTTCATGATCAATAAATTAATATCTACATCAAGTTAAAATTCTTATTCATTTTTGTTTTGGTAAAGCTAGAAATTTTCTTCGACATAGAATGAAATAACTAATAAGTTTGAAAACAATGCTCTATATACCTTGTACATAAACATCATCATAATGTGTAAGTACGTGAAGTGTATTGTAAATATTGTTAACTAATGCAGGCACTATTACATGTGTGTGAGAGTGTGTGTCTGTGTGTGTATGAAGGGGCTTAGTAGAAGTGATTTGGAGAGGAGAAGAAGAAGAAGGAGGAGGGCCTAGCATGAAAGGGAAGAGCCTGTGAGATTAGCCAAGGAGACTGCCTGGCAGCCGAACATGAATTTTAGACATACGACAATGCCATTCATGTGATTGGAGGCAGGCAAGTCATCCTTGGCTACCAAACAATGCTCTTTTCTTCATGTAAGGCCTCCAGCTTCTTGCATGCACTAGTCAAACTCAATCCATCATATATCGATCGATCTCGCTTCTTTACGGGTACAATGCACAATGCTGACAACCGATCCTGCATTGTTATAAGAAGCTGAAGAAGAAGAAGAGAAAGGTATAGCATGACAAGAAGAGGCTGTCAAGTTAGCCAAAGGAGACTGCCTGGTGCCTGCTGCTGAGAACCCAACAACACGTAGGAGAGTGAGTACGTACACTGCCTCCTCTTGGATTGGATTGGAATTAGGAGCGCGCGGCAGCACAGCAGGCAAGTCATCCTTGGCTACCAAACAACACTCTTCTCTTCATGTTATACACTTTCTTCAATATTTCCTTTTCCTTTTGATGACCACCAAATGTGATCTATCTCATCTAACTATCCCATGCTCTAATCCAATCCTTCGGACTCCTATTTATAAGCTGGCATACCGAGTAGTGATCACGATCGATTGAGAGGAATAATATTAACCATGCATGCACATAGCTAGAGGTCGAGATAAGATTCTGATCAATGATGTGTCAAAAATAGATCATCACCTATCATCAACTGCAATTGGTCCTCATCAGATATCCTTTATCTCATTTCATATGGCTTTAATTTGGCTTTGGCTCCTCCCCTACCATATATATTGGAATATATTCTATCCTCCTCAATTACTTGTACGTATTTTTATGCCCGACCCTTTAGTTGCTTTGAAGGACATGTAGGCCTCAGTGGATTGGATCATGGACGCATCTTGTGGGTGCAAATTTCCGTCTCCTTCTTATTGGACAAAATTGCACATACAAAACAAATAACACCTTAGGTCAAGGCTAATAGCCTTGTGCGCCCACGATGAATGGGGGGCTTTGGCCGAAGAACCTCCGATTCCAAAGTTAGAATTTTGAGAGAAAAATATTTGAATAATTTAGAGAATTTTGCAAGAGAGTTGAAATTGAGTTTTGAAGAAAATGAGGTAGAATTTATATGGGTATGGCCGAGCCCTTTGGGAGGATAGAGACCGGCCACTTGGATGGTTTTTTGGGTGTGATTCATAATTTGTTAGCTAATTAATATAATGTGAAATGAATGATTTGGGAGGTACCTTGTGGAGAATATTTGATGAGGATGGATGAGATAGGTTTTGAATAATTACCTATTTTGAGTACTTTTGACCTTGATTGAGTCATGATTGTCCACTGCTCGCGCGTAAGAGTTCCGGTATTCCTCGAGGGTAATTTTGTTCTTTTTTGCCCTAGAATCCACGTGTCGTCTCCATATTTTTCTTGATTATTTTTAGCTCTACACATCTCAGAGCCAAGATTTGCCGTGCAACCAGCAATACTTACCTCTCTTTTGCTAGTGATTTAATTAACTATATATTTTGTATGTCTAATTGTAATTTGTTTGCAACGCCCCATGCTGTGCTAACTAGGTGTGTTGAGTCACATATCGACGAACTACTAGCTAGGTTGATACGGGCTTTAATCATATATAAGCGATTATAAAGAGCCTCATACTGACTAGTTGGTTATGGGATAGTGCCGATGTTGGCATGCGTGTGCATCCCTTGACTCGCGCGCTACAGTGTTGGTAACTAGCTAATTTCATTATTTACATATGAATATGGGAATCTAATGCGAGGAAGGATTGCTCTCTTCGTAACAATCTCTTATTTTTCATGACCACCTTTATACGTACGTTGAAATTAGAAAGGAGATAGAAGGAGAAGATTTTGACATCACATATAAAGGAAAGAAGAACAAAATCTAACATGAAATCCTTCTCCTTTAGCCACAAGTAATATGGAACACTACTAGTAGTAGTACTGCCGCTCTCCTCTCTAGATGGTAGATATCCCTTTCTATTCCTTTTTTCTTCGTCTACCCATCCCTCTGCCTCACATCTCTCACTCAGCCGTGATCTTTAGGGGAACATGATTCCAGACTTTTCCAGCGGCATCGGTCAAGTGTCAACCCATTAATTGAGAATTGAGATGCCCCACTCATCCACCTATTCTAATTTCTTACAAGGTCAAATGCCTCCCCACGAAAACCATAACCATATCTCCACGCTTTCTTTCTCATCATTCACTTGTTCGATTTTACCCTCTGGCTCAATCGCATCAACTTATGGTTCAAGAAAAATGATTTTTCCACATTAATTTTTGAATAAATTACACTTTCATAATTCAGGTTTTGGGTCTATTTCAATTCCTTACAATATTTTTAAAACATTTCACTTTCATACCTTAAGTACTATTTTATTTCAAAATAATACCTCCGTTACATTTTCCATCCATTGATCTGTTAAATGCTAACGTGGCTGCCACAATTATTTTGAAATAAAATAGTACTTAAGGTATGAAAGTGAAATGTTTTAAAGACGTTGTAAGGAATTGAAATAGACCCCAAACCTGATGTATAAAAGTGTAATTTACCCTTAATTTTTTCTATTCATACTCCTGTTTATTTTGATCTTTAATGTTCTTTTAATTTGAGATACGCAAATGTCTATATTAAAAGAACCCTTTATTCAATCTAAGCTAAATTATTTTCTTTCAAATACACCCATTGTTGAATATGAAAGAAAAAAATTATTTTGACGAAAGTAACGTACCATATTTGTGAAACGAGAAGTTCTTACATATGGCCGACTGTGTGCAACTCTGCATGTCTCACAGAATTGGCGTGGCCACGGCCCAAAGAAACCTTGTTCCAGTACAAAGGGCTCATGTTTTGTTTGTGTATGGCAGTTCCCTCTGTCAACTTGTAAGGATTGACCTTTTTCAAATAAAAGGCCCAAAGACTAAAGTTCAATACGAGTGCATGAAAAAGAACATCACATGCAATGTTCTATATTTCTGATCAAACATGCAATGTTCCACGTTTTAAATTTCGTGTAATGAAATTGTGTTTATTAGTATGGAATGTCATAGTGCCATTATAAAATGTAGAGAATTCTCTCTCTTATGAACCAGTTTTTCAATTCAAAATGCATGATTTTCATATTTTAGTTCCAACATATCCGTTGGTGCTTGGCTCAACTCGTATACACAATCCTCTATATATGCTATATAGAGTTGAACTGAGTACGTAGGTAGTGAGTGTGTAAGCCTTAGTCTTGACGTACGTATACGCTAGTGCTACAAATTTTGTACCATTGTGTGGTTTTGAATTTATATTTGCTGTGCAAACCAGGCTAGCGTGACATGCATGTGTCCACATCCTTTTGGTAACATGATCAATGGATCTTGCAAAGTTAATTAAATTGTTTTTACATTAATTTTCATTTTATTGGAAACGTAACGCATCTGACCTTCCTTCCCTCCTCTCTAAAAAAATTAAAAAATCGATGTGTGGCTATATATATATTTATATAATCATGAAGAACAATGATGTCATGCATCCTTCGTATGTGCTCGTGGGGTTCATGCATTGCGGATTCATTGGCACTACTTGACACCCCCTGAATCTGCTTTTCTATCTCTCTAGTAGTTTTCAACACTAAAAAAAGGTCATATAAAAATGCACATGATGTTCTACGTTCAATTATTGTTAATCTTCAAGTACATATATGCATAAAATTATTCATTGTCACTTTGTTAGTGAGGGAGTTCGTAGCCTCTTTGCAAGTTAATGAGTACCTTTAATTTGTATGTGATTTAATATCTTAATAGATAAGGTATTGATTTTCTGCTCATACATTTGGAGTTCAAAACGTCTCTTCTTCTTAGTAATAACTATTAAAAAACATGAGTCCTTCCAACTTAAGCAAAAAACATAAAAGACCAATACATTATTTTCTTAACCATGAGCTGGTGGCCCAGTGGTAAATAGTGAATTACGAGGCTTCCTTAAAACTAAAAACTGGAAGTCTCGGGTTCAAAACCCGTTGCTGGTTTAGAAGCCAGACTTGTGGTCAGAGGAGGTTGAAATGCATCTATGAATCTTTCCAGCCTCTGGAATTGGTGGATAATCGGAGTTTGCCACCAATTGTCCTTTCTTTTTTTCTTTTTTTTTTCTTTTTTTTTCTCAAAGAAAAAACATTATTTTCCTGTTATTCATTGAAATTATTGTCACATTCTAACCCATTATTTGACTAACATCGTAGATAATAAAGTAAAGCTAAGGAGAAATCCGAAAAAGTGATTGAGCAAATCTCGTCCCAAATTACCGGCATATGACGTGGCAGATCCAAGGGCCAAGACATTTTATAGGAAAAATCAGCCAGCTGGTATAAGATGGTCCCCACGGAATCTCTCATCTGCCAGCCTTAGGAGAAATTTTTAGTTGTAATGGGAATACAAGTGGTACACCACGTGTCATCAAACAAATGATGAGAAATCTTTTTTTTTAAGTTACTAATTTTTTAGCACAATATCCTATTATTTATTTAGTGACATATGATGTACCATCCCGTGTACCGATCACACTAAAAAATCTCTCCTGCCTTAGCTCGCAAGCCACATGCGCACGTTCGTCGTCCACCTGGATTAAACAAACGCTTTCCCTTCGATGAATTTCAACGGAGGCTCCTTTAACAAAGCACAGAATCGACATTTCTACGTTTACGCCATGTGAGACATGTCTCGGTGACTGAGCTTCATATTTCCAGATTCTCTCTCTACTCTCTCTCTCTCTCTCTCTCTCTCTCTCTCTCTCTCTCATATCTGAGATAGAAACATAGATATGGAAGCTTCACAGCTCTCTCACTGTCCTCTCCTCTCTGGAGCCAGCAAGTTATATTTCGGTTTGTCTTCTATTTTTATTCATGCACCATGTATACATCTAAGATTTCATCATCGGGTCAGCGACGGTCTATCTTCTAATCTCTCACTTGTTATTCACTAATAAACTTGTACATATTTTGGTCTTTGTTTTGCATTTATTGTTTTAATCTTTGTTTTTCTGATGGGGCTAAACATAGAGGTGGATGGCTGGTTTTTTGTGTAGGATGTTCTTATTGTTATGTTTGAAACCAATATTTACACCCACAAAACAAAATGGGGTGCGCCTCTTCTGTTTATGCTATTCGAGGAAAGAAGAAGTTGACTGTCCCTGAAGTCGTGGTCTTTGTCCCGTCTACGCGAATCCCGGTTCAGTCTGATGTTCAAAAGCGTCTTAGAGGCCTCATTCCAAAAGATCTTGTTGACAGACTGTCATCGCTTCGCAATCAGATTGTCTTAGTTGCAGAGGATACTGGTATGCTCTACTCTTTTATGGTAAATAGAAGAGGATCAGGAGAGATAATTGGCTCCTCAGTAACAGTCAATGTTGGGTTTCTGGAAAAATGTACAAGTATTTAGTTTTAGTGCAAATGTTGTTGTTGTTGCAGGTGGATCTGCTATATCTGAACTGCGGCGTGCACTGGAGGAGTACTTGTCTGTTTTAATTGGGCTCACTAAGAAAGGTTTGAAACTAGGAAGTTCCTACCACCCCATCCCCTCTTCTCTCTCTTACACACACAAACAAATGCTAATTTGCATATAAAATGCAACAGAATATGGTCTGGAGAGGTTGGTTGAATTCAAGTGGAAATGTTTGGAGGATGGAAAACAGGTAAATAGACCATCAAAAACTAGCTTTTTTTTTTCAAGATGGGATGACCCGGATTATTTGTTATTAATTTGTCGTGCAATCGAGGTCTGATCAAATGTGATAACTTGCAGGAAGCATGTGTGGCAAACTCCTGGTTTGAAGTACTCTCAGTTCTGCACCTGATGGCTATGCTTACATTGTCGGAGGTTGATACCTTGATGATCCCACTCGACCATTCTGGTTCGACTATAAGGACAGTTTCTTCAGGTCTGTATTCTTGTCCGCATGCTTTTATGATACATGTTCACCTGATGGCTAACATTAACCATATTCTTTTCTTCCAGATTCCAAGAGAGAAGCTGTCGACTTATTGCTCAAGGCATCCAGCTACTTGGAATTCTGTGTCCGGGATGTCCTGGTTCGCATTCCACCCGAAATCAAGTATGTAGAGTTGAAAGTAACATAACATTAGATTTGGGATTTAGACGGTGCCAATACTGAAAACTAATATATAATTTATGTCATGAACACAGGAAAAATTTGCCCAAAATTTTGCGTGATGGTGTGTTGGAGGCCATTTCTTATCAAACTCTAGGCCAGGTACTTTCTTGATAAGTGGAATCGATTTTCTTATGTTGACATTGATACCGATTGAGTATTCGATGGCGATTTGGAGTGGAGAAACATGAACTAGATTAGTCATAAGTTACAGTAATTGCTGAGAGGTAAATTTACAGACTTACTGATCCTGATGAAAATGCAGGGAACAGAAATCCAGCTTGGCTTAGCTGTAGAATGTCAGAAGGCCACATTGTCAGTTAAAAGGAGATTGGCATGTGAACAGTTGGCCTATTTTAGTCAGGTTTCTATTCGTGCTCTAGTCCTTCATTACTTCAATTCAAACCTACAGCTTATGCTTCTTTCGGATTTACTTAGACGACTGCGACTGTATGCTAAGTTTTTATCTGTTGTGTTTGTTCTGTTCTCGAGATCAGGCCTATCACTGCTTGTCAGGATGCGACACAAATAATGGGTGCGGGAAGAAGCATATCTGGTTCATCAAATGGAAATTTCTTGAGTCCAAGGTTTTAAACAAAATCGATAATAAACCCAAATTATGATGTTGTTCCTCCTTCTGCATATATACAATCAACGTATATCTATATCATACGTAAATTATCTGTGCAGGCTGCAGCATACTACTACCACGGCCTGATCCTTGACAAGGGCAATGAACCGTCATGCCACGTTAGCGCTGTGTGCTGTTTTCTTGCAGCGGAAGAACTTCTATCAGAGAGCAAGAAGGCTTGCTTAACCTTTTGCCTTGCAGCTCCAGTTACCAGGTGTATATTATTGACTATTAATACTACACTAAATAAGAGTCTTGTTCCTTTTTCATAAGCATTAATTGCCTTGATTATTCTTAGATTTGTTTTCTTCTTTGTTTCTAAATTCAAGGGCTCCTCCACCCTGGGGAGCTATGAGGCATTTGCATCAGAAAATTCCTGAAGTTGCAACAAGGAAATCCCAGATGTATGGCTACCTTTTAGAACAAGAAAAGTAAGGCGCCATTGTTTTCTCCATCTTCCTCAATTATCTGCGCCCCCTAAACATCTAATTAACCTTTTAATTACGGACGCAGGGTTCTACAAGCATTGCCTGACCTACCAGAATTTCAACTGTCATTAAGACCTGATGACTATCAGATACCTGAAATCGACCCGGCCTGGGATTCCGAAAGTTGGGAAGCTGAGGGCCAGACCTTGAAAGAGCACCTAAAAGATAGCGATGACGACGAGATTGAAACTCCAGAGTGATGTCTTTCGACCAGCACTAATCATGTTATTAGTGATTTAGAACAAGCTTAATTATAGATATCACATCACTATGTATATGTTTTATATACGATCATCATTCATCACTGCAATATGATGGTCCAGGCAGTCAGACAGGCACATAAAATGGGTCATCATTGGTGACAAGCTTGTTGAATTAAATGGCATGTCCTTTTGTTACACAACTAATTGATGACAAAATACCTAATTGCAATCCAAGTACCAATGAAATTAAAGACTGCCCCCACATATTTTCTTAAGTTGTCAACGATCCTATCAAATGTCCTCCCTTCAAAATTGAAAAGAAACGAGATGAACTTACCTACAACTGGACCCAAACAATGGGGCCCTTCCACATTTGCGTCCCGTTACAGATAAATACTTTCTGCAACATCTCCTAATCCAAAGAAGCCACCATTTCCTCAACCATCAAGGAGACAATTAGTACAAATAAATACGATTAACGGGCCCATAATTGCTACAGGGGTAATATGTAAACTAAACCGTTAAGAAAACATATGTATATGCAGCACAACTTTGCATAGGTCCCAAATGCTAAGAACGCAATAGCAAATTGATCAATTCAACACCCCACCACCACCACTATTCTGAGATTTCCGATGTCGTTTTCGGATGATGGGATAGATCTCCTGTAATTTGTATTGCTGAGTTCATTTAGTAGGTCAAGGCATGAGATTATGAGCAGCTGTGAGAGTGAGAAGCAAGTAGGCAGAGAAAGCCAGGTAAGAAAACGCAAGAGAAATGGTCATTTTGTTGCAGAACTCCTTCACATAACCGCATGTTGGCTGCCAAGTCATTTTCTTCTCTCCATACTTCCCCACGTACCCGATTGCGGTCGCAGCTGCGCATCCGGATATCATCATCACCATCATCACCTGTAAGTAACACAATTAACTAACTAATGTTGCAATGATATATTACAAACGGAAATTGTTATTAACGCTCCAAAAATTTGCTAACCGTGTCGTGCATGAAGAGAACGAAATAGTTTTTGAGGTGTTGAGACGGAGAACGGCGCAAGAAGAAGGATAGGAAGATCAATGAGAGCACTGAGAAGGCACACACCACAACATTAGCACCAACCAAGAACCTGTAACAACAGAAACCCCCAAAACAAGTTAATAAATAAATAAAAATGGCCATATCTGTTGTGAAAAATTGGATCTTTGATTTGTTTTTTGGATCTGGGTTTACTTGAAGGCAGTTGAGTAGGAGTAGTGAGCTTCGAACTTGAATCCGAACACGACGACGGATTGGCTGTTGGTGACTGTAACGGAGATGGCGATGAGTGAGAAGACAAAGGCTGAGATTCTGAGAGCAACTTGAGCGGTCAACAAAGACATCCTCCGCCGTGGTACGCCTGAAGAAGTGACGTGGAGGACGGATAAGCTATTCTCTTTCGGCGTCTCTGTAGCCATTTCGATTTGATGATGGGTTGTTTGACTAAATACAGCAGAAAATGCAAAAGAATCTTTTTATCAAATGTGGAAAAAGCCTTTGGCAACAGAAAAAAAAGCCAGGGAAAAAGGGATTGCGATGGACGGTTGTCAAAAGAGCAAGGAGGAGAAGATCCAACGGTGGATTGCGATCTGAGGGTTCTAGAGATGGTAATAAGTGAGTCCAACCTAACTGGAACGGAAAAAGGAAAAGCTTCATAAATGTGTCCTCTGCCCGAATTTAAAGGCAAATTCTGAGAAAGAGAACAGTGTGGCATTGGGACCCCGGATTTTGAATTTTGGTGAACAGTCAATGGACCTAGACCGAGGAGAGAACCCGGGTAAGGGCATCATTTGTGTGCCTGGACATTACTTGGGCCATTGTACGTAAGGACGGTATACGAAGTCGTCACTTTGTTTTCATGCAAATGTTATAATTCGAACCATTTATTAAGTAATTTTTTTTTAAATAATTTTTTTTGATAATGATAAAGATGAAAACGTAACTTGGTTGGATCTAGCCCACGTTAGTTAGTAGGATTGAAACTACACAGTTTCAATCATTCTGTGTAATAGTACAAAACAGATGTAAATATATAAGGAAACAATAATTTGAGTATGAGCCCAAGTTCATAGTTTTACTGAGGGTGAAACTACGTGGATTATCATAAAGGATTCCCAGCATATTATACGATTTCTTTTCTTGTTAAGCCATCGAGTCTTCTAGGGTTGATCGACACGTTTCAAGAGGATTTATTTAAGACTCTAGATCTTATTAATTCTAAGGTAGTTTTTTGCGGTGTACTTTGTTTGTTATTCTGCCAAAGCTCAACGATTTAGCCCAAACGTACTTAAATGAAGCAGCAAGGCGTATGAAAAAAGATTAGTGCACCGTTCAAGACAACATAACAACATTCTTTTAGAAACCAAAGTATTTATTTTATGTGATAGAAACACATACAATGGAAAAAATCTAGAAGCACTAGAAAAAAGTCTACTAAGGCCCTTAATATACACACACAAAACAACCTACAACAATTTGTAGTCACTCAAGGCATGTCTTAAGGAAGAATTTAGGCATGATTCGATTAAGGCCAAATTACTCAATTAAATAAATTAAGATTTGCAATGAAACCTATAACCCAAATAAAATGCCAAAAGAATATTTAATTTAACCCAAAAGCAATATGATTTTATTTCCTAAGACTTAGGAATTGCATTGATCTCACAATCCTAAAGATATGCAATGATGTGATTCTAGTTTCCTACATGAATGCACGATGTACTTTCCATACGAGGTCCATGAAATCTGCTCTTTAATGAATTGTCTTGCATACCAAGCATTCTTCATTTCGACCTAAACTTAAGAGACTAAAACGAAATTAAAGACTAACTATTACAAACACGTATCAATATCATATTCTGTTAAAAAAAAATTATTAAAAAAACCAACTAAAAATTTGCGGTTTTAAAAGATAATGAACACTTCAGATTATAATATTTATATGGTAAAACAATGTCTCATCCTCAGATAAGAAGTCACATATTAGTTTTTTTGTGACCAACTAACATGTAGTTGCTACGTTGTTACGAGTGGAACCAACGTGGTGCTGGATGAACAAAATACAGGGTTAAGTTTGTGTAAAACAGATTGGTAAGGTTGGGTCCATTTAGTGGAAGAGTTTTTATGATGTACTGGTTGTGGTATGGGTTGGTTTTAATTTAATGGAAAACTTACAAGCTCACCAAGAGCCGAGTATAAAAAATTAAATTACAAGGTCATGTCCAAGTCTGCAACCAAACTAATAATCCACCACAGCCACGTGGTTGTTCCTTCCATAATTCAGAGCAGACGGACATTTTAGCAATAGTAAATTGTTGCCCCTTGCTTTCCAGAAAGAAGAAAAAGAAGAAAAAAAATAAAAAATCAGTCATTTCGACGAAAGAGGGTCTCTAGATTCCTTTTGTCATCATTTATTCATTCATGAAATTTTGGTGCGTAAAGTGACGCGTGACCAATAATTTTTAAAATAAATTATAGTAATGGTCTATTACTTTAGGGTTATTATATAAAATGATCTCTAAAATTTGCATGATCAATAGAAATGGTCATTGAGATTAAAAATCAATAGAAATGGTTGTTGAGATTGTTTACCATCTATGATTTTGATCATTTCATTAAAAACGATTTTAGGCAATTTTCAAAACTTTGTAACTCAATCGTTTCTTAACCAAATTCGACTCATAATATATTAAAATGAAGATAGAAAAGTGTAGAATAAGATTATACCTATTTGGAAGCCCAATGGTTGCCGGAGATGGCTAGAAAATAGCTTGAAAGGCGACTGATCCGCAGGAAAACTGGAAAACTCGTCCGAAATTGGGTAAACTTTAAACGTTCATAACTTCTTAAATACTCAACCAAATCGAGTGATTCAACAACGAAAGTAATACTTATTGACGAGACAAAGAGAATGATATCTTTTTTGAAGGCTAACCCACCGTGGTTTGGTCGGACAACGGCTCGAAAGTGGCTAACCATTTTCGAGTTAGCCACTTTTGAGAAGTTTTCCGACCAAACCACGGAGAGTTACCAGTAAAGAAAGATACCATTCTCTTCATCTCATCGAGAAGTATGATTTTTGTTTTTGAATCACTCGATTTCGTTGAATATTAAAGAAGTTATGAACGTTTAAAGTTTACCTAGTTTCTGGCGAGTTTTTCAGTTTTCCAGCGGACCAGTCACATTTCAGGCTATTTTACAGCCATCTCCAGCAATCATTGGGCTTCCAAATAGGTATAATCTTGTTTTAAACTTTCTTATCTTCATTTTAATATATTATGGGGTCGAATTTGGTTAAGAATCGATTGAGTTACGAAACTTTGAAAATTGCCCAAAGAGTTTTTAACGGAATGACAAAAGTAATAGATGATGAACAATCTCAAGGACCATTTCTATTGATTTTCAATCTCAGGGACTATTTCTATTGATCATGCAAATCTCAGGGACCATTTTGTATAATAATCCATTACTTTTACTCAATTAGAGCAATAGTCTCTCAACTAAAAATTCATGATTATTGATTGATGAAAGTTGAGGTTCCACCATAAAACCAATTAACAATATGAGAAGTAACTCAACTCACTTATAAGCACATGTAAGGTCCCTCCTCTCATTAATTTGTGATTTATTCTTAACACGTCTCCTCATATGTGACAAATTTTCAAGCCTAACACTTGGACAACACAACTCGGGTGACATGGAGCACTTGTGGCCGTTAGGCTTCATATGCGAGACAGCTTGTTATAATATTATGAAAAAAAATTGAGGTTCCACCATAAATCAATGGGCAATATGATAAGTTACGTATAAGCATTATAAGGTCCCTAGTCTCATCAATGCGTGATTCATTTTTAACAATGTTTTTATGAGCGACTCGTGCCACTCAAAATCCTATCTGAAAAATTATTGAGATTACATAAAGATAAGAAATCTGGAGAGTTACTCAAGTTAGCGACATGTGTTACTCAAAATCCTATCCAAAAAATTATTAAGATTATATAAAGATAAGAAATCTGAAGGCTTATTCATTTGGCGACAAGTGGTACTCAAAATATGTCCGAAAACCTTATTTTAATATGGTAGTTTAATTTAATTAACCATATTAATTTAATTAAAATAATAAATTATGTTTGGCATGACTCTTTAGCCTCTCGGTTGGAGATGATTTTTTGTCAAATGGCTATATTTGGTCTATGGTGCTTTGGCCCATTCGGTTAGAGATGGTATAAAATATGACCAAGTACTGTTCATTAAAATTTTATTTCTTGTAGAGCTGTAAGGCTAAAAGGAGTCCTTTGACCCTCCTTCGATTGGAGATTAAATTTGAAATTGAAATTAAATTTGGCCCTCCCTTGACTCTCCTTTTGGTACTCTTTCGTCGTAATTAAATTTGAAATTATTAAAATGAATAATTATTTGATTTAATCCCCTCTTCAAATCTTGGATTCAATAGGATCAAATAGTTCGAAGAGGAAATTTATTTCCTTTGTGAGTTGTCCTTCCGTATTAATATTGTGTAAGTTGCTCCCCTTTTTAAGAGATACTCTAGTGCTTAGTACGATTTTGTTTGCTTCGATTTATTGATTTATTTTTTGTTTTTTGGGAAAAAAAACTTACAACCAAGGCCCAAAACAGATACACAAAGGAAAACGGAGCCAACCAAACACACCAAAACGAGCCCAACCCAAAGTTGGAACCGAAGAAAACAGAAAACTAGAAACACTGCTGCAACCCTTGCTACAAACATTGCCGCAACCAACGCTGCCACAGCAGTGCTTGTCGAGCCGCCCAAAGCCCATCTCCCAACCGAGCCGCTGCTCAGCAAACCCATCAACCAATTCCAATCTTCAGTCCAAACGCAGCCACAGATCACCAAGAACCTGCAGCAAAGATAAAGAAGCGCATGGAAATCCACAAGCTACACTGCCAACCAAGGCAGACAGCAAAGAGAATGTGGGCGTGTTTGGAACACCCAACCCAGTGGAAGCACCAGATCAGAGTTCACCGACTCAACAAGCAGCATCTCGCAGCGAAACTTGACCAAAGATCGGAAATTAGAGGAGGGAGGAGGAGAGACAGTAGTGGGAAGAGAAGAGGGTAAATCGAACCAGGAAGCGGGGGGAAGAAGCAACGGAGGGGAGAAGAGAGGGAGACCAAGGCCAAAACAAAAGAACACCCACCAATCTCAACCACAGCCAGGATCGGCGGCAACAAACGGGAACACGATAGAGAACCACTTACACGAAAGGGTGAGAATCGCCCTCAAAGAGAGGGAAGGTCTCTCACAGGGGAGAGAAACTAGGGAGGGGAATTTCTTTTTGCTTCGATTTATTGATTCGCTTTAAGGTTTTGTGCCATTTTGTAAATATGATTTAAACCCCTCGTCACTTTCGCGTCAATTAATTATTCATTTTGTTGTGCATATTTGCGAGTGATGGGCCGCACAAATTCAAACACGATATCGAGAGTTTCCCTCCAAAAAGAACAAAGTTAGCGCAACGGCCCGGCCCAAACTAATTTTCTTGTTACAAAATATCAGTACCAAATGAAAGGCCGAACGTTCAACCTAATTCAATTTTTATTAATTTGGACAAAGGTAGAACAGGGTTAGTGTCATTTGAGATGAAATGACCAACGATATATGTGTATGTATATGTGAGAATATGTACACAGAGGAATACAGTAAACAAAAACAAGGGAAATGCTAAATTAGACTTTTCAGTTGATGTCGAAGTACTTCGGATCATCCGGGAAATGATATTCCACGTTCAACTGCGATTAAAAGAACCAAAGAAAAAAGAGAGATCAGCTAAGCTTGCACAATATATAGCACTACGCAAAGACAAATGAAAATTTATAAGCATTTATATTTGTGCAGCAATGCAAAATACGGCGCTCATCAAGAGCACTTTCGTTTTGATATGTAGTGTGTGATGCGCATGCATGACCAAGTAAATATGCACATTACCTTTCCCTCGTCAGCGTCTGAGTGGCGTTGAGGGAACACGACCCTCAAGTCATTGTACAGGTAGAACCGGCGCTCCCCATCCATGTCTAAGCCTGTTCTTTGTGGTGTTGATAGGGGATCTGATTTGCACCTCTGGACTGACCGAGAACTTTTTTTAGGAAAAGGGCATATGAAACGGAGATGAAGAGCATAGCGAAGAGCACCATTACTGCTTTGGTTGACCCTTGAACAGCCATGTACATGTTTCCTGTCGGTTCCATAGCATGCATCAACACACTTGCGCTCCTTTCCGTTACTGCTTTGGTACTCCTCATTGTTGAAGCTCTTCTCAACAAGGAACGAAGGAATGGACACCCTTCCTGTTTTAGGGGATACCTTGGACATATCCCCCTCATCTATGGAATCCACAAAATTAGAGCCTTCACTTCTAATTTCAGTTTTCTGATCTACAGATCTTGTTGTATGTACAATGTCTACTCCGGCTGTATTCTCTACTTCCTTCTTCTCTATGACTTTTGAGTTCAAATCAGTCTTCCCTTGTCTCGACAGGGGAGAATTTGGGCTGCATGCTAAGGTGACCTTCTGGCGTAAGAAAGTCTACTTCGTTTTGAACAGATGGGAAATGAACAAAATAAAAAAAAATAAATAAATTAGCCTCAGAAACATGGAATATCATAAGCCACACGACATAATTTATAGTCCTTTATTGTTTTTCCTGTATCAAATTTATAACTACAAAATCGTTTGAAAATCCATCAATGCAGCTTAAAGGCAATATAATTCAAAATTTGAAGTTAATTTGTAGGTAGCAGATCTATTTTAATGCATGCACGGTATACAATCTAGAAAGTTGTATTTGTTGCCATGTAAGCACATATCTGTACTTATGAATGGTTCTAAAATGAAATTCTAGACCACGGACGTTGTACTTAAGTTCTAAGTTGCAACGTTGTTCTCCTTGGATGTAGGATTACAACTCTCTGCCATATCTCAAATTTAGAATGATAGATACATTTCAACGAATTATATTTAACACAAAGTTTGTAAGCATCACATAGTAGCAACAAGATATGAACACACTAAACTTACTTTGCTACCAGCTGGCATGTCACTTAAATTGTAGTTGCAAAGAAAAGTATGAATAGGTGTCTTCTCAGGATTGCTTAGAACCTGCGTAAATCAAAGTATGGAGAGCTTAATTTAGTATGCTTAATAATGAGAACCCATCACAATGTAACATGCTACACGGAGTGACGATTTCCATAAGTAACTCAGTCAAACAAGTAATCTGGTAACGAAAAACTAGACCCTTCAATATCTGTGGCAATCAGATAATAAAATGTATGCTTACAACAGCAGGAACAGACAACAAATACCAGTTGTATACGGCCCTTCACAGGAATGCGCAGGCGGCTTGTGACAATCTGTGAACCATCATTGCTAAGGCCTTGTTTAATCTTTTGTCCTCCACTCCTATTCAATGCAGAATTTCCCGAAAGATGTATGGATGCGCAATACAATAAATAGCAATCACCTTCTACACTAGTTACTGAAAAAGGAAGCTTCTGTGATTGCGGAGAAAAGTTTCCCCCAGTGATGCTCAGCACAGCCAGAAAACCATCGATTCTCTACATATTTAAATATTCCAGCAGTTATAACATAGCAACAATGAATAATGTACAGGATTTACTACACAACAGAACATTGACACTAACCTGACTGGGTTTGCCTGATATGAACCGACCAGACAGTAGAGATTCTTCGAATGAACCAACCAAGGATCTCCGAACAGAAAGCCCACTCAAACTTCTAACAAACCTCATGCAATGGGAGTTGGGAGCTGACCCATGGGCATGGGACAAAGAATAACTTACGCCAGTACTATTCTCTAGAGAAGATGGAAGGAATTCCCTGTGAAAAATATCAACATCTTCAAATAGTTTACTAGCAATCCTAAACTCCCCTACTTCAGGGGAAAACGGAATGTCTGCATCAGACTTGTAAAGTGTTTGTTTTACATTCCTTAAGGTTGAATGACAATCCTCCAACTCTTTGTCAGTAGTCCTGCAGCCCCCTGCAATTTTCAATCTTTCAGACAACCTGGGGCCAAGAGGTGACAAAGAATGCAAAGGTGAGATCATTTCCTTTGGAGATATTGATATTTCCCCACTTCGGATTTTTGCATTACTCCATTTTGTCAACTCATCACATCTAGGTGAAGATCGATAACTATTTTGAGGTACGAGATCCTTGTTTTCCAGCAAAGGGCCATCTGTGAAAAAACTGGTTTCCGTAATACTTTCATCAAGTGGCAATGGCATGCTCTTCTGCTCCAAGTAACTAGACAGAGAACAAGTTGGCTTGGTAAAACTACCTTTGATCCCAATATTTGCTTTCTTATAATCATGTGCAATAGGTGTACTAAAATTATCACCCACAGCAGGATAATTTGTTCCAGAAGTTCTGCAACCAATGTCCAAATGATCACCTTTAAACTCATGTGGAAAAAGCATAGTATTCAATGGGGACAACAATCGCTTCCTGACTAGTGACCCACTGGTCACAATTTCATTAGTTGTGACATTAACCGCAGAAGAAGACGGAACAAGACCACATGAAACACCGCTCGAATCATCATTTAGAGAACTTGTTCCGGTGGATTCAAAACCTACAATCCTAGAAGCAGGGGTTTGAATATTCCGTCCATTTCTTGCAGTGATCTGATCGGCTTTATCAACAGAAACTATTGACGAACCATGAACATTGTTAGTGACTTCCACGGTCCCTCTAAATCTAAGTGAATCATCTGGGAGCTTTGAAAATTCTAGGGAGGTTCTAGTCTGGTAATCTCCTAAAGAGGAGCATAATGGATTCCCTCCCACTGCGCTTGCACTGCTACCAAGCATCCCATCCATATCACACGTGCTCATACTAGAAAATCGAGGCGGGCTTCGTAAAAAGGAGCCCGGAGAAGCAGCTAGCACTTCCCCAGAAGTTCCAGTTGAGGGCACTTGAGGCAATCCCATTTCTAAATTTCACAGGGTTAATCCCTAACTCTAGTCGCTTTCTTTTGTTTTTTTTTTTTTTTTTTTTTCTTCTAGAATGGGCAGGGCTGTCGAGGACTCGAGGGAGTCGGATCAGATCAGCTCATCAATTGATAGAGCTGCTATTTCCAATCCAATGAAGAAAAAAATTTCCAACTTCCTA
Organism: Pyrus communis; assembly: GCF_963583255.1. Taxonomy (NCBI): domain Eukaryota; kingdom Viridiplantae; phylum Streptophyta; class Magnoliopsida; order Rosales; family Rosaceae; genus Pyrus; species Pyrus communis. Next base: position 26,669,152 of record NC_084813.1, on the reverse strand, counting down.
TGCTGCCACTACAACTAATCAGTGCTCTTAATTTCTCCTTCAATTAAGAATACAAGTGGTCTGTAGAAGCTACTACTAACTGCTAAGTACCCACCAAAGGGAGCCAGAATTCAAACATTTGAGTTACCACTCTTTCCAAAGAGATGCTGAAGCACATGGGAGTCGTGTGAGGATCACGAGTAGCGCGGATCTTCAGACCTCCGTAGCAGCAAGCCATGAAGCACACATACTTCATGATTGCCTGAAGAATCAGTAGCTAGGCCTGAAACAATATTCGCATGAATCAGTACAGAAAAGAAAAGTCGCACACGAAAAACATAGTCAGTGTTTACATTGATCAGAAGTTTGAGCCAATTGAAATGCACATACACTACATACACAAACATTTATCGCATAGAGTAGAACAAATTGTTTAGTCAATGAATCTAATCCTCGAAGCTCCTCAAAAGGCAAAAGATTAAGATAGTCAAATCATGATCAAAGCATTGATCGGAATTCCGAAGCAAAAGTGAGAGCAATCCAACCATACAAGTGGTGTAGAACGTACGTTTACTTGAGACGACAAAAAATTATATGAATTTGGAAATTTCACTGTCGAGGAGAGAGTTGAAGAAATGGATAACTGAACTATCCAAGAGCGAGATTAAAGAAAATCAAAGCAGGTGGATAGGATCAGCGGTCATGGATGATATTTCGGGGATCTTTCGGAATCGGTTTGTTTCATCTGCTGCAGTGAGTTCGCAACAAAAAAGAAGAAAATCAAGGCAGTAACAGAGATTGATTAGTAATTGAGTAGCAGAAGACGCACCGAGAGAAGCAATCAATCATGTCAGAAAATCACCATCCATGCAAACTGCGATCCCTATACAATTCGATTAACCAGCACCGATGCTTGTGAAATCGGATTCGGTTGAAACCAGAAAAAAGAGAAGGGTTTTGGTTTGGTAGAGAGAGAGAGAGGCAGAGAGGCAGAGAGGGAGAGAGGGAGAGAGGGAGAGACCAAATAAAAGAGGAGTGTGAGTCCGAGGGAAGGAGGGAAGGGAGAGGGAGAGGAGGCTCGGTTTATAATCGCAATCCAAATCCCAACCCCAAAATACGAGCAGCACCATTTCCATTTCCATTTTCAATTTCTTTTCTTTTTCTCCGCTGTAATTTTCAAAACCCCCAATTAATATTTAAAAACGCACTTTTCCATTCGTTCGCAATTTCGCACCATTGCGTTGCGTTCTCTCTCTCTCTCTCTCTCTCTCTCTCTCTCTCTCTCTCAATTTTTACGCTTTTTCTTTACCCTTCGACGCTTTGAGTTTAAAAATAAAATGAATGTTATCGTGCCTGCCCTGCCTACTTGCCTGTGCGTTTCACTTTCTTTGTCCGTGTTCGGCGCCTGTGGAGTCGGGACCACCAGAGTCTTTCGTTTTGCTTATGCCCCCCTACGCTGCAATCTCTGCGTACATCTCATCTATCGACACGTATAAAGCGCATTGCATTAACTATTTCAGTAATGCTACGTAAACCACATCCATAAATTATGTACGAACTGGCTTCTCTGCCATTTCACTTTCTATATATTATTATCTTTTATTATTTTATGTGATCAACGTTAATATTTTATATTAATTTTTTTATAAAGATAATAAGATAAAAAATAATAGTAATATAAAATATTGACGTGGCTTAATCGTGACCATATAAATAGGAGGGGATGAAAGTGTATGGAAAATGGGAAGGCAAAGAAGATAGGTCCAATTATGTAAGAGATAAACACATTAATTAACATAATTTTATTATCAGGTTGTTTTGATAAAAACAAAATTATGTTATATAATAATATAATAAATGTAATTTTTTTTATATGTCAATGACACATAATACTATTCTGACAATGTGTGTGTGTTTTTTTTCATTCTCGCGTAATGGAAGTCGTTCAAAATTTTAATGGGGCCTATATGTATATAAAAACATGATGGATAAAATTATAGAATAATTGAGTGGACAATATGATTTAGAAGATTAGGCAAATTTAAGAGGAAGAAGATGAAAGGAGAAGGCTTCTGAAATTGGGCAAGAATGTCTTTTAAATACATATCTTATCTTCAACGTGAAGCTCTCATCAGCAAGCTCCCCTCCCCTTATCATTCAAATTAGTTTAAAATAAATCCAAAGAAAACACCAAAACTGGAAGAAGGAAAAAAAAAGAAGTTGAATGGGTCCGTCCAACAGATGCATGCATACACCAAAGTCTTAAAGGCCGTTCATTTCTTTTTCTTTATTATTTTTTTTTTGGCTTGTGAGTGAAGGCGTGTATGTTTTTATCATTGTGTTTGGCAGTTGGAAATAACTAATCATTTCACTTTCGCGTGGGCATTTTCACAATTCGGATGAGGATTTTTTCCGGATCTCCTTTTGTCAGGATATGGAAAATCAATCAATAATATACGACACAGCCTCCTCGAAGCATAACGTGGCAGCAGGCGATGCGATTGAGTGTGCGTGAGACGTGGCAACAAGTCGGCGCTGACTCTTGTAAACTGAGACAGGTGTAGGCTTAGCCAAGGGCTAGGCAGGAGCACCGCCCTCATCCGCTCATCCTGTGACTGTCTGTCTTCTTGTTTGCTAATCCAATTGCTTTTGCCTTGCCAGTTTCTTTTGCGCTTTTTATGCACCACGTACCATAATAACGGAATAACCAACCAGCCCGCCTTATTTTCAAATGGGCCGAGGCCCAAAATTTACAATTGTTCTTGTTTGCCAAAGCGCACGTGTTGTCACGTGACACACGATCTCTTCTAATAGGATTTTTTTAAGGCAAAACTGTAAAGGTCTATTACAAAATGTACAAACTTCAACGAGAGCTCTAAATTAAATTCAAGGGATCAACAAACGAAAAGGATCTCAAAATAAAAAAATAAGGCCTCATAATACGCCATATAAGAAACTTTACGCACAAAATCGTTAATAAAATTGACAAGGAGCACTCTTTATATACAAGCAACGTCGACTCCAATAAAAAATTGCAAAAGAAACAAATAGTGACCACTCCAATAGAGACTCTACGCACAAAACCACCAACAAAGCTACCAGTTGCATAAAGATAAACCGGACCAACGCCACTATAAGACATTAACCAGAAAGAAACCCAAAAGAGCAAATTAACATGGACAAAAGCCGCACTATAATCTAGAAAACCCATGTCACAACAATTCTACCCCATCTCTTGACAAACCCACACTAAGAGGGAGGATTCAGCGAGAAGGATTGACTTAGTCACCACAAGGGAAATATTATTCACCACAATAGAACAGAAAAATGAAAAGGGGGAGCGGAATGGAGCGGAGGGGAGGATGAAAAGAAGTGCTTCTCCTTCCTCCTCCCCCGACGACGACTTTTTCCCTGCGATGCAATTTTTGGGTATAGCAAAGGCATAGAGCAATAAAAGGGATGGTAGAAAACATACTTACGGCATGCACATAATTGTAGCCTACACAAGACATGCACGAAACGAAACCTCTGATTGCTATCCCCAAAATTTGGGGTTTACAGAAGAAACTAATTCCAATTGATGAAAATGGGGATCTATACCACCGGACTGTTAAAAGGGTCTCGCGGCCGCTTCCATCATCTTCTTTACTCTGGTCAGTTTCTCTATCTCCTTGAGAACCTGAATTCACAGATAAGAGAGGAAAAGAATCCAAGGGTTTGTCTCATTTCATTAATCACTTTGCTATAGTTTGCAAACAATGTCTGCATTTCAAAACTACACTCGTTACCTCCAAAGCCATGTTTTCTGTCGTTACATCACCAAGGTCATCATAACCTAATTTATAAGCTAGTTCTGATCGGACCAAAAAAAAATGGTTAGAACCGCCGAGGAAACGTAATATAGTATATTAAAAACAAGAAAAGATCATGGAGATATACTTTCAACGGAAACGGTTGCATCAGCTGTTTCGTATCCACCTCTCACTTCTTCGTACCAAGTACCTAGGTGAGTCAAAACCTGGTTACCATTCATTACAAAAGTCAATCATCCGCACCATACATGGTAGAGTCTATTTACTTTCCATCTAAGGACAACAAAGGAGTAGGTTGTGTACAGTTATTAAGTTTGGGGAGGAAGAGATGACCTCTTGATAAGATGCTGAATCAGATAGGTTGAGTGCAGGAAGCTGACTTTGATCTTCGATCATGCCCCTGGCCACCAAGTCTACAGGTACATCAATCCATATAGAGATTCCATACCTCAGAAGAGCCCTGTACATGTTTGGAATCGGAAGATAGTCAAAATTGCACTACTAACATTAATACATAAATAAATGACATAGGTGGTAGCAATGATATCAGAAATCCTACAGATTAGTTGAACTTTGAACTGCACCATCTCCGGCACAAACCACCAATCGACCCATGGATGACAGTTGCTTCAATACTTCAGTCTGCATCAATATCTCGATTTAGAGCCCCGTCTGAATGGTAGTAATCCAACTTTTATTAAGGTGAGCAAACACCAAATACGTCGCAAACTATCACCTCGGATTCCCGAAAACCATTTGTGTCAGCCACCCTAAGCAATTTGGCAGCAGATTCACCTCCTGCAGCTTCCTCAACCAAACTATCACTGGACAAAACAACACAAATTACAATTTTAGCCAAAACAGCTAGAGCAAAGAAACTTATCCTGATATTTAAACGATGTAGCATATACAGGTACCTGTCAAAGTAATAATATCGCAACACATTGGCTAGGAGCTTCCCCAAACTGGTTTTCATGGAGCTCTTCATGCCTTTCCACCAGAACGATCATCAAAATTCTATCCGTAAGAACGCAACGAAACATCACAGGATTCGAGTTCTGAATGAATTTTAATTTTAAAAAGCACGAAGCAAATTAATGCTTACCCACAAGAAATATGGAAGTTCCTTTCAGCTCAGGGGTTATATCCATTGCCTTGTTCTGAATTAAAACTGAACAGTTACAATCAGCACTTCAACGAGAACAAAATTAAATTTTCAAAATTCATGAAACACAGGCGAAAATATGAACATGGAGCTCACCTTTACTGCAGAAGAGAGGTCAGCTACAGAAACCTTGGCTGCTGAGCCTTCAAATAAACAAAGTGAATTATCACACGGTGGCGTGCATGAAAGCATAAATCAGAAATTCATCGAAGAAAAGGTCGAACTTACTGGAATCGCCGCCGTCGAAGGCGGAGCATGAAGCGGCGAGAGGTTTTCGGATGTGGGTGCGACAGGTAATCGGAATTGAGAAACTGGAAGCCACAACTCGAGAGTGGCGTAAGGGAGTGCGGAATGAGAGCTTGGAGCAAGAAGAATGGAGGAGGAAGCTCCTTGTTATCTCCATTTCTACAATTTACAACAACACGGCGGCGGTTCACGGTTTTTCGCTTCCTCCTTGTGTTGGTAACGACTTCCCCAAAAACGGAAGAGAAGGTAGTTGGTTTTCAACGACTAAACGACGGCGTTTCTTTATCCGTGAAAGTCTAAGGTAATATTTAATCTATGTTGCTGTCGTGGAGTTCAGTATATGGTTAAAGTCACATTTTTATCGTACAAATTTTATACCGAATCATGATTTTTTTTTTTTTTTTTTAAATAATAGTTACAGATTATCTCTAAAAAAGTCATCTGATACTTAATATTCATATTCATATTATCAATTTGTTTAATACAAAATGAATAAACAATATATGATGCCGATCAGATGAATATTTGAATCATTTGAGCTACAAGGCTAACATACGCTTAGTCCATTCTACGAAATCAAGCTTACTATGGTGCTAGTCAAGAATAGTAATCTCTATTGGTTCAATGGTCTCTCAACTTTAACTTCATTGAAGCAATAATCCCTCAACTAAAAATTCATTATCATTGATCCCTCAACTCATCAAAACGTGCAGCTATGATCTCTCAACTAAAAATTCATTATCAATGATCCCTCAACTTTAATCCAACTGGAGAAATAGTCCTTCAACTTTAATTCAATTAGAGAAATAATCCCTCAACTTTAACCAAATTATAGCTATGATCCTTCCAACTGAACTCATTTTGACAAAATTTTGAAAAAGTTAACGAAAAGGCCCACAACCACACGTTTTGATGAGTTGAGAGACCAATGGTAATGAATTTTTAGTTGAAGAACCATTGCTCCTATTTCATTAAAATTGAAGAACCATTGTTACAATTTACTCAAAAAATAAAATGTAAACTCAAGACTCGCAAGTATACGCTGGTGGATTTTAATTTACTACCCGTCAGCACACGCAATCTACCTGTTTCCGCAGGCTGAAAGAAGGCAAAAACCTTTCCGGCGGTGGTGATTTAACAAAATTCTTCATTTGAAGAAATATATATGATACATCGTAAAGGCACGACTTTGGTAGAGTTTAGTTCTCATCATAAGCAACGACAAAGAGTGAGTCAAAGGTTGAGATGAGAAACTAAACAATACATTCAACAACATATTTACAGACTTGTCTATACCTAAACGAAATAAATGAGACCCGCAACAATCTCACGGAGGATACCTGAGAAATTCACTGCTTCACCAATCTGTATGATATCAGCTCCCACCTGCACGCACTGAAGATGTTCAAAATAAGAATTATCATTCGGCTATGATTGTGAAGATGACGACGGCCGAGCAGGAATCAAGAGAAAATCTGTAAATTATATGCAGGATGCAACTGACAAATAGGTAGGCTTTTGCCATATGATCACAACCCTAGCGGAACAAAAGATAAATTAGATGGAGAGAAGAATGAAGCACAAACTGTTCCAACATCCACCCCCCGTCATATACATCGCATGCAGAAGCAATTTAGTTCTAACTTCTAAGAAGAAAACATCAACTGGTGAGGAAAAATACTGAAAAACGCACGCTCACCACGGATGGGACTAGAGTGGGAGGCCACTTCAGAAACATTTGATACCGGTTTGAGTTTTGACAGGGAAATTGGCGTTAATGGAGGTGAAGCAACTTCTTCGGCCTTGCCTGGAAATTGGGGAGACTCCAAATGTCTTGCTACATGCACTGCCATTGCTCTTTGACTGCCCGAAGGTATGGAGAAGCTTCGGGCAACTATCAATGGTGGAGCTGGAAGTGGAGATGCCGCATTTGATGCCACTGAAGGGTTTTTATTAGGCATGCTATGTTCTTGATTTCTTAAGACCAGTGGAGCAGAGTGACCAACAAATCCTGAGGACTTTGTTGGTTTGGCAGCTGATGAATTACCGGGGGGTCTAGGAAGTTCATGAAGCTCGCTTATCTTGGGTGAAGAAACAAGGGGAGGTGACGGACATGGGGATACCTTTGGAGATGAAGGTTGGGGATTTGGCAAACGAGACAGCATCCCGGAAACTAGTTGCGGTGGTTCAGTTGATGCAATAGGACCACTATCATATAATAAAGGCTTTGATGATGACGATTTACTAGGTATTGGGCCGGAGAAAGCGTCTCTCTTAGTCTTATTTATATCAGATGCATTCAACGTATCAAGCTGTGGAAGTGCGCGTCCCTCCAGTGGAGGAGGTAGTTGGGTGGAGGTACTATTGACATTGCTCTCTTTTTGTACCAGCGGAGTTTTTGAGAAATTAGGTCTCGGCAGATTATCATCACCAGGATCTTTCTCTTCCAATGGGGAAGAATGCCATAAGTTTGGATTGCGTCTACCTGGCCTTGTTTCTGGAACCGCGCTGCTTGTTCTTGAAGAACTCAAACCTTTTGGATCAATAGGTGTGGGCAGTACATACGTATTAGACTTCCGTGGTGTTGATGCCTGCAATTGTCTAGCTTTCTCAGCAGGATCAAACTTCTTCCCCGGAAAAATTGGGGCTGAGTGGCTGCCGATTCTTGGTTCTCTACTTGGGGCCCTCATATCCCATTGGTTCCTATCTAGATTCATCTACAAGGAAAAAGAATTATGAATACAATATTTGGAGTTCAAGGGCAAACAATTGTGTCTTCAAAGTTTGGCTTCAAATCTACCATTCAAAGGGCAATGAAATCTTACATCTGCATGTTCCAATCTTGTAGCTTTAGGAGACAAAGGTCCCACTTCATCAACCTGAGAAATGAGCGGTTAGATCATAAGAACAAACAAAATATGTCAAAGAAATCCATAATGACAAAAGTTCACACCGTGAGCACTATGTTGAACAACAATTGAAACCACCAACAGTACTGGCACTTGTACCAATATCAGCACAACTAAAATTTGAAAATTATAATCTTTTAAGAAAAACTAACACATAATGTTTATCAAGTTAAATGTCACTGATACGGAAAAAGGAAATTCAAAATCCAATAGATAGATTATAATATAATCTTGGAGAGGTTTACCACCACATAATAAACAGAGAATATAGTGCCTTAAACAAACAACACAAATTCCTAATTACATTAGACCTCACCTCCATTGAATTCCTTGATGCAGAGGTGACATCAATCCCCTGCTTGCTTGACCTATAGTTAAAACTCAATTCTCCATCTTCAGTAGGATCATACCTATTTTCACCATTATCCTCAACATCATCCCCACCATCATCCCCACCATCGTCTTCAAGTCCACTGAATTGGTATTCAATATGATGCTCCTCAGTAACCAATCTAACGTGTGGTTCAACAGCCTCAAGTGATTTAAGTCCTTTCCGAAAGAAATTCAACTGATTCAAAGAAGAAGAATGCTAACTTTGAGTCAGCCTAATAGAAGAACGAGACTTTTGAAGTTTTTATGATTGGTTGGAGATATAAAGAAAACCTGAGCAGCATGGTGACGAGCTGCCTGTGTTAGAAGACTTCGAGCCTGTCCTTGCTTCAGAGACTTCAATCGGAAGACACACAATGTAGCCTCCTCATCATATTCATCATGAGCTACTTGCAATTGCTGCAAAGTAAAACTGTCACCTTTTCCACGTTTTGACCTCCCTTTTTCTTTCTGTTGCGCCACCATGTAGTCATACACTTCTCTGAAGATTATACACCAAACCAAATTCAGAAGAAATTTACTTCTATTAAGTAAAGAGGTCAAAAGAGAACTGAATAGACCTTTTTTCGTCGCATTGTCGCTTCATTTCCTGCATAAGATAACAAGAAAGGAAATTCAGTGATACAAACCAAGGGAACAGATATGAATATATACAGCCGCTGTGTCTAGGTGATACCAAAGGAAACGGATCCTCGACAAATCCCTCAGGTGCAAAAAGGTAGGGTATCCTTCACTGAATATTAAATTTAACGTCTCCAGAACACCATGACAGGTTGGATTTTACAAAAACCAATTACCAAGACTGCACCTAGCCCCATGGCATATTATGCTCACTGCTGTTTTGGGCATGCCTAGCATTCTACTTTGGGCAGGTGTGAATGTACCAGGCACTTAAATTCCTTCTGATTTGTGACACAGCTAGAGTACTTAATAATCAATTACAGCAGAAATCTCTTGGGTAGAAACATATAGCTGCAGGCAATTGAGGGTTTATTGAGAAAACCTCTAGTACCAAATAAAATAAGAGAATACACGAGCTAACCTCAACTGTCCGAAGTTCATTGAGAAGAGACTCCGATGGGTTTGTAATTGTCAAAAATATATGAGAGCGCTGAAGTAAAGGAAACAAATAGTTAACACCAAGTTAAGGTGAAGCTATTTCAGTTAGAGGAAAGAAAAGCATTAGAAAGATAGCATGATGTGCACAAAACAACAGGAATAACTCACATAGCTATCAACAAGTTTTTGAAGTTCATACTGCAACCTCCCCAGCATCAGAAATACTCTACCTGCATGCCAATTAAGTACCAGGCATATGTATCATAAAACCCTCAATACTCACAAAAAGAAGAAAAAAAATCCTCATAATTCAATTCACGTATATAATGCAAATGTTATGATTAGCTCAAAGATTAAAAATCCCCATAACTCAAATTCATGGATATAATACAGATGTTATGTTCATCTCCAAATATCCTTAGCCATGGGTGAGAAAATTAAGCTTGAAGGTTTGCCCACCTTCATCCCACAAAAAAAAAAAGGGTCATATACTTTGATGGACTTACCACTCTCTTCATCATCATGCAATGCAGTTTTTTCCAGCAGACAAGTACCCATTTCACGCAGTGACTCTGAGAATTCTGAAAGTGCAGATTAGGTCAAATGGCAGAAATCCATGGCGTTGAGTTGTTATCTTGAATATAAATCTCATAGAATTAACATTGGGATTTCCAGTAAGTCCATATGCTTTGTAGACACACTCAATAATTCAGAATTAGCCATATTTGTTGTCATATCCCCAAATAATACCCAACCTTTTATAATAAGCATTTGAACTCACAGTCAAGCTCACCCTATTAGTCAGTCCTTGTAGGATTTAAGCACAACTTTTCTGCTTATCAACTTTCATGAGGGAGTTATAATATGTCAAAAGTGTCTTAGAGTGGATAGGTGCGTCATATCATATACGAGATATAAACACCATTCTCTACATTTTGGTGAAGTCGACAAATTTGGGCATATTCCTTTATCGAAATAGTACAATATGTAACCATCAAATTAAAAACTAATGGACAAATGACAGTAAGCAGAGTATTCACCATATGCGCTGTTTGCTGTAGCGGCTGCTGCAGAGAGTAAGCTATCATAGCAAGTTCTCATATCATGCATGTCCTGCAAAATGCACAAACTCTCACCAACTAAATATTCCCGTAATTAACACTACTATTTGCAAACTACAACACAATTAGAAAAGCTTTTTCCTCGTTAATTAAGTGTGAAATATATAGTTTCCCGATCCATTAATCCTCCATAATCATATCCGCGCAAACTAGTTACAATTCACAGTCAAATCAATCATTCACTCACTGAGGCAAAGATCCAGTAATTTTCAAGAGCAATTACAAAGCTTAAATCATTGATCTAACAACTCCGGAGTAAATATTATATGAAAATTTTCCTCAATCAAGCAGAAAAAAGTCCTCCGAATTCGTTTATTTAGCCGGAGAAAGACTATTCAGCTTCTTTAGAAGGTCCTAACGCAAATTATACATAATAAGCAAGCACATAAACTCGAAATAAATAATAATAAAAAAAAAAAAAAAACTGTACCTGAGCAGCCTGAGCGAGCTCATCGACCTGAGCCAAAGGTTGAATGTCTCTCTTTTCTTTGGCATCATTTTTGTGCAGTTCGAATCTCCGAAACATGCCGAGCGAGGTCTTCATATTGTCTGAAAAACCCTAACGCAATCACTGGGACGACGACTCAGAGCGACTCGCAGCGTGAAAACTGAAATCCCTGGAAATTCAAAGACGCTCAACTCCAAATCTACGAAACGACGACTGCAATTAACTCTGCAGCTTCAAACGACATTCGAGAAGCAGAAAGACGAAGAAGATGAACAAGCTACGCTCGGTGGATCATCTAAAACGACTTGTAGCAGATAAAGAAGGAGAGAGAAACTGCGAAATAAAAAAAATAAAAAAAATTGGAAAACAAGGAGAAAATGAACAAAGGGAAAAAACGGGATCATTCTCACGTCATTTACTAGAGGGAAACAGCGCGCGCTGACAAAGAGACACGTATCAAAGCAGGGCAATTTGGTAATCAAGCAATGGGACGGTGGTGGGAGGTAAGAATCCAGTGCGCGTCTGTCTACGGGAGATGGTCTAACTTCTGACGTGGAGACAAAAGAGTGGTGGGTGAAAGTGACATGCGCGGGTTTAGTTGTAGCGGATGATAGTCAAAGTCAGATATTGCTGACGAGAAAGAAGCGGTTCTAGAACGAAAGCTATCTTACTTTGACCGCGCCGGTGGGTGGGTCACATCCGCACCTCCACTGATCCCGAATTACCCTTTTTGTCCCTCAATTTGGTTGTAATCCCTTGCAAGACAAGGTGAATGAGCGGGGAATACACTTCAATCACCGTTCACTTTGTATTTGTCACTTTACTCATAGGTAAGTTGGAGCTAATTTGGAATTGCGTTGTTTTTTTCAATACTGTTTTTGTTGTAGGTTAAGATTAATCAACTGTAAAATAAAGAGGTTGAGTGGTTAATGAAATGTATTTTTGAAAGTGTTGTGAGCATAAAAAACAGTGTAAAAGCATTTAGTAAAACTTAATGTAAAAGTGATATAATTGTATATAATGACAAAATGAACATGATAGTGTGGGCGATGACGACAACAACTGGTGGTGGTCGTGGCGCGATTGTGGTGCGGTGGTGGTGGCAACAATGGTGGTGGTAATGACACTAGTGGTCTAAGAGATTTAGGGCTTGTAGTGATAGGTAATGGTGGTCACTTTGTTCTCTAGGGATAAAATGCGTCTAGAAGTATAAATAATGTAATTTCTTAAAATTAATAAGCATATTACAAGAATTAAAAATATTCATTAAAGCCTTAACTATGTTTTTTTAGTAAAAACAATTTTTAAAAGCAATCTGTTGTATGGAGGCTGTGACATCCCACATCGCCCAGGGGAGTGATCCTTAAATGTATATTCTCATCCCTACCTAGCACGAGGCCTTTTGGGAGCTCACTGGCTTCGGGTTCCGTAGGAACTCCGAAGTTAAGCGAGAAGGGGGCTAGAGCAATCCCATGATGGGTGACCCATTGGGAAGTTGCTCGTGAGTTCCCAAAAACAAAACCGTGAGGGAATGGTAAGCCCAAAGCGGACAATATCGTGCTACGGTGGTGGAGCGAGCCCGGGAAGTGGTCCACCCCGGGCCGGGATGTGACAGAGGCCATTACTTTTTAAATAAGTAGGATATTTTATTTTTATCAAACACTTTTACTGCTTAATCTTAAGTGAACCTGCTATTGGGGAAAAAAAAAGTAATACCAACTGAGCCTTAGAAGGGTTTTTTTTATCTATTTGGAATAATGTCACATTGTATTTTATTAAACTTAAGTATATTAATTTTATTTGTGTGCTTAAAAATGAGACATATTAACTTTATCGTCCACTTATATTATCATTGTTTTTGTAACTCCACCTCAAATAGTAAACTAAAGACTATAGTAAGTGTGGAGTTTCATTTGTAATTACAACCACATCTTAAATGTCAACATTGATAAGCAATTTATTATATATATCATGTTACGTGATGAAAGAGATATTAATAATTGTCAGTTATACTCAATAATTTTCTCGGGGTCCAATCTTAAAACTGGTGCGCGCTTAGGCTACGTCACTTTTTTTTAACACACAGTAGACATTTGATTAAATTCGAATAAAAACATTTACATTAGAGACAGCATTATAGTTAGAAGAAAGGCCAATTACTTATGGGCATCCGCCACAAATTGGGACTCGTGGGAATAATCGAAGTGAGTCTATGTAGCTATGACCGAGAATGCGGATGATATTGACAAATAGATATTAGAGAATATACAATGTAGTTATTCAAACATTAATTAAGATTAGTTGAACATAACTAATATTAAAATAATATAATGATTGTGGGAATACTTTGAAAACTTTGTTAGCCATATATTCCTGTAGGCCTGATGATGCTTTGGTGCACATGACATATGGTCGCACAAGTCATTCTTTTCTATTTTTTAATCTATAAAGACGGTTTATACTTTTAAAACTGTCCTGCCAATTTGCCAATTTGCCAATTTGCCAATTTGCCAATTTGCAAATTTGCAAATTTGGCTTGGACATTTCAGATGGCCTCGCATTGATTAACAAATTATATTATCCTCCATTCAAAAGGGAGACCAAGAACGCAATCATTGAAAAAGGTTTTTGAAATGGACGAAACTTCACGGGTAAATTTTAGTAACATGCGTACTATAATATTTGAGAAAAGGAAATGCTAAGGGAACTGTGAGCGTTTTAGCTCACTTGCCATAATTATAGTGTAGTTTATTATACACCTCATCGTCTATTACGTGTTTTTTCAATTAACTATAGTTAATATTTTTAAATTATAAAATGAATATTTAATATAAAAGTTAACCATAATTAAGTGAAATGATAAGTTGGCAAATGACGAGGTGTATGGTGAGCATATATTATCGCTTATGGTGATGAGCAAAAATGCACTCAAGGAGACTCTTTCAAAAGTGGGACTTTCCATGAACTTTCTGCTATCTTATTTTTTGGCACAATATTTTATAATGTTGCAAAAAAATTAACATTAAACCGTGAAGTGACGGAAACTCCCACTTTGAGAGAGTTTCATTAGCATTTCACATATCCCGCGTATACATACACTTTCCATCTTAAGGAAGTGCTTTATGGCTTTTAGCATATGTGAGAAAGGGAGATGATTCTCACACCTTTTTTGAGTTTTTTATATATATATATTTTAAATATTATGATCATCGGATTAAATAAATAAATAAATAAATAAAAAAAGGAACATGATTAATAAACTTTGTGAGAAACAGAAAATTATGTATATTTATCATTTTTCATGTAATAAAAATGGAGAACTTGAAAAATAAAAGTATAGCCGCGATTTTGAAGACACAAATGGTCTTTCTTTAGAGGGAAATACATCATTGTCCTACTGCTCCACATTAGCTAGCCTTTTGAATTTATAGGAGCATTGAGTGGGAAATGAAGGAAATGAAAGCGAAGATATTAATTATGGTGGTTTGAATAAAGACTTTGATGGGTCAAAATTCAAAAAGGTGTGTTATGTTTCTTGAAGCCTCAGGCTCAGGGAACATAGAATAACCGTTTTTAAACGAAGCGAGCCGCCTTTGGAAGCGCAGCCTGAGATCCCTGTGAAACGTTATTTTTCCTTACGAGTTAGGAGTCTAGGACACAAAGCTTTCGACTGGTCGGTGCAAGTTAACCCTCCTTCAGGGCAAACAAGCTCAACGTACAGGTCCCATGCATGTAGGTTTTTGTGGTTTAACTCAAAAACCGTATGTGTGTATGTGTGTGCGTGTGTGTGTAGGAAATCTTTAAAAGAAGGGAACCCCATTTTAAAAATGGGGATCCCTTGTGGGGTCCACACTACATCGAATACAATTTGAACCGTTTATTTTTTAAGTTGCAGTTCATAGATCATCCTTACAAAATATTAGTCAAATCGGAAATGTTTAAAACATCTAATTGGGTTTAAAGAAATTAACAAATATTTTGTTATATAAGAAACAATGAAATTTTATCTTAATAATTAACTAGGCAAATGGTTTCGGATTAAATTGAATTTTTGGGAGGATGATCTATGGATCGAGACTTACAAAATAGACGGTTTTGATCGTTGAAGTTCGATGTCGAGTGGGCCCCACATCTAATCCTTTTTTTTTCAAAAAATTGGAATTCCTCTGGATAAAGAACCTGTATATATATAAGAAGATCAATATTTGGGGTTGATCCATCATACATGCATACCTGATTGCGGGTATACATGTTTTGGGGCCGGGAAGAGGTCTCGATCGAGAAAAGGAGGGAGCTGAATAGAGGACATAATTGAAGAAAGCCTTGTTTATGCGTTCTATTGAAGACTATAACCCATATACAGACATGCATGGATGGATCATCAATTAACGATACGGTACACATTCATGTTGCATGCATAGTTTTTATAGATGAAATTACTCTATCGTTAAAGTTAGATAATATGGTACGTATATGCCCACGCATGTAATTGGGGATTCAAAGTACGAATGAATCAATTTCCAGCAGCAACCATCTTTTAGGGACTTTGTGATGGTGAGATTGGATTGTTGTGGTGGTGCCAGTTGAAGACGTTTAAGTAGGACTTAATTCTTTTCTATTGGTGTGGGATTAATAGCACGAATCTTATTCTCAAGCTCCCCTGAGAGGTTGCATTATTTTAACTCTTGAAGTACATAGAAAGCATGACATTGTGCTGGCTTCTATTCTCGCCATTGTTAAGTTGTGGTTTTGCTCTATTGAGAATGAACCCCACAATGATAAGAGAATGAGTTTTGTGTATGCTTATAAGTAATTCGACTACTTCTCATATTACCAATTAGTAGTGGAACCGTAACTTCTTTATGCTCTCTGGTGGTTTCAAGCCTACTGTTGAGAATCCAAATATTCATAAATGGAACTTGAACCATGTTAGATGATTGTTGTTGATTTCTCTTGCACTTACGTTGATTGCGGGTTTTTTTTGTTTTTTTTTTTTTTTGCCCCTGAGCTATTTCTTTTTGTTGTTTTTTGGCTTCTTGTATTAGGCTTAGGCCCTTCATCCTTTTCTGCATACTCGTTTATTCTTTTTGAAAAAAAAAGTTTTGTGCTTTCTTCCCTTCCCCAACACCCTTCTTTAATTAGGTGATAATCAAATTAGCACTCATTAATTATATATAGCATAATAATTATCGATCGTATATATGATCGAAGAAGACAGAATCTCGTTCATTTTTTAAAGGATAAGCCAAAAAGACATAAGCTAGTTTCCACAAATCGAAGCATTAAGTTATCAATTGTATAGAAAAAGAAGGGTTCATGTGCACTAGTGTAGCGTGGGTGCTCTCTGCCACCACTAACATATTTATGATTATTTTATTTTTACGTGCCATGATTTTATTTTATTTTATCCTTAAAAAAAAAAGTTAATTGACGCTGAGTTATGATTATTTATTTTTTTGGGGCTCGAAGAAGGTTAGTTGGGACTTTCACCTTTCTTGTGCCACGATCAATCAGATTCATAACTTATAAAGTATCGAATTCAGGACCTTCTGTTTTTTTTTTAAAGAGTTGTCGTTCACATTTTTTCACTGGATCACTTGTCGTAGTTGTGCCATGATTCGATTTAGATAATAAAATTAAGGAACCTCTTTCGTTTCATTCATGCCCAAAACTAAAAGGGCCAAGACTTAAACCTCCATCCATTTTTTTTGTCAGGCAGTTGGTTTGGCTATCAAATTAGATTTAGATAGATAGATATACCCAACAATTCAATTGGGTTATCTTTTTGGCTCGGAAATCATTTGCCCGTTTCGATAAGAAAAGAGAGACAACTCCTGATTTACATAGAAACAAATCATATGCCATCTTTGCATTGCACATCTTTTTCCTCTGGCTGTGATAGGATGATTATAATAGTATATTTGGTGAATTTAATCAGTTAAACCAGTATATACTACAAGAAAAAAGCTGACAATGATAGTATATAAGTCTTTTATCCACCCTATTACATCGCTAATTAACGTTAGTGATTAAAGTTTACTTGAAGATAAAGTTAAGACAGAATATTACTGAATCTTCAGAATTCCATTTTGGGTTTTCTTATCTAATGCTCGTACTCATAATTAAGCCTTACAAAATTGAAGGGTACAATAATATGAATGTCTCTTTATTTGCCTCTTGGTGTTGGTGGCCATTCTTATTTAATTTGTTGCGCAAGATAGTTGGATTACATGATGGATTACACGGAATTAAGGAAGCTTAATCAAAGCTATCTTAATTAGTACTACTGATCTTAAACAGAACAAGATTAATGTGATCAATATATAATAGCTTAGCTAAATATTAATCCGCATGCTAACACTGTGTTCCTCCTGATCATCGTCTAGCTCGCCATTGTCATTGGAAGTGAGCTCATGAGTGATATCACTCGAGCATGATGGGGAAGAAAATGTTGTAAGATTAGGATCCGAACGTCGTCAACGATGGTCAGCTGCGGAGATATATTCCTCCATTAATCTCCGATTCCTCTTGCAATTTGATAAGCGTTGAGAAACGACCCCCATATCATCTGATGTTCTTTGAGTAGGCCTTCTCTTTTTCTGAAATATGCGAAACAGCACCCAGTTTCCCACTCCCGCTTTGAAAGCCTGGGTTGGATTCGCTTGAGAAGCCACGAGGCGGTATTCATGCATGAGCCATCGAGTTTGAGTGGTAGTACTAGTACTTTCATGGTGGTGGTTGTGGCAACCGCGGCGCTTCCTTTCACAGAAACCCAACGTCTTCCGGATCCCAACGGCTTCATTGGATTTAGAATTAGCAACAATTTGCTTCTTTTTGCCAATAGGTTTCCAGTACCCACAACCAGCAGCTCTCTTGCCAACATACTTATTCATATTTTCATTGTAAAAGAAATACCTTGTTTCCCTAACATCACCTGCACAACCCGATAATGATGAATCAATTAGCTAGCTAGCCTTGCTTTATAATTTGAATAAGACTCTAGTAATAAAAGAAAAGTGATTTCCACACACTCCTAATGATTTATGCACACTCATGATCATTTTTGTCATTTGAACATGAATAAATTAGAGTAGTGTCAAAGAAATATACATGCATGAAGTCTAACCGACAGAAAAAATGAGAGTGCAAAAATCACTTATCTTATTAAAACAAGATAGAGTAATAAAAAAACATGAACAAACTAACCTGGCAAGCCCGAGGGATGAGTTTGGAAGACATCAAACTCTGGAATGATGGAAGCAGGCAATGGGGCAGCATGAACCTTCCTCATCAAGTAGTGAATCACCAGCTCTTCACCCGTGGGACGAAACCGGCACCCAACCGGCATCTTCACTCCTCCATATATTACATAATTTTCTTTAATATTCTCCATTATTTCTATATATCTATATATTTTTTATGGATTAATTAATCAAATATGTGATGAATATATGATCTAGGTTTAGCTTAATAATTAATTGAAGCAGAAGCAAGCAACTCATATATTAGTTGTGTAGGAGAGCAGGAGGCAGCTGGCAATCCTGGTGTTGTGTGCCTTCTTGCAGTTGCCGATTTGGAGAGTGGGGAAATCAACACACACAGATATATATAGACAAACAGGGAGGTATCGTTTAAAAAAATTGATCTAGAGAGGGATGCAGTAGTGCCAGGAAACTCTCGAGTCGTATTCTGACTCGGAAAGCTCTTCTCCTTCCTTGACTCGGCAAATGTAAATACTGTAATGGGGTAGGAATCGGTTGCTGCTTTATTTTAACGGGTCTTTGATTTGTGTTCACAACTGATCGCAACCGTGTGAGGACTAATTAGTTAGGTTTTGGTCAATAAGCAATTAAGCATGCTTTTCTTCTGTATTACTAAAAGCACTGGGAGTTGAGCCCCCATGTGTGGCACGTCGTGTGCTCTTAATTATTTTTTTAATCTCTTGTTTGTTCTTCTGGTCCTTACTCGCCTTGTTGTGGGTACAGAAATCTCTTGTTCTAACTTGTGTGTCCTTACTCCCCTTAGCATTTCTCGTTTATTTAGACACACACACACACTGTATATTTGGCAGAGATTGATTAACCTTAATTTCTTCATGATTGCTTGCAAAGTACGTTTTCAGTAATTATTGATTTAAAGAAATTGTATATTTTACAAGATTTGACAGCATTATAATTTATACATAGACATTGTTTATATTGAGATATAAATTGCGAATAATGTTATTCAGCTATTCACGCACTTATTTTTACTTTTAACACATTTTTTTTTTTTTTTTGTCATCAATCTTCATCAACTCATTCGATTAGGCTACGAGCCAAAAATTGAGAAATATGTGCGAGAAATAAAAATAGGATGTAGATAGCATTACCCTAAATTATAATTGGTTTAGATTTTGATAGTTTTGTTTGAACCAACATCTCTTTACTTGCTTGACCTTAAGCCACGAGTTGGCACGCCCCCAACAAAAAACAAGAAGTACAAACAGATCTCAAAATCCTTGGCTTTTGGCCGGGATCCATTTTGAGGGACTAGGATTCTCTCCCATCCTCTTTCTATTCCCTTTCATCATCTCCTCTCACATTCTCTTAATTTGTCTTTCTCTTGCTATAAAAAATTAATATAAGATGTTGACATGGCTTAACCATGACTGTTCAAATAGGAGGGGAGGGAAGGAGAGGGAAAAAAGGAGGGGAGAGAATCTTTTTCCCATTTTGAGACCAGCAACAACTCTTAATGTTGTATTCCAGTTAACTCTTCATTTTCTCCTCAATCAAAACAAGAGTTTCTCTCATTTTCTGAGGTATTCTAAAATAATATTCAGACATGATCTCTTAACAAATAACTTTCATGTCAGTTTTGCATATACAAATGACTTTGGCTTAGTCTAGGTCAAAAGTAACGTTAGAGAGCAAATTTTTAAATCAAATTTTGTAAACTAAGAGATATGAACGTGAATGATTGAATTATTATTTAATTATTTAATTAAAATATTTATTTTTTATTGATGATATATTATTTAGTTTATAAATTTAATATAAAAAATTCCTCACATCTAGCATTATCTCTAGGGTCAAATCAACCATGCTGATAACGAAGACGGATAGAAAGCTAAGAAATGGCATTGAAGTTGAAACTTTGAAGAACACCAACACCATACATATATCTAGGGAGTTGGGAGACGTGTGTTTGAAACACATGTGTAGTTGAAGAAAACAACGTATTCAATATGCTCCACCTTGTAGTGTGGTCTTGTCTTGAATTGACATCGTGCTGCTGTGAGATCCGTTATCATGTGGAGATGCACATTAATTAGGGGAAGGGATCTGGATCCCTTTTTCCTAATCTACTAAATCAAGAAATGTGGTCCGTTGAAATTTAATCTAACGGCTACAAATAGAAATTTATTTTTAAAGTTAAAATAACTTCAACTATTGGATCAAATTTTAACGATATAAATTCTTTGATTTGATGAATTTGGAGAAAGAAATGCGGAGAGAGTTCCTTTCCATTAATTAGCACCTTAATTACTACACTTGTCAATAGAACTTTGGATTAATCAACTTTGTTCTTCTTTCAAGAAGCCCAGCTGTCTGCATAAACTCGAGTACTTCAATTTATTACATAAGTGCAGAATTTAACTGCAAAATTTGAAGGAATTGAATTCTCTATAATTTAGTGGGAATTGAAGAATCCTACTCCTTATAACCAACACCAAATTTTGTTCTCTCAGCTAAAAATATCAAACTAAAAAGAATAAGTTTTTTTTTGTCACAAAGTTAAAATATATAAAACAAATTATTGGAAATGAAACATTTTCAGTAATCACATTGATTTTCATTCCTATTCATATGAATTAGTAAACATTTTATACAATTCAGTACTATTCTTATTCTAATTTCAGAAAATTTTAATAAACTGTTTTAACAGAAATTTGATTTTAACCAGAAAATTTTAATAAACTATTTTAACAGAAATTTAATTTTAATTCCATAATTTTAATTCCACCTCATTCCGACTCATTTCTCAATTCAATTCTTCCCCAATCTATTTCCATTTCCTCCAAGAGAACAGAGCATAGCTCTCTTGGTATAACCAGGTTGCAAAATGTTCATAGAAATAGTAGAAGACCAAAACAAACGGCTGAATGTTCAACCAACATAAAACTTGGTTACCTCTGAGATACATAAAGGAGGAGCGCACAACTTACGTGTATAGGGTTGTGACCCTCAAGACTAAATTATATGTACAACAATAGTGCATCTATGATGCGACAGCCTCCACAACCTGATTCCTGAGTATGCAGATATTGCTTCTGCCCCCTAATTTAATTCTACAAAGGAGATACAAATTCTTCAAAAGATCGACCTCAAAGCTGTATCAACTCCGGAATCAACTTCAATAGAAACGAAAGCTCCCTCTGTGAGAACTCCGGCCTTGATTTCTCCTGCATTATGCTCCCGTCTTCCTCCGCCCCCCCCGATGGCATAATCATATCCGACACTGCCTCCGTTATCTCCTTCACAAAATCCACTATCACTCCCTCGATCCCCATTAGGTGTTGCATGTATACTGCTTCCGGCACGTTGCTGCAATTTCATCAACAATTTTTCATTCATACATAATTTTTTAAGTTCAACTAACTCAAATTCATCAAGCAAATAGAATTCCGCAAGCTTACTTCAATTTGCCGTAAGTTAGGAGTGAAAGCTTGGCCTCCTTGATCTTGGTTAGTGCCCCGGGATTTCTGAAAACGCCTTTAACCTCCGACACAATACCTTGCAAACCACCCTCCAAACATACTTTTATCGCCTCCTCCAAAGAATTCCTTCGCACATCATAGTAAAGCTCATTCCCACCATTTGTCAAGAAAAAGACCTGCCATCATCGATTCATTCAGAACAGTAATTAGTAACTGATTACATTGAACATCGATCGATCGCATTCAAAAGTAAATTACATACAAGAAAAGTGCTTACAGGGTAGGTGTTCTGCAACTTTTTAACCAACAAGGTCGCATCAGGTTGGAAGCTTGAGAAAATGACCGGCCTATCCCTGGCATACTCAAACACCACCTGTTCCACAAAATTATAATCCAGATGAGCACAAGCATTATCGAAACTAACAATCAGGCCTCGTTTGGCGCCTAGGATTTAATCTCGTGTACAAATTTAAAAATACGATGATTGATGGACGTACTTGCAAGACGGACTGAAGGACGCGGAAGAGAGAGTCCTCCTGGTAAACAATGTAATCATCGAATTTCAACTCGATGTTGAAGCCGAGGGAAGGCTCGACCTGCTCGAAGGCCTCTTGGAGTGTGCAGTGGGGATCATCATTTTCGACATCCCATCTTACTATTTTACCATCTTTGGTTTTCCTTAACAACGACTTTCCCTCCTTCCCTGGCTCTCTTTGCGGACCATAGTTTAGGAATTCCGAAAGACACAGTTCGGTAATTCTCCTCTGAAACACAGTACCCTGATGAAACCAAAAATTAACTTGTAAGCTGAAGATTAATTACCAGGTAAACATACAAGGAAAAGTAAAAAGTAAATGGAGGGTGGAGAAATTAAGCTTACGTTTTCTTCGGAGAAGATGAAGTCATCGTGGAAAATGACCGGGCAGTCATCTTTGGTTACCTACAAAAAGCCACCACATTGGGTTTCACTTTCCTGTTTCAGTTTTTTTCTCTTTTTTTTTTTTCACCTTTTTTTTTTCCTTCATTCACCTCCACTCTTCAAATTTCAATCCAATTTCCAAAAATTAAGGGAGAAAAAATGCAGAAAAGGAGATAATCAGTACCGTTTCAAACTCGAAACAAGTTTCCGGAAATAGAAAAACATAGGACTTGATCTTGATTTAAGAGCTTATTAAGCTAAACCCCAGCTTGGAAATTCACCAAAAATAGAAAAATAGCCGAAATTACGGAAATACCCTAAAACCCAGAACCGGATTTCACTGCAGACTCGATCAAGATTCAAACTTTCAAGTTTCAACCAAAAAAAAAAATCAAACTTCTTT
The DNA here is from genome assembly GCF_963583255.1 of Pyrus communis. Lineage (NCBI taxonomy): Eukaryota > Viridiplantae > Streptophyta > Magnoliopsida > Rosales > Rosaceae > Pyrus > Pyrus communis. The sequence goes on along the minus strand of NC_084813.1, from coordinate 26,645,999 downwards.
CTCATGCAAATGCCGACAAAAACCGCGTACGCGGCGACAAAAAAAAATGCAGGTGGGATATGGAAGTTCCGGCAAACTCATTTAAATAAAAACTGAAATATCCGGAAAGCCCACCGCCAAAATTCAGAAACACATTGGGACCATTGGTTTGATTGAATTGAGAGAGAGAGAGAGAGAGAGATTAAGGTCTCACCTGAACATCGAATTCGATGAAATCGATGGGGAAGCTGGCGGCGGCGTTGAAGGACATGATGGAGTTCTCTTTAATGGCTCTCATTCTCCGATCGGACGACTGTAGCGCGTTCATTCCGTTCCCTCTGTGTCCGATCACTAGAAACCTGGGTATCCTCGGTGCCCCCCGATTCATCTCCACACCTATAAGCACAATATTATTCAAATTAACAACCTTTTTTTATTTAATTGACAAGAGAACATAAATTAATTAATAGGAGGACTAATTAATCAAAGCTTATACCTTTGGGGAAGCGGGAGGAGTAGAGCGCCAGAGAGGTGTTTTCCGGCACCTGATCGAGATTCGGGACGTCGGAGACGTGGACGGCCTTGAGAGCCATTTTTTTTAAATCAAGGGAGAAGAAAAGACGGGGAAATTAAATTAAATAAAAAGAAAAGAGGACAGAGAGAATAGAGGGGATGCCCGGAAGCAAAAGCAAGGTGAACGTGGAGCTGTCTAATTTGTTGATGGAAGCACGACTGTGGGAAGAAGGAGGGGCTATTTATTTTGGAGGAGGAAAGGAGGAGGGACCTGCGCGAGGAGAGAGAGAGAGAGCGCCAAACGGGACGGGATCTCTCTGAAGCATATTCCCACTCGCATCTGTGGATATTCCATTATTCCTACTCTCCTTGCATTGCACCAAATAACCAAAACGCGCGCTTCAAATCGGTCAACCGTCAACCGTTCTAATTTTCTTTGTCCAAAAACCGAAAAATGTTATAATTTTGGCGCAACAACCAGATCTCCACGTGTTATTTGTCGGATTTTCCACTTTCTGGAAATCGGGGGAGTGGAAGATGACGCGAATATCCAAAAACTAATATTGTTATTTTCGACGGCCACAAGACTCACAACGCAAACAAATATGTTTTTTAAGACAGGAAAACATAAAAAATATAAGACTCGTGTCAGAGCCAAGTGTGATCGGATAAGAGAAGTTCGTACGCGTGGCGTGGTGCGAAAGTGTCGGGTCTCTGAACCGGTACCGCCATGTGAGTTGGCGCCAATGCTTAATGTCTAGCTGTCGACATGCTTCCACGTCTTCGCCTTGTTCCCGCCCGTATGCGTTTTGCCATGTTACGGTTTACTTTTCCCGCTAACAGTATGTTACCGGTAGAAAACTTTTATGCACTGCTTATCTATCGATGATTTTGGTTCTGGTTCTTAATCTACTTAATTATTAGACTGAAATTTTATTTGTTTAAATATTTTAATTAAGGTTCTTAACATTGTTTAAGAGATTTAACTTATGTATTTATGTATTTAATGTCCCACAAATTATAAAAATTAAAAAAAAAATCAAATAATATTTTTTTAATATAATAATACTTAAAAATAAATATTAGAGTAATATTGTCCTTCACAAAATTATTGCAAGAAATAATGTACCCACATAATTATTAACATATTTTAAAAAATAACTACTGCTATATTTTAAACATCATATAAATACATATAATTAGCATGGGTACATTTAGCAAAATAAAAAATGGGTACAAATAAATTAAATAATATGGGAATAAATACAAATAAAACTTTAAAAAATATGGGCACAAAAAAAAATTAATATATGGGTAAAAATTAAAACAGAAAAAAAATTGGTACAAATTAAAAAATGGTTGCAAATTAAAAATGATTACAAACTAAAAATAAAAATATATCATATAATTTTTAGCCATAAATATAAATATACAAAATATAACATTTCTAACCCTAAATGAATATATTTAGAAATAAAAAATATTTTAGTATCGAATTAATTAATGACGTTTATTAATACCTAATGATCTTGATAAAAAAAAAATAAATAAATAAAATTTTAATTAATAAAATAACAAAAAATGGATGAGAACCTAATTTTTCTTTTTTCTAAACTACTGTAACTAAACGACGAATTGTATTGGTTGTTGGCCTGGATCTTACAGGCTGACACATGATCCTGATTATCCAATATCCACCAACCATCTGCTCACTCACTAATTATCCAGCCAACTATACGTATTACATACCATGCAAGTTGCAACTAGACAACATATATAAAAGACACCAATGGAATAATAAGTGGACAAGAATACATATATCTGTTGCCCCATTTTCTGCAGGTGACATGTGACATGCCCATCTATTCTTTTCTTTTGCTGTGAAAATATAATCAATTTAGTTTTGGTCTGGTACAGAGGGGAAGGGCCTTTGTTGACACACCCTCATCAAAAATTGGAGTACGTTGGCCGTCACGTAAAAATGACGTAGCCAAGTGCACAAAACGAAAGCAAAAGAGTGAAAATTAAGTCGATAAAATAATTTACAATAAAAATACCAGTGAGTGCTAGTGACAAACACGGAAGGAAAATGCAAAGTAGAAGTTCAAGTATCCTAGGTGCAGTCCAGAATAAACAAACATTACACAAGTGATAACCAGAAAATCCTACATGGAGGGTGCTCTGTTAGAAATGCCTCGATGCCTCTTTCGTCACCCACGTCCCCGCTACCTAAAACCTAGAGAGGCGCAAAACTTCAAAACGTGAATAGGCAAAAACAAAGTTTGTTTTTCAGACCATTTCAATATCAAGTAATAACCCCTCTCTGTAAAACCCGTATACTTTCCAGAAAATATTATACGTACTCGTAACTCAAATCATGCTCAAAACGATAAAGCTCAACTATGCCATGCCAAAAATATGCCGTGTCAGAATATCTAAACAATTAGTATACGCATCAAGCAGGTGAGATAAAAAAAAATCATAATATGCTAGTGATACCAATAAGTCAGTCGGAGTCACCTAAAATGACATGTACGGCTGAAACTATAGCTCTTTAACCACTGTCATGCACACGAGTCGGAACCACCTAAAGTGGTCTATACGACAAGCTGGGTGTAAATAAATACGCTCTAGTGCTACGATCACGTGAAGGTTGTGTGAAGTATCGCAAGTCACCTGCGAGTCGAAACCACCTAAAGTGGTATGTACGACAGGCTGGCACCTGCCTTAGATCCAAGGTGAGCGTACGGTGGAGGAGGTGAACGATCACGTGAAGGCTAGGCCCTACTGTGGCGGAGCACAATCACCGAGGTGCAAGAATGTAAGCTATAACTCAATCTCAACAACACCACATCTATCATTAACAATATACTCACCTGACTTACTTGAGTGTTCGCGGCACCAAAGCATACACATATGCAACTACTAATGCATAAGTAAATATGCAAACACTTATGCATGGCATTTTAAAACATATAAACATTTAATTGCATTTCTGGAAAAATTCTCAAGTATATAGATATATACGGAAAACCAAAAGTCCACTCATTGATACGTAGAAGGGTTGTAAGCCTTGAGTCTCGCGTGGCTGTGCTCGTCCTCCGAATAGTCCTCACCTATATGCGAAACAACTATAAAAACATCAATTTAACGCACATAACCAACCTTAGATAATAACTTCTCATACATTGCTCAATTGAGGTGTTTGAATATACTAACGTGATCTACTCAATCCCACGAACATCCCCATATTTTTAATATAATTTTTTGACCTCCCACGTGCCGCCACGCACGGGCACATGCCTGGCACGGGTGTGGAACCCTAACGACGTTAGGGAATATTCTGTTAAAACCCTAACAGTCGTTAACGCCGTTACCTGACGCCGTTAGAATATTCCGTTAACTCTGAAGGAATATTCTCCTCCTACTCCGGTGAGCCTCGCCGGTCGCCGCCGTATAGAATCGAATTCTTGCCGGAAAACTAGAAAAACTTCAAACCTTAATATCTTCTTCAATTCTCAACCAAATTCCATGAAATTTGTACCAAAATGAAGCTTACAACAAGTAGAACAAAACCTTATCACTTTGGGGACCCAAAACCAACGAAATCTCGCCTGAAAAACTCACGATATTCCGACCAAACCTGCAACTCCTTGAAACTGGGTTTCCCGACGTCCAAAACACTTCAAAATTGTTCCCTGAGCTTCGCGAGAAGGTTCTAAAGCTCCCTATAACCTGAAAAACTTCTAAAAACCACACGATCACGTGTGCATGAACAATGCACGAAAGCTGGGTTCCTTGGTTCTCGGGTTTTCGAAGGTCTCACGTCGATTTAAGGGTATGGATGAGCTCCTGAGCTCACAAGGAACACAAAAGTAAACTCCTCGACGTCGATTCGTGAAAGTAGAAGGTAGTTTGAAGTTCGTTCGTACCTTTGCAAAGGAAATGGAAGAAACTGGAAGAAAATCCGAGAGAGAAGGGAGAGAGGAAAGGTCCACGGGTGTGTGTGTGTCACATCCCGGCCCGGGACGGATCACTTCCCGGCCCCGCTCCACCATCGTAGCACGATATTGTCCGCTTTGGGCCCCGACTACGCCCTCACGGTTTTGTTTATGGGAACTCACACGAGAACTTCCCGATAGGTCACCCATCCTGGGAGTGCTCTCGTGCGCTACTCGCTTAACTTTGGAGTTCCCATGGAACCCAAAGCCAGTGAGCTCCCAAAAGGCCTCGTGCAAGGTAGATATGAGAATATACATATAAGGATCACTCTCCTAGGCGATGTGGGATGTCACAATCCACCCCTCTTAGGGGCCCGATGTCTTCATCGGCACACACGCGGCTAGAGTTAAGCTCTGATACCAATTGTCACACCCCGGCCCGGGGCATATCACTTCTCGGCCCCGCTCTACCACCGTAGCACGATATTGTCCGCTTTGGGCTTACCATTCCCTCATGGTTTTTTGTTTTTGGGCACTCACAAGCAACTTCCCAGTGGGTCACCCATCATGGGATTGCTCTAGCCCCCTTCTCGCTTAACGTCAAAGTTCCCATGGAACTCGAAGCCAGTGAGCTCCCAAAAGGCCTCGTGCTAGGTAAGGATGGGAATATACATACAAAGATCACTCCCCTGGGCGATGTGGGATGTCACAAGTATCAGAGCCTAACCCTGGCCGCGTGTATGCCGATGAGGACGTCGGGCCCCTAAGGGGGGTGGATTGTGACATCCCACATCGCCCAGGGGAATGATTCTTGTATGTATATTCCCACAACTTGAGGAGTTTTGTGTGCCTAATGACTTGTTTTATTTAGTCTTTACACTCCTTTTATTTACAAGAATAAGAAAGATTTGAACTCGAGAACGAGAGCCACAACTAGTTTGCCCAACCCAAGTTTAGATAAACCTTTTTATTCGTCTCACACATATAAGGTATCTATTGTTTGGAAAAGAAAAAAAGAATCAAATATGAAAAGGAGAAATTGAAGAAGTATTGATCAATTAAATCAAGTCGGTTAGAACAGTGTGTGATATCTCTTTTTACACTTAAATTCAAATCTCTTTCGGTATAATTTTTTGAATGATGAACCAAATTATAATAAGAAATTAATAAGAAAATGAACAGAATTATGGGAGTTTGATGCGATGGTAATAAGATATTTTTAATATTTGTAACGTGTTAAAAAAATGTTTTACTCGTCCAATAAATGATTGACAAACATATAATTTGTTGAAAAATCCACATCGGTATATTGAGAAAACAATTTGCAATCCTTTATAATTTATACGGTTCTATTTCTAATTATACAGATTATTTTTAAAATAAGCCCTATTAGTATAACAATTGATCCATCTTTCTTAAACCTTGACAAAATTTATCACGTAAGAGAATGTGTCAATGATAAGGGTGAAGATGCATTGCATGACGTGTAACCACGGTAAGCTTATCTGATAACTTAAACTAATAAGAATTAGCCCAATAATCCACTTTCTCCAACAAACATTTCATCTGATCTCAACAGTTGGTGCCAGCAACCATCAATCAATTCACATATGTTCATGTCGGATAGAGATTCTCCTTAGATTTCTTCCACTAATATCATCGGATCAAGTGATCCGGATCCTTAAAATTTAATCAAACAATTAAAGTTATTATAACTTTTAAAAGGAATCATGTTTTTAGCTGTTCAATTAAATTTTAAAAATCTAAATCACTTGATCTGGTGATCTTGGTAGAAAAGATCCGATATCTCTTTTTGTTCATGTCATCTGCCAAAAATGAGATCCAATAATTGGGGATCTTGAAGCTGGACTGACTAGGAATGTGTAATATCTAAAATCAATCCACATTATAAAGGTCGCCTGGAGCGTTTGAATTTGTCATTTCCTAATTTGCTGTACGTGCCAGCTTTCCTCTAACTATACCTCCTTTTAGAGAATATCAATCCTGACGTTTCATGCCAAAAACCAAACATATATTTTAATTACTTGTGCATATACACGTACACGTAGGCATGCATGTGTGCGTCTTTACCCAACATATGAGTGGGAAAGAAGAAGGAAAGAATAAATGTAGTTTACAAAATTACCCTTAAATATTTAGCGGACGCTAACCCTGCAGAGTTGGATGGCGATTAAACATGCGTACTATTTGTTGGTATGCATGTTCCATACACATTGAGCTTCCTTTTGATTTGTCACTAAAAGCAAACATTTAGGTATGTTTTGTCACTAAAGCAACGAGTATTTGGTGCCATTCGTCATGGGTTACAGTGGCCATTGGGAACGTACGTACGATTGATGCAGCCATTTTCTTTCTTTTTCACATCTCATATGATCGTGCGTTATTTTTATGCAGAAGTGGATGGTTTGATTCGTCTTGTTTGGGATTTTAATTAGTTAGGTCATGGAATTCCAATGGGGCACTACTTCTCGCATATTGCATGCTTAAATTAATACCGCATTTTCTTCACTTTAATGAATCAGATTCCATCATATATCGATCATGCATGAGAACTTGCTAGCTAGCCATCACTTTTTCATACCCAATAGGCATCATGGCATGTTCAATGATCTTTTGTGTCACCCATATCTGACCTCATGTTTTCCATTGGGCTTTTATTTGGGGACATCTGATTGATTGGGCTGCTCAGGCAAGTAAGGTCTGCGTAACTCATGTCTTTAAGCATTCACTCACGTACATGTCTTTATATTATAAACCAGCAAAGGATTTAGCGTTTGATTCGGAGCACAAGTCTCTTTATTCGGTATAAGCTGCTATATCAGTTAGCTAGCTCGTCAGGGGTTAGCTAGGGTTGGTTGTTTTTCCTTCCTTGGTTTGGTCCTTCTAATACTTAATAAGTTATTGAAAAGGTGTGGAGGGAAGGGAAGGGAAAGGGGTTAGGCTCGGCTTTTGACACAACATCATCTTCATTAAGAGGTTTTTTCAAGTGCGGGATATTCAAGTTGTACATTGATGAGTCAATTTCATATTATATATTTTACTCTATTTTTAGTATACTTTGGTTAATATTTTAGAAGAATTTTGATACTTTGAATTGTATTTCTAATATAGGACTTTCGACTTCTTCTGGAGCAAAACATGGCTAAATGGATGAATTTTGGAGTAATTCCAATTGGAGGACGTTCGTGAGTCACCTGGCTTGATCGTATCAAAATATCAGATTTTTCTACCAAACGATGATTTTCTGGCAATAAAATAAAGGAGCATTGCGCAATACTGGAATAGTGACGTTTTGGGCTTAACTTGCGTTTTTGGAGCCCAAGATGACTTCGGATGGGTTCCTGGCCTTCTGAGGATGTGTTCAGAACGTTCTTATCTTTAAAACAAGCTATCTTAGGCCAGATTTGGAGGAGATTTGAGGCTAAAACGTGGCTGAACAATTTTTGTGCAGTTTTTCCTAGTTTAACTAGGACTTTACTTTCTATGTTATTTTATTATTATTTAGTTTCTTAGTGGGAATAAAATACTTGATTGTTAGGGTTTGTGCACTGGTTTTAGAGAGATATTAAAAGGCTTTGGCCGGTTCTAGGTTTTTTTTGTGGTGTTGTTTTGTTTTGGGGGGGATGCTTTCTTTTATGCTACCTGGGGAGACAGAGAACTTGGCTAGGGTTTTTGAAGATTTTCTATTTTAAGGTGTTTTCAATCCTTTCATTCTTAATAATATTTTCTATGATTTCAATTATGAAAATTCGTAACTAATTCCTTTTGCTAGGGCGAAGCCTTGAGCCTTAGCATGAATATGTAATTTTTATTTAATTGCTTGTGATTGATTGCATGCATACTTTGAATTATTGATCACCGTGATTAAAACTATCTAATTGTCTTAATGCCTGATCACCATTAGGATCTTTAGAAAAGTAATTTAATGCAATTTTGATCAGAAGGTTCCCTGAAATTGATGCTAGCTTCTTGTGATTAATAATTGTAATTTCACTTAAGATGAACACCACGTCTTAAGGGTTGCATGGTTTTTCAAAGGGTTTTCATAAAGCATAATGAGTCTCTCATGTTCAAATTTGATCTGAACGTCCGGACGGGTTACATGTTAGATATACATTCTATGTTGGAAGTTCCAAGTAGAAAATAAATTAGGAAAACCTAACCTTCAAAGTGGCATGTGTAGATCATAAGTAATTGGTAAAAATACATAGGATTGCTAGGTGATGGTGGAACCCTAGTGCTTTCTTAATTTGATTATTTCCAAAACAGTTTTCTTTCCCTTTCATCTTTAATATTGCATATTAGTTTATTTTTATTAATTAAATTCGTTTTAATTTAAGTAGGTTATAAAACAAATCATCTCAACTTTCTGTTTTACAATAATTAATTGGAATTAGGTTTGTTTTGAATGATTTAATAATCCCTGTGGAAAACAACCTTGCGAGAACCATTTTACACTACAACAATCTTGTCATTCTTGCAAGTAATATAGGAGTTTTTAACTCGTTTGCGTGTGTGGTAAAATCTCTATCATACGTACTCTATACATCATAATACAAGTGAAAAAAATAATATATTTTTCGTGTCTTTCTATTTATTTTATAACAGGTGAAATACCCGCTTAAATACAAGAAACTAGAAAAAATTTCTCATCTCCATCTCTCCAAGCCCTTGTGACTAAATTCCACGTGCTGCTGTTCACATAGAATCATTGATAATCTGATGCTCACTCCACTACCTGCAATGCAGTGCAACCTATAGGTAGGAATATCAAAGTCTATTTTAGTTATATAAATACTTCAAAAACTTACTTCTTGTAGTATCATGAATTTCCCTTCCAAAAATATCATCACAACCTTTGTTTTCATGCCATTTTCGATACACTTGCAAGCCTCTATAATATCATATTGGTTATTGGACATTATCGAGTTTTCCAAACCCCTAGAAATTATTGTTAGTCCACCTTTATAAATGATGATACAAATAAATGGTAAGAAGAGTATTTTCAGCAAATGGTAAAACCACTTATAGAGGATTAATAATAGTTTCCTTATATACAGACAAAAGATCTTGTGAAGCTAAAAATTTACATTTTTCATAAAAAACATGAACTATAAGTCAAGATTTTAAATTGGTTTTGCAAATTTTTTGGGAAAGAAAACCCATCAGAAACCTTGCTAAGCTAATTAAAATTCATGTAGACATTTCAGAGATTTTTCTCACACCAAAAAATCATTTATGGGACCTACTACTCCTTTTACTTGTTATTCATGGTCACATTTTAGAGATTTTCCAAACCCTAGAAATCACTTGTGAGACCTAACTTTTTTCATCCATTTTGCTAAGTTGTAATAAAATCGTCACAATCCTTGTTTTCGTGCCATTTCGTCACACTGCAAGCTTTTCTAATTTCATGCCGGAAATCTACATTTTGGCACTGCATTTCTGTAAATTACCGACACCAAATAAATACTTAGGCTTCGATTTTGGTAAGAGCTCTTACAGATTTGAACCGAACGGCATTTGCAGCTGTACTCCCACCACCCCATCACAACACAACGGCTACAACTCTCTCATTCATTCAAAATATTGTTACCCTCTAATCTAAGTCCACACATTATTATAAAATATTGAGGGGCATAGGTATAAACTCAATAAGTATAATTTACATAAAACGGATTCACCGTCATGTAACGTCTTGATCCGATAATACATTGACATGTAAAGAATTGAATCAAGACGTGACATCGAATTTGTAACTTATAAAGTGGAAAGGCTATAAAACAAACAATAGGAATAGCCGATTAGGGGAAGAAGAAGAAAAAGCTGTCTGCCTCTCTCTGAGGAGGGGACTGAGAAGAAGAGGAAGAAGAAAGGAGCATTAATGGCAACGACAGAAGCATTAAATATCTGAGAGAGTATATTAATTGCCTGCGTTAATCGCTACAGTGTCTGTTGTCCCTCTTCAGCCTGCCTTCATTGCTCTCCCAAACCCCCTCTCTTTCCCTCTCTCTCCCTATCTCTTATCCTCTGCAACTGCAACCCACCTCTTCCATCTCTCATTTATTGCTCTCTCTCTCTCTCTGGCCAGTCCACAATGCATGTAAAAACATGTCATCCCAGCTGCTTAATTTCCATCCTAGTAAAAAGGCAGTAACTTTCAATTATGATTTAGATAATCTTACTAATGTCTTTGTTGCCTCCTCGTAACTGCAGCTTGTTGAACTCGGAACCCAGCTGCTGAGTTGAACTTGAACTTGACTCGGGCATCTTCCACCATGAGCTGCCCCATAATGATGAATTGGTAGAATCACTTAAACTTAAGCCTGCTTCTGCTTCTGAAGAAATGCCTTTCATTGCCATCACTTTTGTTGGTATGGAAGGTCTCACTGGTGCCGGTGGTGCTGCACAAACTGGGATCACCGATCTCATTTGAACTGGAGGTGCAAAATTCTTGTGAGGACTTAACCCTCCACTATACATGTTGAATCCACTAGTCTGCCTTTTTGAAATCTTGACACAAGGCGCGGCCTTAATTGGACCGGACAATTCAAAAGCGCCATAATTTCCGGCATTAGACACAGGAAATTGCCTGTATGCAGAACCTGATGAACCAAATATACCACCTGAATTTGAACCACTAGGACCCTCCTTTACAATACCAAGCCATTCTTCCTCGTCCCTTTGGTGCTGTTCTAATGGAGGTGGTATAACTTTTGAACCTTCCCTCACACTCATTTGTACTGGGATTGGCTTATAATCGGATAATGGCGGATGGGAAGGGGACTTGTCTTTGTTGAGCATTGTAGATGGTGGCAAAATCTTCGAGGTGGTTCGAGGGGGAGGTGGAGGAAGAAGAGATGCTAAAGTGTTCTGCTTTTGAACTGTTGAAACTTGTGGAACCAAATCTGTTAACAGATCTACCAGCCTCGAGTTTTGATTCTGTAGAGAGCTAGTACTACTACTGGATGAAGATGATGACGATGACAACGACGATGACAACGACGATGATGATCTCACCATTCTTCTCCTTGCTTGACATGGATCCATCCTCCTCATAAATTGGTTGCTATTATTATTGTTGTTATCATCTCTGGGTTTAAAATTTGAGAGCAACCTTGTCACAACTGCCTGCTCTTCTTCTGCTTCTTTATTTGTGGAAAACCCCAGGTCTGGAATTGCACAAAGATATTACATTTCGTGAAGCAATTGCACAATGCTAATAAAAAACACAGTTAAAACAAAATATGCAGAAAATGTATACATACTTGTTTTCAAGGCAGACCAGGCTGCAATTGCAGCATTCTTCTCTGCTTGCTTCTTGGTTTTGGCCGGCTCGCCGGTAAAATTCATTCCGGCAAGCTCCACGGTACACGTAAAAACCGGGACATGGCCGGGACCTGATCGTACAGTGGTGTATACAGGGAGCTTCAGCCCAGCTCTGTGAGCTGTTTCTTGGAGGAGGTTTTTGTAAATTCCAGTTTCATCCTTCACATTTACATAACATAAAATTCAAGAAAAAAACATGCTAATTAATTATTCAACGTAACTTTGGAAACCGAGAGGCTTATGGTAGATGTTAATGAACTTACAAGAACTCTGGCAGTGAGAGACCTGGAAGGGCCTCTGGTGGAGAGCTTTTTGAGAGCAACTTCTGCGGCTGCATGCTCCGCCTGTCTCACCGTGGTGCAGTGGGCCGGGCTTTCGAAGATCTCGCGGTTAAAGTTGACGGAAGCTTTGAATCGCGGAGCATGATCCGGTCCTTCTCTGGTGCACGCATAGGAAGGTAAGTTGAAACAGCTTCTCTGTGCAAGCTCCTGCAGCTGGTTCTTATACATCTCCTTCACAAAAAAATCCAAAAAACCCACCAAATCTTCCATAAAACATAATTACAAGGAAAACCCATAATTTCAAATGGCAAAAATAATACAAAAAATGCTAGTTAAATTAGCAGAGAAACTTACATGTAATTAAAAGCAGGATTTTTTAGAGATATCAACAGTTAAAGATGATGAACTAAACTAGTTGTGGGTGACGAGCAGATTCCTCAGTCCTACATTGGGTATTAGTACAAAAGTTTCTAATACTAAATGTCTTCTGAGAGAGAGGAGGTGGAGAAGCAGAAGGAGAAGAAAGAGATAAATTGAAATGAAATGGTGAAGTTTTAATTACTGGCAAGTGGTAAAATCTTGTACAATGTTCTCAGCACACAGAAAAATCCTTCAGCAGGCAGAATGAAAAATGTCAAAAAAGCGAAGCTTTAATTACTCTTTAAGTTCCTTTCATTATCTTATTCCTCTTTTTGAGAATTTTTACCAACTAGGGAAACAGGATTCTTTACTGTTATTAATTAAAATCAAATCTTTTCCCGTTATAGAGCACAGTTTTCTAGCAACCGAGATTAAGGAGACTCGGCCAAAATCTAGCTTCTTTGGGCTTTTTTTGTTTTTTACATTTTTTTGGAACTAGAAAACCCGATTCTTTGTTAATTCAGTAACAACAATGTGCTTTCTCATCGTTTAAAAGTTCGAATACCTAACTGATAACCCTAGGGTCATAGACCATATCTGCAAGGTCAAATTACACAACAGTCCCTGCAGTAATGCACACCAAATTATCAATTTATTTTGTTTTGGGAAAAATATAAGGAAACTTTAACGAAAAGTTTCCGAAACTGTTCATTTTAATGAAAAATCATATTTTTACATTAAAAAATCAATCCTAATACTATTTACTTTATTATTTATTTTATCATTATCCTTAAAACTTAAAGTTTTCAACTTTTTATTATTTTTCCTAAAGATAAAGACCATATCATCAACCACATTCTATATGTGCCATCTGCTGTTTATAAACAAATTAACAACAGCAGCACTGAAGTTAGATGTATTAATGCAATTAAACATCACCTTGGTTCCATGGCCCGCGCTTTCTCCGGCCTCGTTGGCATAGCGTTGACCGCCTCCCACGGTTCGACTTTGGAGATTCAGATCCTCTCCGCACTAGTGTATCCAGAGCCTTGGGATCAATTGATCATAGCCGTTGAGATAATAATATAGCTATTGGTTGGTGATCTGAATAAGAAAAATATCGTACGGGTGTTTAGTTTATTTGCACCCCTTACGGTACGCTAGCGAAACATTAATCTAAATGATATAGTTTAAACAGCTTTTATTTTATACAGAGCAAACGTGTGGAACTTCATTTCATAATTGCCCGAGTCTCGAAACCAAACTAGAGATTTTGATTTAACCGGAGCCTGTTGGGACCGCTTTTGGTTCCGTTTGTAATAACATCACGCGATGGTGTAAGAATAATTCACAATATAATTGGTGAACCAGAGAGAGAGAGAGAGAGAAACTTCACAATGGCAATACAATTAGGAACTAACTAATTCCACAAACGCAACACAAAACAAGAAAGCTCACTCATACAACACACAACTCGTCAACTCCTTTCTAAATTGCACAATGGTCAAACCCAACACCTTACAGTGAAAGTCCCTTCTCCATATTGCACATAATATTAATGTTGGACTTAAATGGCTGCGCACGAAAACAAACCACCACTCTGCAGGACAATCAAATCTTCCGTGTCACTAGTTTGCTGGTCTGTCGCATTTTGGCTGCCTATGTATGTCGGTTCTCGTTCGTCAAGCCACCGCTGCTACTGCCGCCCATGCGGTTTGGTTCCCCGACTCTAGCTGCTAAAGCAAGAACTTCTGGGGACATTTCCCAACTTCCACTTTTCCTTCCCCAGCTCGATCGCCTGGGATGTATTCCAGCGCGATCCACAGTTTCATCTACTGTCGTCCTTATATCTGGGGATACTTCACTTAATTCACCATCTTTTACATTCACGCGATCATTGCCGTTATGCTGCCCGTCGTAATTATCTCCCCCAGCATTCATGTCACCCCACACTGTTTTTCTGCCCATTTCAATGTCATCCACAGCTTTTCCCATATTTGGGCTCATAAAACCCCCACCCCCTGATCGAGGAGGTAACACCGGTTCCCTTGGAACCTTGTCCCTGAAATTGTTCTTGGACTTGGGAATGGTGGTACAAAATATCTCTTTGAAATTGTCGACCACTCCTTTGTTATACGGGTTGGCTCGCCTATCATATCGATAGCGGAAATTCTCATATGTAGTCTGCAAAAACAATGCCCACAGATATAAGATCACGCTCATGCTAATATATAAATCACACAGATAAAGTTCTATGCTAAAGGGTTTTGACAGTTCAAGATGGGTCTCCTGACCTGATTTGTACTGATGAGATACAAATGGAAGGCAGTAAGACCACCAACAAACCACATCGATATGAAAGTATAGACTATCAGCACAATAGATGCTGGAGTTTTAATCATTGCTTTCCAAATCGTTGTCTCCTCAGCTTCCATGATCCTTCTAACGTACACCCAGCAGAATGCAAAAACATATATACAAAGAAGAGTTGTGGAGAAGACAAACATGAAGAAGAATCGATAGTTCCTCTGCAACCAAATTAGGGAATGTTCAGATTCATTTTCCTTATACTCATAGTTTCACATATCAAGTATCATTTGAAAGGAGACATCTGAGAAGCCATCATATAAGCAACATGAGTTAATTAAATAAAGCCAAATCAAGAAACATGTATTAACGACTGTACATTCTATATTAGTCCAATTAAGTCTTTCACAAGCACGCACATTTAACCAGATATGCTAAAGCACCTCATGTGACTGTGAAAAACGATTGGAAGTCCAGTCTCTTTGTGAATTTCAGGTTGAGATTTAAATATTCCAGGTGGAGATTTATATATTCCAATATTTCATACATTACTACAATTACTATGGTGTATATTACTAAGACCAATACATGCATGCATGCAAGAATGCTTGAATTTGTCTCAGTTCATATTCATTGGCAGAGGAATTAGAATACGAGTCCAATGAAGAATTACTTACCAGCCCAATACACTGCCCAACCCAGGGACAATGGTGATCGAATCTTTCTACACAGTTGTTGCATATTGAACAGTGGGAGCAGCGAGGAGGTCTATAAAGCATACAAGTATCGCAATACTTGATCTTAACAGAGATTCCATTCACCTCAACTTCTTTGATGCGAGGCAAGCGCAACTGTGGAGTTTGTCCAGCCCCACCTTCTATATTCCCATCAAATCCTTCAGGCTCTGGAGGGTGTGTGTTACGGGGAATTATACCAGGATCTCTTCCAGAGGTTAGCAGGAGGAGAATTAAATCCTGGAAATAGAACATTGTGTGAGCATTTTTCACAAAGTGCAAATACATCGACATTTGTGTAGTTATCAACTTATCACTATATGCACCAGCTAATGGGTGCTTTTGAAGGAACAATTCTGCAGAACTTGTTAGAACAACTCAATAGGAAGATGAGGAGATAACGGGCGCTAGATATTCATGGTTGGCTTTTACAGTATCTATAGAATGAGCACTATGAACTATCTGCTTCAAAAAGATAGTTGTAAGAATGAAAGTTCAACCTCGATCGGAATACAGATGAGATCAAAAAGGCCAAAAACTGGAAGCGGGAGTCCAGCTCAGCGGACTATTGAGCAGCGTGGTATTGACACATTTGGGGTCTTGGTAATATCAATACATGACTCATCAAGGTAAAAAACTGACTACCAAAATAGACTCCAAAATCTAGTCAGATAGGAGCCTGTCTAAAGTTGTAAAATTTTCGACAGCATAGTGTTACACCAACCAACAAATTGTATTGGTAACAATCACCCTAAGAAAGAGTATTGTACTTAAAGGAAGTGATATGCTCCATGAGGACATGCCACCAACTTATATTGATCCATATCTCATCGCAATTTACAAATGCTATCCTCCATAACGTACCATGTTCCTCCCTAATCTCTTTGACTAGAGGCTAGCATTTTTAAAGTGCAGTCCAACCAATGTAAGTTTACACTCGTTCAACTAACGAAAACTATAGGAAACTTACCACTACCATTTGGAGCATGCCAAGCAGTCCTATCGCAACATACGACACACACTCCATCCCAATGCAATACACTCAAATACTACACATATATACACACACATAGACATACACCGAGAGAGAGAGAGAGAGAGAGAGAGAGAGAGAGAGAGAGTTCCTTTTTACATAACATAGCAGATTTTCTGGCAAAATATAACATTCCTTTACACAAATAAGCAGTGTGGGAATTGGAAGGAGAACTCACATAAACAGTGAATACAACAGCAACAGCCATTATGAATATTCCCAAGTGATGTGAGTAATGGTCCATCAACTTTCTGGCAACAAAGATGCAGAATATTGTAACAGGAGCAACAATCAGAAATATGGTCAGCCCCAACGATCTTACATCTGGTCCAAAAACAATCCTCCCCTGAAGGAAAAATATCTGCAAACAAGCATATACAATACATTTATGTAATTTTCGACAATGCCATTCATGACAAAGCAAGCTACTGCCCTGCAAACCACAATCTGAATTCTAAAAGCAAAAAGCTTGACATCCCTGTACTTGTAAAACATTAGCTTTATGTTCATCAAACTATAAACAAACACAACCCATCCTTTAATTCCGTGTTGATCAACATAAACTTGGTTGAATTCATCATTATCCTCGCTTTCGTCTAAAATGTATATGCAATATCTCATTTTTACATCTTTTCTTTGTTACCTTCAAATTCCTCACAGGGGCAAAATAAGAACTTTAATTATTTGACTAAAACATTATCCAAAAATAGATATTTGAAAGAAAAAAGGCATAAAATTGCGAAATAGTAAAAACCTAACAATGGAAAATGCATGAACGAAACCATAATCTATGAAGCTCTTAAACTGAAAGTATTCCGGAAAAAAAAAAAAAATCTAGCAGAAATGAAACAAGAAAGAAAGAAATCTGAGCAGGCGAAAGAGAGAAGACGAAAAAGGAGAATAAAAATGAACTGACATTGCTGCCCTTCCAATTCTGGTAGACCCGCAAATCAGCGGCGGCGCCGGCGGATCCGGAAGCCGGATCCGATCGCTGCGGTGGAGGCACCACGTACATCGCTTCCTCGCCGCCAACAACAGCCCTCTCAGCTTCAGCTCAGCAAGATCGTGCTCGCTGGATTCTCGATACAGCAATGTCGATTCTACTCTCTAGTAGTCGCTTTTGACTCAGGCCCGGACTCCGAAGCAGAAATAACGGAAAAGAGGAGCTGAAGCGGTCGATGTGGTCTGAGTAAAATGCTAATGGGTCGGGTTCCGGCGAGCCGGGCGGCAAGGCGCGTGGGCGGGTGGCGTTGAAGCTAAAGGAGAAAAAGGGTTTTTCATCATCCTTTTTGTTATCAGCAGCAAGAGCCGAAAGAGAGAAAGAGGGAGGGGTTCGCTCTATCACTGCTGTGTGTCTGTGCTTTACAGGGGGATAGGCTGACGTGTCGTGATTTTATTGGGCTGGGGGGCTTGGGGATGGACCACACCTGGACCAGAGAATATGTGAAGGGGCTTCGCTTCTGGTCCGGTTTTTTACGATAAATTTTTTATTGTGACCGGAATATCGGGAATCACGTGTTTTTATATAAATAGAGAGAAATTTTATTTTGTAAATTATTAACTTTTTAACATATATTTTTTTTTATTTATATAATGACACATGATGTAATACTTGTGTACCGGTCACACATGAGTATTTGAGCCCTTTCATTGTGTTTGGTTGAGTGAAGAATTAGCTTTGAGCTATAAATTTACTTTTGTGTTTACCTGAAAACGTGTCTAAAGTTTATGAAAGTATTTTGCTCATCATTATTTAATATAGTATATGATCATCATTCTATTTATCATTATTAGATAAGTTTGAATTTCGAAATTCGTGTAATGGATAAACACAAATCTCAAAATTCAAACTTATATAACGGTAATAAATAAGATAGTGAACATACTAAATGATAGAATCCCAGTTAATTTAACCTAACTTACTCTGTTCTATTTAATGAATTAGACAATCAAACATCAGTCAAATAAGAAAATAAAAGTGCTGAGTGGTTGGATTCCTCTTCTTCATTGACAAAAAGCGGACAGAAAATATAAAAACTAAATCTTGTAAAAAATTATATTCATAATAAATTGTATTGATACCTATGTTTGAGTAGGACAATATGAATTTTTGTTCCTGAGCAGTTCCATCAACATTGTTTTGATGCCTACACGTTGTGTAGTGGCCTTTTGCTACATTACGCTTTACGCATCACATATAACTGAAAACAATAATTTTTCAAAAAATAATACTTAGCTACTTTCAAAATTACTCGTTGTTGATTTATAGAATTTTGTGTTTATAATTAAAATTGTTATTTTTTGCAGAAATAAATTTTACAGTGTAATTCGTATATAATATAAACAATTTTGATAATAATAATAAAAAATCTATAAGATTCGAACATGAAGAATTTTATATAAGAGTTCGTCCTCAGTAGCTAAATATTGTTGTTTCTCAAATCTCAATTAAAAAACTCAGAACCATTTGTAATTCATAAAATGCCTTTGGAGCATTAAGCTCATATAAAATAATTGGAATTTATTAAGAATGACATCTTTGTTGGAAAAAGAAATGAAGATTTTGTCTGCCGTTCTGGCATATTGTTTCTTAAGAACGAGGATCTCGGAAATCTTCCGATCATATTTATTTATCGTATATCGTACGGTTCATTTTTATTATGTAATGTTTATATTTAATTTTACATAAAAAAATTCTAATAATTTTTTATCGCACGATATACAATGAACGGATATAATTGAAAGATCTCCTAGATCCTCACAAAGAGAATTCGGAGTTCGGTTCTTAAAACAAGATTAGAAGGGGATGTTGCAACACTTGTCATGTCATGGCGATGGTGGTAATGTATGGTGTCCTCCACAACTCCGATGCTCATTTCATTTTTTCACTAGTTGAGCATTTTCAAGTATTTTTTATATAAATGTTACGGTTACCAAGGTGTGATTTCTTGTTTACTTAAAAACTATACGGTTAAATATGTGAACAATGTTTATGAGTTAACAATAAAAAAAAAAGTGAAGGAATGAACACCGAAAACCTAAACTCATAGTATAACACCATATAATTGATCTGACTAGTTTTATTCGGTAATATTAATTTTTTGTGTTTAAATAGCATTACTGTTAAACTTTTTCAAAAGTAAATAGAATTGTCGGTATATAGAAATGTTGGCCCTTTTCTTTTCTGGATGGAAATCGAAATGCATTTAGGAAAGAGGAGGTGGAGGATTTGTTTCAACTTTTGCTTTGTCTTTCTAAACTTTAGGGGATTCAATGTCAAATCGGAAAAAAAGAAAGAAAGAAAGAATCTCTCCTTTTGCTTTATTCTTTATAATTCCATTTTCCTTTGCTGATCAGGAATGGATGGCCAAGTGGATTTGCTCTTACAAGTCAAGTTGCAAACCCTTTGCCCTCCTTTGGTTCTTTGGATTCGATCGGAAAGGTTTGAGTATATAGAATTAAGACGTACTGAAAGTAGAGCTGACTGATATTTTATTGTAGAAAAATTAGAAGAGAATGAGATGTTTGTTTCGATCAAGTAAAGGATTGATGGACTCCTTGCTGTAAAGTCGGTCGCAGATGAGATGAACAACCAACATCAAAAAAATCAGACTGTTAGGTAAGTAGGAAATCCATGGTGATTGCCATGAACGATGACCCCATGCATCCTGCACGAAAATCCATGATGGTTGCATGCAGTTTCAGTTGCACTGTTGCAGCTGCACATTTAAACTCAATCCAACGTTGGAATTTGGACGACAAGGCCATGCGTGATGTGTGTCTGCCTTCTTCCTATTTCCTACTCATCATTATACTAAATGTATTATACAAACACAAGGTGCAATCATGCTCCATTCTCCTTTGCTTAATACCATTATTCTAAAAATCTTCGTTTAGGGGTTAGGCGGCTAGCCATCGTTCTGATTAATGACTAGGTATTTGAAAATTAAGAAATGGTGCATAGACCTACTGAGGTGCCCGCCTAGACTACCTAGGCACCCAGGCATCCGCCTAACCCACCCAGGCACCTGCTTATGTTGCGACTCACTTAAACAGAAAATAGATAACTTTCATTTTGCATTTTATTTTCTGTAATAAATTGTAAGAGACTTGTTTAATACTTAAATGAACACACATTATATGCTTGCTCCTCATGTTTTCATTATGTTCTTTAGCTCATAATATATATATCATTATATTATGTAGTTTATGATGAAATTATATATATTTTAAGTATAAATAAACACTTACTTACACGAAATATAATATATTTAATTAAATCCATCTAGTCCACCTAGGCGCCCGTCTAGACCCCGCCTAACCGTCTAGGCGCTAGGCCCCAGCTCGCCACCCGACTAGCGCCTAGCGTCTTCTAGGAGGAGGCTTAATACATACTTAAAACTTTAAGATTATTGCTACAAAGACCACATATTTATACTACATTAGTATATCATCACATTTATGCTATATTTAGTTAAATAGTCCACAGAATTCAACGAGTACAAAATGCTGGTGCATACAATGTTTTGGTGCATAGTAAAACAATGTGTACAAGCGTAGGTTTGACTAATGTATACGACTATACGTTATTAACTTATTTACATCTAAGTTCGAAGCTTTTTTGTAGAACTCCAAGGCATGTCATGCTTCGGTGTATAGCCATAAAAGTTGCAGACGTGCGTTAGACCAAGTATCATTTTGATGAAAAGAACCACCATATACAAGACAAGTTGAGCACCACATATGGTCTGTTGGAATTAGAAAGAGGGTGAAAATCAGAAACGTTATTATTCTTGTGAAATGTTAAAGCCGGCTATGGTTTTGATGGTGATAGAACAATGGCGAAGCCTTTCCGTTGACACTGGTAGTAAAAAGATGACGGTGAAGCTTTTGGTGGCAGCCGGCGCTGCAACTACCTGAGCAACAGTTCGACCAAGAGGTGCTTGCTAGAAGTAGAATAATATGAGAAATAACGTGTAATGTGCATGAACGAAATGACTGTTAACCACTACAAAAGGAACGGAATAGTTTTCTCAACCACCTTCCTTGAACTACAAAAAGACTGAAGATGATTTTCGTCGATCGTGCCAAAACCGGATAACTCAATCCCGTACTCCGCCAGCCTCTTGATATCCCTAGGAAGCGGGGATTGCCAAAGACCATCCCACCAAGCCGGAGGGAGAAGTGGCGTGAAAGCACACTGATTGGGCTGGCTATGGCAACCGAGCGGACCAGCAAATCTGTTCCACACATGCCCCCAACCGATCTGAAACCTTAGACCTTCTCTCAACAAATCACCTTGGAAGCTGCTTAAGAATGCAAAACTTGAACCAGTTGGGTCGTTGCCTGAGAAAGAATAGAACGAACATTAGAACACTTTTCGGCAACATTTGTTAGCAGAGAGGACTCGGGCACTGTACGTATGTACCAAGATTGTTTGCTGCAGCCAGTGCCGCAATCAACTGAGCATAGGTAGTCCCAACACGCCTGTGAGCCCCGGAAACAACAGCATGTTTTGCACGCGATGCAAGAAAGAAGTCCACAAAAGCAACCCATCTAGGCGCTGGGCCCCAATCCTTCACTCTAAAATCTAAACTGTGCAATCCTTTACGGCCATCGGATATATTTCCTTTGAATAGTTCATAATCAAAATGAATAACCTAAGATGCACAAATGAATCAGATACGAAAGAACAGAGTTAGATTGTCAAAGAAGGTGTAATAAAATAGACTTTCAAACAATTTAACTCAATTAAGTGAAAGAAATTAAGGTTGCATTTCCGAATCCTGATTACAGATTTAAAAAGGACAAAGTTCCTTCAGTTATTAATTTCATGAGTGATATACTATGCTGAATTGCTGATCATACAATTAGATTTCGTTTCGGATATTCCACAGACAAAGCATATTACCTCTGCAAATTTACTTATATTTGGAGTAATACTTTTCACAAGAGAGGGATTATCTGACACTAGCACCACCCTAGGTCTTGGGGACTTGCCAAGATTGTGCAGAGATTTTTTTATGCAATTCACTGCTGCCTGTGCAGCTCTCACAGACCTGCAATACAGGAGGCAAAACATGTGTCATTGATTAAATTCATACGGAGAATACATGGCATTTCTCTGCGTGTGTGTGTGTGCAGCACATGCAAGCTTTCTAATGCCAGTTTGATGGTTTACTTCCAATGACTAATCGTCGAGCATGCTTCCGAAAATGTATCAACTAACAGGGGAAGCTTAACGATAATAAAACTTCAAAATGAATTGGCCACAACGATCAAGAAAAACCAAAGGTATTTGTTAATTGCCAACATTAGAAATTCTTATCAACCTTTCACAAAGCTACATCCATTTCTGTAATATTCACTGCTTTAACAGGATTAAGATGTCCTACCTCATCAACCCTATATTTCCAAACCTTGCACTTAATATAATCAAGGAATGAATTAAAAGGGAGGTTGTGTTACTTATTCATGAGCATTCGCATGTGCAGTGAAATATCAGGTTCCGCTCCACCAAGAGCCCAATTGACTGCTTCCTGAACATCCACAGAAGGGGTTATAAGCACTCTCATCAGCTCCCCAAATACATTAGGCCGAGAATGGAGATCCTCTGGCTTCCCAAATAAAGTAGAAGCAGCATTCCTCATCTCAGGGTGGATATTCTTCAAGAAAAACTGGGCTGCCACAGCATCATTCGTCCCTTGGAACCTGCATTTTTAACATTAACAATCATGTGACGATATCCAATGATGACGAGTTAAGGGAAAGATCACAACACTTTTATCACTTTACCATATAATGGGTTGCTTCCATTCTATCCAGTTGCTACAAAGAACATTGGTCTGTGCCGGCTTCTCAAAGTCATCACTTCTCATAACCAGTTGCCTTCCATACTTGTTTGCACATTTCTTAAGTCTCCAAAGATGCTTAATTTCTCTGATGGTGAAGGAAAAATTGGAATAGGAAATGTAATCCTCAAAAGGGAATTTTCCCCTGCAACAAGCAACACCAATATAAGCACAAGAAAATGTATATATTGCTGCAACTTAATATGCTTTAGCGGTAAGCGAAATGACCAGCTATTTCTAACAATTCAGGTTGCAGCAGGAAGAACACTACTATGAAATACAAAAATAGAAAGGCTTGAGGAAAGAACCAATATGCCTGGTTTGACCAATGATCAGGGACCGGTTCAACATTATACTCAACGCTGCACCACTTAAGATTTTGTACATTTCGTTCCCGAAACCCGCCTCTGATGCTTTACCCATCACAAATCCGTGCCGACAAAACTGTTCCGGTGGAAGATTTCTTACCCTGGAAGCACCTGAAATTGAATGAACCGCATGAGCTTCTTTCACCTAAAAGTTCTACTCAATAACTCACAGCTTCTACACTCTAAATCAAAAGTATGATGCCATCAAGTTTGACAAACGCAAATAAGAAATCAATAATCACTTCCATTAAAAGCAGAAAACTTATTATGTAAAAGTGCTTTCGAAATCAGCAGAAAAATGAGAGTAATAATACCATTCAAGTCAAAGTGATGCTGAATAAACTTCCTGACTCTGAGACTCTCCTCCCAAAACCCTCCTCCTTCGAACTCCTTTCCCATCTCCTCCACCGTCGCGCACGAGCTCGAATTTCGCTTACTCTTGCTCTGCGGCTCCGTCTCCAGCTCAACTCCGCCGCCGTTTTCAGACTCCGAATCCAAATTTCCAATCTGCATGTAGAAATCGGGGCTCGTCGGAGGATCGACTTGTCGTAAGTTGAGCATCAACAGCCCCGTTCCAGCACACAACGCACAGACTATCAGAATTGATCCGACGGACACCCGCCTCCTTCGCCAAACGCCATAGCTCATCTTTTCCTTCATCTTTTTTCGTTTTGTCTGTGTGTCGGTGAATGAATATGGATCTGGAAGCCACAGATCGCTCGCTTCGTCGTCGTCCAGCTCAACTGAACAAGCTCTCTCGCAGTGACTGATTCAGACAAAATACAAACAGAATGGATGTTTGTTGGGCTTGGGCCAAATTTTAATGTACCCGGCATTTTCTAAGGCCGCAGCCCACTATCAATAAGTCCGATGGGAAAATCATGCATGTCAACTTATAATTTTGGGCTAATTGCTTTTACACCTTTCATATTTTAGTAATTGTTAAAGTTAGATCATAAGGTTTCAATTTTTTCACACTGCATCGTGAGAGTTTGGAATTTATATACATATGCATGTATATAAGTTAGGATCTTAAGACACATTTTGACCTACATTTTTGTAGTTTCCATTACATAATCATTTTCAAGGATCTGAACAGTCTATATTTCAATTCATATTAATGGATTATCTTTGTAAAAAAATTAGACAAATCCAAAAATATTAAGACATTCATTTTTACTGAAGAAAATATATGAGTACTGTTCTACAAAAAAAACATTAAATGTAATCTAACGATCATATGACTTCTGAATGGGATGATTTTTAGTACACATGACCTTTTTGTGAAGAATTAAAAGTTTATGCCCATTTTCAAAACAACTCCAAACTTTAGGAAATTTTTTTCAATGTGATCGGAACACGGGATATTACATCACATGTCATTATACAAATGGTGGGATATGTGTGTTAAAAAATTAATAACTTCAATAATACAATTTGGTGTATTACCCGTATTCCGTCACAATGAAAATTTTCTAAAACTTTAGGGGTGCAGTTTGTAAAAAGCTGGAAAAGTGATTATTGAAGGGAAAAAAAAAAAAGAAAAAGGAGAGAGAGGAGTGAAGGGGAAAGACGGGGCGACCACAAAAAGAATTTGCAACTACCAAAACAGTCGAACAAACGCACGCCACAAAGCAATTTTAGCGCTCTCTTTTCCCTCCCTACACAGGAAACACCACGTCCGTACGTTCCCCTCTCTCGCGCCCTTTCTAACGACCAGTTCAATCCATCCCTTCACAAAACAAAACAAAATCAGAAATTCAAAAAACAAATAGGCAAATTAAAGAGATGGAGATGGAGAGAAAGAGAAGCGCAAATCAAGATTTTGGTTATTTCCTCCGACTCTGAGAAAACCAACAAACAAACAAACAAAATGAATCATTGATTCATCTCTTTCCTTCAAACCCTTCCCTCTCCTTCCATTGTAATTTCCAGAGAATTATTGATCCAAATATTCCCACAATTTGGAAAATGGAGAAGAACCTTCCGGACAAAGACGATCAGCCCAAACCCGATGCACCGCCACCAGACTCCTCCTCCGCCGCTACAATTCCAAAGCCTAATGACGACCCCAAGTCCACCACCACCACCACCACGACTGCTACTACAAGTCCTGACGGCGATAATAAGTCCGCTGGCACTAAGCCAGACGATGACCAAAAGCCGGCTAATCCAACGGCTGAGGTTCAGGATGACCAGAATTCCATTGCAAAGCTTGATGATCCAAGTGTAAATAACGCCGAGACCAAAGTTTATCAAGGGAACGAAGGTGATGACCCGGATTACGAGATTAAAAAGTTCAGCAGTATGAGGGTCAATAGTACCAGAGTGAAGGATTTTAAAGCTGAGAATGTTGAAGATCAGAACGATCCGCTTCCGGTACTGGATGAGGATCCAGTTCCTGAACCCGAACCCGAACCTGAACCTGAACTTGAACCGGAAGAGGAACCTAGCCTCGACAAGGTCTCGGAGGATCTCGACCACTGCATCTCGTCTCTGCCCGAAACCGAAAAACATGAAAACGATGTCGTGGACGGCCTCAACTTTCCGAATGAGCTTCCGAAGCTGGTGGGGAAGTTCTTGAATCTAGTTGAGGACGAGGTGGTGGCGAAACGCGACTCTGGCGACGCTAAGGTGAAATGGTGTCAGGAGCCTGAGAAGGACGCGTTGTTTCTGGATGCTCTGGATCGGATAGGGAGGCTGAGCAAGTACCTCTCTTTCCTCGGATTGAAATTCGAAGGGAGTCACGGTGCGTTGATCAACCACCTCGGAAGCATTCAGCACCGAGCGTTGCTGTATCTGGAAGAAGAATTCAGAATTCTTCTGGAAGAATCTAGAACCTGCACCGTCACTGACTCTGCATCCGGCGACCATAAAGACAATAAAGATCATAAGGACAGCAAAGAGCACAGTACTAAAGGCGGGAATAATAACAGCGGCAGTAACAAGCAGCAGGATCATCAAAATCAGGAAAGCAGCGGCGGCGCATTGCCGGATCAGGTTGAGTCAGGAGGAGGCGGAGATGAATCACAGGCCGATCAGTTTCCTGGATATGCTCAAGAGGTAGTGAACAATCTGAACAAGATAGCCAAAGAGATGATATCCAGCGGATACGAAACGGAGTGTTGCGAGGTTTACATGATCTCGAGAAGGCACTTGTTCGATGAGACTCTGCACAAATTGGGACTAGAGAAGCACAGCCTCGACGACATTCAGAAAATGCACTGGGAATCGCTCGAAAGAGAAATCGTGTCATGGGTGAAGGCCTTCAAGGAATGCACCACCGTATACTTCTCCGGCGAGCGGAAGTTCGTGGAGGCGGTGTTTGCTGACTACCGGTCCATCTCGTCGAGCCTGTTCAGCAATTTGACGAAGGGGGTGATGATACAGCTTCTCAATTTCGCGGAAGGGATCGCGATATCGAAGCGGTCGGCGGAGAAGCTGTTTAAGACGCTGGACATGTACGAGGCGTTGCGGGAGGTGGTCCCCAAAATGGACAACTTGTTTCCGGCAGACTGCGTGAACGAGCTGAAGCACGAGACCTCTAACGCCCGTACCCGCCTCGGCGTGGCGGCGATTTGTATTTTCTGCGATCTGGAGAACTCGATTAAGGCTGAGACGGGTCGAAACCCGGTTCCGGGAGGGGCGGTCCATCCGCTGACGCGATACACGATGAATTACCTGAGGTACGCGTGCGAGTACAAGGACACGCTAGAATTGGTTTTCAGAGAGCACTCGAAGATCGAACGCGCCGATTCGACGAGTAGGCCCGAACGCGGCGAGTACGAGGCAGGGGAGGGATCCGGGAACACGAGTGAGGACCAATCGATGTTTTACTTGCAGCTGATGCGCGTGATGGACTTGCTGGACTCGAATCTCGAGACCAAGGCGAAGCTGTACAAGGACGTGGCGCTGAGCTCCATCTTCATGATGAACAACGGGCGATACATCTTGCAGAAAATCAAAGTGTCGGCAGAGATCAACTCGTGTATAGGCGAGACGTGGTGCCGTCGGCGGTCGTCGGATCTGAGGCAGTACCACAAGAACTACCAGAGGGAGACGTGGGGCCGGCTGCTGCAGTGCCTGAGCCACGAAGGCCTGAGCGTGAACGGGAAGGTGGCGAAGCCCGTGTTGAAGGAGAGGTTCAAGAGCTTCAACGCCTTGTTCGATGAGATCCACAAGACGCAAAGCACGTGGGTGGTGAGCGACGAGCAGATGCAGTCGGAGTTGAGGGTGTCGATATCAGCGGTGGTGATTCCGGCGTACCGATCATTCTTGGGGCGGTTCTCGCAGGTGTTTGATGCGGGGAGGCAGACGGAGAAGTATGTAAAATTCCAGCCGGAGGATATAGAGACGTACATTGAGGAGCTATTTGATGGAAACCCCAACTCCTCCATATTCAAAAAGAAACCATAAATTCCAACAAAAAGAGGCCCCTTAATAGCTGTAGCAAGCGTGAAGACGAAGAAGAAATTAATCGAGGATTAAAAGGAGCTTAGCCAAGTGTAACTAATTAATCATGTGATGATCATCAGATCCGGTGAAATGTCCAAAGTCCCCAGACCATTTCTGGAGTTTAGAAATTCTTCATGTATTTTTTGTTTATTGATCTTGCAATTTTCTATGAACAGTACTCTTCCTATTCATTCTTTAAACAAAACTCCTCAATTGATTTGTTTGTCTAATTACTTGCTCAATTGCACAACACCTACAGGCTCACAGCCTAATTAACTAATTAATTAATTAATTTTGTACACCTAACTTTTTATTTAACAAAGACATATTACTGACAAAATAGGAAAATATGGGCCTGTTACAATCTGGATTATCTTTAGATCTCGAGAATTTGTGAATCTTAATCGTACATGGTCAGAAATTATTTTAAAGTTTTTTATTTAAAATTAAACATATACAGTATTTGATAATAACTGACGGCACGATGAACAGACACGATTCATGGACTGTTACAGACATGGCGTTGGGCCCTTGAATTTGGACCTACCAGTTTTTTTATCCCAGTGGTGGTGGATGGCTTGACACTGGAGACCAAGTTCCTACAGCAACCCACGCAAATGAAGGTTTCGCGCAAGAGACGAAGGAGAAGGGCTCTACCGCCTTGTGTTGCTTGAAAGATGCAGTGATTGAGAAGGAAATGGCTGCAAGCTAAAGTGACTGAGGGGGGGGCGCTGTGGAGGAAGGAGACACGGGCTTCGCTAGGTTTTGGGTTCTCGGGTTTGAGAGATTTTGTTGGAATCATACATGGCTGGGAAAAGTCAACAACAGTGACTTTAAATTTGATTACCATACTTTAACTAATATTGACGTTTTTTGTGATAAAATTTCATACTTAACAGATTGAGCATATGATAAAGTTAAAGGAAGTATAGATGTAGAGATTTTTCAGTATGACCGTCACACAAGGTGGTACATCACGTGTCGTTATATAAATGGTGGTGAGATATGTGTGTTAAGAAGTTAATAACTTAAAAAAATAAAATTTCTACCACTTACATAAAGATATTTATTGTACCACTCGTATTTCCATCACAGCTAAAAATTTATGATAGATCCCCCGGCCCGTAGATCTAAAAATATTTCAACAGATTTTACGGTGGACAGTGAACAGTGGTATGCCTCTGACACGCTTCACCCAAACTTGTTTTTCTTTTTGGTTTTGGGTTCCCGGGGTTAATTATTTAATTTTTTTTTTTCTAAAGACAAATCAAATTATACATTTCATAACTACAAAAATATATATTAACCAATCAAAGAGGCTCCTTGCATCCAAAACTACACATGCATGAATATTCTTAACCCATTCCGGCTAGTACATCACAGACAACCATACAAGAAATGCAGAAAGGAAAAACGAAAGCCGATTCCATGGTACTGGTTTTCTTTTGATTAAAATCGAGTTCCGAAAGCTGAAAACATGATTAAGTCCTTATTTTTTCTTCCCACACAATTTAACATCTCTCTTTGAAGGTCTGAAATTCAAAGCGTTTAGGCTGTAGATGCAGAGATTGGCCTGTTTCGATTTGACTGCTATTTCATTTGATGTGGATTTGTAACCAGGAACATTGCATGCAGAAGAAGAACTCCACATCAAGCTTGCATGGCAGGAAGATACAATTGCTGAATCCTCTGCACATTTGATCCCCTCAACGGATGGGATTTCCAACTTGTACACCCCATATCTGTTTGTAGTTCTATTCACCGAGAACGATATGTGCTCTGAGGTTCTTGGCGAAACCGCTTGGAAGATGCAATCGATTTTTACTTCAGCACCTGGTAAAAAAAAAGGTTATGGTAGCGATTTTCGCAGTAAAGAGTTTATTTTTTCAACCGTCTGCGCTCTAAACTGAATATTAAACAAGTACAAGTGGCTAAAAATGATGCGTTCAAATACGAATGACTAGTTAAGATTTAGCATCACCTGGTAGGAAGTAGCTGTGTCTGGAGAAGGTGTTGTTGGAGCAGATGTCACAGTAAACAAGGCCCATTACAATGATCTGGGAGTTACCCTTTGCTTCTGGCTTAGTGGCTTTTTCTGCTGCTTCAACTCCTCCCAGAAACACTACTGACTGGAGGAGGAAGAAAGATGAAATGGCCACGAGAATTGCTGGATTCATGGCGGTGACGGCGGAGGATCGGACGAGAGCTGCTAGGGTTTGGTTTTTCTGTGAATGGAGTTTGAGAGCATTATGACATTTTTGAAGATGATGAGTTTAATTGAATTGTATGGATAGTAAGGAAACTGAGGAGGGGAGTGTAGATGATTGAGATCCAACTGGGATGCAAAAAGGTGGGGGAGGAAATTTTTATCCTTTTCACTAGATAACATCGACATGTGAATGTCCTTTGGCAACATATGTAATTGGTGTGTAGAGAGAGAGAGAGAGAGAGAGAGAGAGAGAGAGAGAGAGAGAGAGAGGTTAGGGGGATATTGCTTTATTTGTGAAGGTCTAATTCCAAATGATCCAATGACAGAAGCTCATTCTTATTTATGCAATTCTATACTAATTTTACGGTCGGATGTGCGTTGAAGAATGCTAGAGCATTCATCGATTGATCCTCAAGCTTAGAGCGTAACGTATACTATACATTGATGTATTCTGTTAGTTATGGAAATTGATTTTGTGTTATAGATAAATATGAAGCTTGCAGGGTTTATAGTTAATATGGGTTTAACAGATGTCCCCAATATAATTTGAGTAATGCTATTCATACCATGTTTTTTTACCATATTTTTATACCACCTTAGGTGATATGTGATGTGGATAGCCACATCATTTGAATTAATCAGATTTTTAAATTTAGTTCATTATTTAATAAACTAATAATTAAGAAAAACTAGTTAATTAAAGGTATACAAGGAGTCATTCTCCTTCCTTTCCTTGGCTTTTACAAATTTTTCAAATGATGTGGCTGTCCACATCAAATGCCACCTAAAATTATATAGAAATGCGGTATAAAAACATGGTATGAATAGTATTACTCGTATAATTTCTCTTTCAATCCTCACATCCATCACAGGAGTCCAGATCCCTTTGTGGGCCCATTAGAACTCTTTTTATCTCACTTCAGAGCTCCACATGTCTTTTGGGTCCTGGCCCAATCTAGACAATTGGCATAAATCTGGCACCATTTTCTTTTTCTCAAAATTAAAGAGCTACAAATTGAGTTGACAATTATATCCTCTGATTAATTAGTGTGGATTCTATTAGGCAAGGCTTTGACTTGGCCATATGTTTAGGCAGAATATAGTCCAAGCCAGCAGAGCAGTAAAATTGCCCTCTGCCTTACACTTATATAGAATATGTCATGTGACAGTATAGAAAAACTTTCATGCAACATGTGTTACGTATTTGCAATGTATATTCGCATTAATACGTGATATTGCAAATTAAAGACTCGTTGCATGTGACACAAGTTGCATATGACGAATCGACGCATGTATAAGTTTTTCTCGTGTAGGAGAGGCTAATTATATGGAATGAAACTAGCTAGGACTAGCAATTAATTGGTGAAGGTGTGTAGTCAGGGGCGGATGTACATTGGGACCAAGGTGGTCTCAAGACCACTTGAAAGTCAGGAAATATGAACGTGAAGGTCTTTCAAGGACCCTCTAAATGTTTGTTACGAGTCATTTTTGTGCCTACCAAGTTTTTGATGCAAGTTTTTCTTACCTTCATGTACAAATAGTGAAGAATTATAGTGAGTTGTGGTTGTAATGTCAGTTAGGCATATCTCGATAGGTTGCATCAATGGCACTCGACAAATCTTCTCTACATTATTCATCATATTGCTTAGGCATATGTCGATATCCATTAACATGTGCGTAACATAATTTGAACGACGACAACAAGCTCCCTAACTGTTCGACGAAACACCTTAGTGAATAAACCTAAAAAAAAATTGCTCTTCACGCTTTGTTTCTATTTAAAAAATTTGTAACACTGAACCTTTAAGGTTCGAAATCTGGATCCACCCCAAGGTACAGCTGACTTATATGCATGTTTAATTATTAACTACATTGATTTGAATTATGTATTGAATTAAAGCAAGACTGCAAACAAAACGTATATTGATGATGATGATATAAAATTGATAAAAATGGAGAGAGACAGAGAGGAGTTTGCCGCCTTGAAAGGGCAAAAGAGAGGAAAAGGGACGGAGAGTTGAGACAAGCACTTCATTCCTTTGGCAAATCCAAGGCTTAGGCGGCGCCACCGACGCCACATCCGACGACTTTGCCTATGCCCCCTTGTTGGCCTCTTTCTCCCTCCCCTCTCTCGCACGCGTCTTCCCACTTCTTAATTTAATTGCCTTAATTCCTACACTTCTCTCTCTCAAATCATCCCTTTGTCTTTCTCTAACCCCCGCACTTTTCCCTTATTGGCAAGTTGGCAACCAAATACTATAATCTCATAGGTAAAATGCAAGTTTCTTTTTATGAACATGGAAAAATAGCGTATTTTGGAGTGGTTCAAGAGCTTTTGGGCACTTGGCTTCTACTCGGTTTTTAAGGACAAGTTTTATGCGTAAGTTCTCAGTAATTGACACCAAAGTTTGATTTTACCATGTAACAAAATTAAAATTGTCTTATTGATCTTAATAATCTCAGAAGAGTAGACTAACGAGAACGTTGGCACCTACATTTTGACATGCAAATCTTCCCATACTCCTCTTTTACAATTGGACCATTTCCTTGAGCCTCTAGCTACCCAAATTTTGTACCCATTTACCTCAAAAAGTCTAAAGATAGTGAGAGAGACATATAATATGCCTCGGTATTTCTTTGTCAATGTTAATATCTATTTTTCATGTCCTTTTCGCAATTGCGATGATTAAAAAGCCCTTTGTCCTTTCCTTTTTTTTCTTATTTTTATTTTCTATTTCCCCCATTTGTAATTCTCGTCCAACCAATTGCCAATCCCAAATTCACAGCTAATGAAGAGTGAAAAATATTAATTTAAATAAAATAAAAATAACAATTTTAAGAAGATCTGTCACCATTATTCCAACCCTCCTTGTTCTCAGCTGCGCCGGCCCAAGAAAGGTGGGACCCGAACAAACTGAATTTGTCTCTTGTGCTCTCCAAGGTCATGGCCAGTGAACGTACAGTTAAATCAGGTACAAAAGACGACAAAATAATGCCCTAGAAAACAACTATGCTTATTGCTTAGTACAATGGAGATGAAATGGATGTCATGAAATCATAACCTACAAACACAACCAATTCGTTTTAATATTTTTGTCCCTAAATCTCTTAACCCTTTCTTACACAAAATCTTGGGCCAACAGACAAATCCCAAGCCCTCCCTCCAAACAAATAAGTAGAGAGAAAAAAGAGTTTCTGCTTTTTCTCTATACCAAAACCAAACTCCTCCTCTACGCCTAGCTAATTAGTCTAAAAGCTCAATCACTACCTTAATGAGAGCTTATTAGCCACTCTAAACCCTAGTTAATTACTCTGACATCGTACATATATTTTTCATCAGTATTATTGGGTCGTGTCTCAGTTTTATTTTGGCTGATTATCCTTTCGAACCAACTATTGAGTATCGCCTTGATAGTTCGCTGTTATTATTTGGGTGGTAGCCTGGTAGGTAGCTAGCTACAAGGATCAATTGGTATCAATCACCATGATGATCAATACTCTTTCTGGGAGCATGGGGTCCGTCAAAAGTGAGAACTCATGCACCTCCGACCTCAAACCGCCGTCTCCGACGGAATCCACGACGATGTCTATCTCCATCTCAGAATGTAAGAAAACCACAACCCCTCCATCCTCCGAGTTGGATCAGCAAAGCAGCTTAACTCCGCCTAGCCTCAACTTTCCGACGCTCAAGTTCGAGGTAGACGATCTTGAAGTCCAATCTCCCGACCATTCCATCTGGGATTCTTTGTTCTCCGAACAATTCGATACAGATTTCATGGTCTTATCGCCCGTCCCAAACAACATGCCGAACTCGCCCCAAAACGGTGGTTCGGCAACTCATCAGAATTACAATTACAATTACGCTCAGTCCATGCAAGGGCAGAGCCTCTCGGGCTGCTCTCCCCCTAGATTTTCGCCGCATCTCGGAGCGTTCAGCAGCACGCACAACCCTAAGGGCAAGGGACTCAGCCCGCTCCGTAGGGTTTTCAAC
Organism: Pyrus communis; assembly: GCF_963583255.1. NCBI lineage: Eukaryota > Viridiplantae > Streptophyta > Magnoliopsida > Rosales > Rosaceae > Pyrus > Pyrus communis. The sequence continues at coordinate 26,611,627 of NC_084813.1, read as the reverse complement.
TCTCCTGTCAACCAATACATGCAGCCCGCTGATCAGAACATGCAGTCACTCCCTGTTTCCATCGAAGACTTCTTGGACGATTATCAACGTGACGGATTCATAGCCGCCTACCCGACAACAACATCGTCCAGGATGTCAGGAAGCTCGTCGCAGTCTTACAATCATCACGATCACTTGCCAGCATCATCGACAGTTCCATCCGCCACGTTGGACTGCATGCCGATGCATAACTCTTCGAGGTTTAGCAGATCGGAGAGCGAAGCATCGTTGGTTACCGCTGGTAATTCTCAGCTGACCCAAGAGAGCAGTAGGGGTAGTGGCTATCAGCAGATGGGCGGCGCGCCACTTTCACAACAATTGCAACAAGAACGCATGCAGGAGAAGCAGCAACACCCGCTCATGCAGCCGCACAAACACCACCAACACCAACAGAACCTTCATTACAATATGATGCCGCCTATGGCACATGAGCAGGTGAATTTTTCTATCTTAATCATTTAAATGTTGTACGTGCACCCATCTTACCTAATTGTTTGATATAAACAAGCAGAAGATTCATTATGGGTAAATTAACTTTGACAATACATATTGGCCAAAAAATACCTTTGACTATATAGATCTTAGGGTCACCAAATTTTGCTCGTGTGGAATTTACTCAAATTTGAGGCCGACATTCATATATTTAAGGAACAAGTAAGATATTTACCGTGAGATTTGTACCGAAAAAAAAGATATGTACCATGAGATATAATGTATACAAGTCGGTCAACGTATTTGAGAACACAATTATTGCTGGAGAAGCTTTTGAATATGGTATTGTCACATTATCATGCGTGATATTAGCAATTTTAATGTGTTTAATATGTGAACTTATTTGTTAAATGAAGACTTGTATAAGAATATCTGAATTAATAATATTATGTGATCATGTGAACTATGAAGGCGTCTGTAAGAAAAAAAAATATTAATGTGGAACAAACTTCTTAACTTAATATTATTGATAAGATCACAAATTGCCACGTCCTCAACTATTCTGATGCTTTTCACAATTAAATTATATGCAGCATTTTCGCATAATGTGTTCAAAAATATGGTACATGTAGCAACCCTAACTCCTCTCATTAATAAATATTCCATGCACGAATGAATATGCAGGAACAAGATGGCGGGCTCCAACTGGTACACCTCCTTCTTGCCTGCGCCGAGGCGGTTGCAAAAGAAGACTACATGTTAGCAAGAAGGTACCTCCACCACCTGAACCGAGTGGTGATGCCACTCGGCGATTCCATGCAGCGTGTCGCTTCTTGCTTCACAGAAGCCCTAAGCGCACGCCTGGCCGCCACTCTAACCACAACCCCTAGCGGTTCCGCACCGAAACCGTTCTCTCCTTTCCCTCCAAACTCCTTTGAAATCCTCAAAATCTACCAAATAGTCTACCAAGCCTGCCCCTACATCAAATTCGCACACTTCACCGCCAACCAAGCCATCTTCGAGGCGTTCGAATCCGAAGAACGTGTACACGTCATTGACCTAGATATTCTTCAAGGATATCAGTGGCCGGCTTTCATGCAGGCCTTGGCTGCCCGCCCAGGCGGGGCTCCCTTTCTACGCATAACAGGGGTGGGCCCCTGCATAGAGGGAGTGAAAGAGACAGGCCGGTGTTTGACCGAATTAGCCCTCTCTCTTCACGTCCCATTTGAGTTCCATGCAGTTGGGGAGCAACTTGAAGATCTCAAGCCACACATGTTCAACCGGAGGATTGGCGAAGCGCTGGCTGTGAACACCGTTAACCGACTCCACCGAGTTCCAGTCAATTGCCTAGGGAACTTGCTAGCCATGATCCGTGACCAAGCACCCAACATTGTGACATTGGTGGAACAAGAAGCAAGTCATAACGGGCCCTATTTTTTGGGTAGGTTTCTCGAGGCTTTACATTACTACTCGGCGATTTTTGACTCGTTGGACGCGACATTCCCACCGGACTCGGCACAGAGGGCGAAGGTGGAGCAGTACATATTTGCGCCGGAGATACGCAACATCGTGGCTTGTGAAGGGGCGGAGCGGACGGAGAGGCACGAGAGGTTGGAAAAGTGGAGGAAGGTGATGGAGAGTAAAGGGTTTAAGAGCGTGCCGCTGAGTGCGAACGCGGTGACTCAGTCGAAGATATTGCTAGGGTTGTATTCTTGCGACGGGTATAGGATGACGGAAGACAAAGGTTGCTTGCTCTTGGGGTGGCAAGACAGGTCTATTATGGCTGCTTCTGCATGGAGATGCTGATTTTTTTACTTTTACGTACACGTACGTGCCTGCTAATTTGTTTTTCTTTCTAAATTGGATCAGATTTCCTTTTTTTTTTTTAGATAATATTATTTGTCTAATTAAGAAGATCCATGCAAAAAATCCACAGAAGAAGAAGGTTGGAGAAAACAACGAAAAGGGTTGATTTTGTTTGCTGGGTAGAGAATGTTCTTAAGAATATAAAGTCAATATTGATTGATTCCATTAGCTTATTTATGTATACAATATTATTATTTCTGTTGATTAATGAGGAGAAAATTAAATAATTGTTTGATTAATTTTGTTTGTTGCTCAATACAGGCTCGAGTTGAGTATCTAATTTTCGTCCAGCATTGTGTCGTAACCACTGGACTAGAGATCTGATAATAAACAATTGGTGGTAAGGTGCGTTCAGGAGGGGATTTTATTACGAGCAATGTTAGGCATATCGATTTTTAGATTAAACTTATAAATTATGTGATGTGTCACTAATAGAAGATGAGAAAGTTAATCAACACTTAAATAATGATTCAATCATCAACAATCACGTCATATAACTTACAAAATTTAATTTAAATAGTTGGCCAACCTAGCATTACCTTTTTATTATTCATCCCGTGTAAGATAATATTTGGTATAAACAATGCAAAGCATACTAAATTATCAAATTAATTATTTATCCCTAACTGGTTCACTATATTAGCTAGCCGGATAATCCACTACATCTGTCACACTCAAACAAGAATGTGCAAAACTTATTTAAATTGGAGGCAAAATAGTCTTATTTTTTCCCTCAACTATATTCTTTTCCCCACCGTCGTACATTGTTTACCTGTATAATAATTGGAGTTACAAATAGGTTTATATGGATGTTGCTATCCGCACGTGCTCATTTTTATCTTTTACACACTCTCTCAATTTTCGGCCGTCGGATCAAATAAATTGAAGAATATCAAATGACAAAAATTAACAAGGAATGTGTAAAATGTAAAATTGGGTGTATAGATAGCACCATCTTATAGTATTACTATTAGGGTAGCCACGCCTTATTTTAGTTATATGCACGCTTTGCTTAGTCCTACAAGCACACATTTAGTGTCGATACATATTTCTATTAAATTAAGTGGTTAAAATCTGTTGGATCAAATTCCATAATCAAATATATGTCAACACTGAATGCTTGTAAGTATTCATAAAAGATTGAGAGCATTGTTCCAAGTTCTTGGCATGCCTCAAATTTGCGACCAAGACTTGTTACTTATCAGTCGGCATCATTGCAGTATTTGCCCAAACGTCCAATAATTGCTGCGTAAACCAACTGTAAACAATGCTTCCACGCGTAAGATAGCATAAAAGAATAGAATTTGCACAGCCTTCTTTTGCACCAGCAAATGTAGAACATACGGAAAACAGCGGTCGGATGGACCGACAAGTATCGCATCACACTGCCATGGCATCGCACCATTTCAATAGGAATTGAAGTATAAACAGAGAGACCATTCGATTCACATAAGCATTGTAATGATTTCGTAAAATATAGATACTAAAGCTATAAAAATACACCAATCACGCACCCGTTTTTATAAGACACAAAGTACATCACTAAAATGCACCGTTACACAGGAATTCCCTCCAACAAACACGTGCCGATGGGGGATTGGACTGTGGTACAAATTATTTTCTCTCCAGCTACTTTTTTCCACGTTCCAGCAGACCTCAGCCACCCCAAGGCAGCCTCAAAGTCTTCACCATGCTCACCACCATGACTCGCCGCCTTACAATATTGAACATGAACACATGTTTTTCCTTGGGACCTCATCAACCTTCTTCTCTGTTCATGAAAAGAGAAACAAACTATCATTCAGCAAATGAAGCTGATATCAACAAATCTGTAATGCGAGTCACATGTTACGCAAGAGTCAATCTTTAACAAATAATTGATCTCAGCTGAAATAAACTAGAATTCTAGCACCATCGTAATATATCAAAGAAAATGAAATCATAAGTTTTCTGCATGATGTTGAGCGAGGATAATCCTCTAAGGTTCCCATGATTGCCCGAAAAAGAATTAGCAATGAGACTAGTTGATACTACCCATGCTTTGGTAGTGCGAGGAAAACAAAAGTCCACTTCAAGTTTGTCGCATTAAATAAGATCAAGGGAAGTAGAAAGTACCGCTAACCAGTAACAGACCAGCCATGAACAGGGAAGAAACAAAAAAAATTGGCTGCTAGCTTAAGTCATGTAATAGTAAGAAATCTGACCAAACAGGCATACACATGTACGCAAAGTACCAATTTCACATCAAAATAGATATCACATTAAACAATCTAGGATGAAAACTACCTGTTTTTGGTTTTGCTATAGCAGGCCGAACAACAACATGCATGGTGATAATCCCGCTTGGAAGCTCTCCAAATGGTGCTCTACACTGGGCAACAGTCTTGTTGTTTTCCAAAATCTTCCCAGCATTTATCAATTTTATGTCGTTTGCTCCTTTTGGTGCAATCTTTTTATCTAATATCATGGCATTTTAATACTTTTAGAAAATAAAAATGATGAGCAGATTAAAGTTAAGAAGCACAAGAAAATGATAAAAATAAGAAAAAAGGGACAAGTGTAATGTAACAAAGGTTCCTCCTCACTCCTGCTCAATATAGTTCACTATCTGAAAGCCATAAGGTAGCAGAATTTGTAACATTTTAACATCAGAGAGAGAAACTTCTTAGCAAATTTTGAAAAAAGAAAAAATTTTGCTATAAGATTTTGAACACCATATTTTAGAGATTCATCCACCTTGGTGTGATATAGGCTTAGACCGAGGAGATAACTTACACCTATAACTTTTACAAGATAACCATCGAGATATTTTCACAAACAGCATGGTTAAACATTTAAAGTTCATGTGTGCGAGGAATGCCTAAGTGAAATGCAGACAAGTCCACTACCGCCTCAAACCACCTACTGGTACTAGAACGAAGCAACAAGAAAAGGCACACCAATAATAACTATAAGTTTGGTTTACATACTAAACTAGGAACACAAAGGATCCCAGAGCATGTCTTTTAGTTGCATCGATCTCAGGTATCCTAAAGAAAGAGAGCGAGTACAAAAGGACATAATACAGAATTAAACAGATCCTTATCACAAATTGTCAAAATAAGCCCAAAAGAAACATTGCCTTCATAAGCATGAAGATCAAGAGAAGTTGCACAATCGTGATCTGATCACTTTTGTAGACAAAGTCTGTCGGACTAATTATTCGGCCCAACAGAGATGTCATGCAGGATAATCCTATAAGTGGTTTTCACAGGCACCATTATCTGGGTCCACCGTTTGGTGGTAGGTTCTAACTGCTAAAAAATGCTCCTATTTCAAAAATAATTCAAGCAGATCCTTCCATTCATATCTTCTTCTTCACATAAAGCAACTTCTTTGGTCTACAGGAAACAAATCACTACCTTTCCATCATTAATATCTTATTTGGACTTTTATATTCTCCCTTCCCACATGCCTAGAAAGAAAGCAAGTGGTACTGTGGCAATATATTTCCGAAGTTTGAACACAGCGTTTAATCTGAATACCAGAATGGCTGAAATACAAAACACCTGAAACAAAGAAGTTACCAGAAACTACAGAAGCATTTTTGTTCAACGAAGATATTGTATATCGAAACATCCTAATGTGCTATGATTCATAACATGATCACTTGGAATCAAGGGAACCCAATTGACATTGAAACAGGACAACTATGTCAACTTCTAACACCGCATATTTGAAGAGTGTTTAACAGCACTCAATCCCTTCTGTTGGGTTTAATCTCAACAAAAATTACGAAAACTTGAGCAAAATCTGCAGATGAAAAGGGTTGGTCTCTAATAAATTCCCATTCCAAGACCAAGAAATATCCAAATGATGAAACTTTTGTATTCTGGTCATCGACAAACGACGAGGATTCAATAAACATAACATCCATGAAAGTGGCATTCACTACTTAAAAAACAAAACTCGCAAAAAATCATCAAATGGAAAGTGGAGGTCACTGACCTTTTGGCCACTCGGCCACGATTCTCTCCTTGAGCATTGCCACGGTGGACGCAGGCGAGTAGCGGAACGGGCCGATATCCGATCCATCATACAGACGGAACTTGAGCTCCACCAGGTCCTCCTCCGGCATTTGAAAAAAGCTCAAACTTTCCACACCAATTCAACCCACTCAACACCAAAACGCTTCCACTCCAATACTCTGTTTACTTCCTGACCACCATAAATAAAAAATTAAAAAAAAAACCCAATTTAATCACAATTTGATAATCCCCCAATAATTAGCTCATTTTATCAACGCACTAGAGCTGGATAATTCTTCATTTCAAGAAATAAAAAAGATAGAAAATGGCCAAATAATTCCGCAATTATCAGAGTAGTCAGGACACATACCGGAAGGAAGACAAGGATCAGGCAAAGGGGAGAGCTTTGTTGCTTTGCCCTTTGCGTGTCTGATTAGGGTTTTAGGCGAGGAGAAAACCCTAAGAGTCTAAGACGCGATCTTGCTTCTTTTGGATATTTTCTCCAGCAGAAATAGTAGAAAGATAATTCAAATTGTTTTATTCGGGAAGCAATTGCCTTCTATTTTTCTAATTTTCTCGGGACGAAGAGAACATTTAACAAAAAAAAAAAAAAGTGAGATTTGGATTTCGAATGCTGTCACTGAGTAAATAGTATCTGAGTTTTTTTGTCAGTAAAAGTGGACCCTGTAAGAACAAGAGAATCTGAGTCCTCTGTTCGGGGAGACTCGCAGTTGGAAACTCTAACGAATGAGAGAAGGTTTCTGTGGAGATTTTATGTGAGGTGGCGGGCATTGATTGGCGGATGAAGAGTGAGTGGCGGAAGTCGGGAGTAGGAAGGGTCGCCTCACTTTCTGGGACCCTTCACATTGACCAGAGTTTACAGGGGAGATTAACTCGCGGGTAAATCTAGGTGTTATATTTATAGAAAGTTTATAGATAAATAGTCATTTAGAGCCGTAGAAAATAAATGTTAAAGATTAATTTAATAATTGATGTAATAATGTCAGATTTTTTTCTTCTTCAAACTCATATATTTTTTGTTACAAATGATATTGGTAAGACTCATCTTTAAAAAGAAATTAATTAAAATAAGTTTTCAATATCTATTATTGGTGCATTAATGGAGCGCTCACAATAAAATAATTAAAATTTTATTCGACATCACTTTTCTCATATGTCAAATTTTGTAATAGAAAATTCATGTGCCAATTTATGTGTTAGAGTTTTTTTCCTACCTTTAAATTTGATTGCATGACATTCCATAACTTGACATCTCCTTTGGAGATGGTGTTAGCTAGCTTGTAGAAGTTTGTATTTTTCTATATTTTTTGTTAAGGTGGCCAAAGGGCCTTATTTAACCAGGCTGTTAAAAATGCTCGACATTCCACTATTTTGAAAGTAAAAAAGATTCACATAGGCATTTCAACCTTCTTCTAACCATTATTGTGTGATTCAACAATGTTGGGAATCGAACTGAGATTGAACTTTGTGGAATACGGTCCTAGAATTTGTTGCAACCATTGAGCCAGCCGTAGTAATTGTTGTTAGAGATGCTCTTAATATGGAGACTTCATCCGCCAAAAATTAACACTTAGATAGGTGAGTGAAAGTTGTTAGTTCCTACAAGACGTTAAGACACTAATCCAAGAAAGATATCATATGCTTCAGGCTGATCCACTACAAATTTAGTATAATTCCCATAACATCCGCCCAACCCAACTCTATGCTAACCCAATACATTAACGTAGAGGGTCCAGCCATGCGTGCACTTCGGGCCCGCTCGTCCAAAACACACAGCCCGAACCACAAGACATTGCACGTGGGCTCCACTCTCTTCCTCTCTTTCGTAATGACTGGAATAGGATCCTCACCTCTCCGGATTCCTTCCATCTAGACTCTTCAATCTTGTCCGTTCAGCCGAACATCAAAACGGTCAGGAGTTAATTAACTTTTTTTCTTTTTTTTGCTTTTTCATGTTCTTGTTTTTCCGCCATTTTCTCTCTATTTGACTCTCTTCTATCTCTATCTAAGAGGACTTGGTTTCAACTTGAGGCAACCGAAGGTCGGAAGACGATAGTGTGCGCGTGGTGGGGCGGCACCCGTAGCAAGCATTCATTAGATAACGCAGAGAATTCCAACCCGTAATAGCTAGGTTTAGTGTTACAAAAGTACTGTTGATAGATTCTTTAATAAAAGGGTTATTATTGTACGTAGCTCTATTCATATTGGAGAATATATCGGCTATAGAGGGCAAATTTTGACTCCTGTCCTGCATGATGGGATTTGACTATGTTGTTGTATGACGTGGCCGCAAGGGTTCCGATGTTGTAGCGGGACCTATGACACATAACGGAAAAAGACTTGAGCCTACCATCCATCCGTCATCACCGCTGAAAAGTTTTCCGATCCAATGAGTTGGCCAGTCAAAGCTTGATCATGGACAGTCAACGTCTGGTGACTGCCACAGTGGAGTTAGGTCCCCCAACTTCCCAACCCACGGCAAGAATAACCAAGTGGACTAAACTTGCAACTTTTCCGGCGCAAAACGTCCGAGATATGTCGAAATGGCCGAGTGCTCGGCCATTAATCCGTGGTTTCTATGGGTCCCACACTTAAAACACAATATCCAAAAGCCTGCCTTTTGTTTGCTGGCCTTTCTCTTCTACCTAATCTTAATATTCTTTGACAATTTACATGTATGGGTATGGCAAATAAATACATCGAACTAAGCCTAAAAATGTAATAATATGGTTAATTAGCTCTGCAAAAATGCAAATAAATTCAGAGACAAATACAAGAGTTGTGGAGATTAAAGTAAGAAATTAACTCTTTTTTTTCTTTTCATTTTTGTATGCAGAGGAGGGAGCAATTACATCTCTGAACGCCCGCAGTAAAAGCCTGAAGACAGTCTAACACACTCATATCATATGAACTAGAGAGCAAAACAAAACAATTGAAAAAAAAAAAATTAAAGGAAACCCAGATGAGAAATTAAACTAGCTAATTAAGTGACAGTAGTGATTAATTAGTGTCCAAAACGGAGGTGGACTCACAAAAGCCACTCCTCGTCCTCTGCCTGCCCGCCCTATGTAATTAAGTAATTAAGTAGTACTTCATACTTTTGTTTTCTCTTCTTTCTTACAACAAAAACTATTTGAAGACAGAAGAGGTCGAACGAATCTCAGAGCCAGAGAGCCCCGGCCTCTTTGAGAAGAGGGACAAGAGTGCCGTTGATATGAGAGGCCATGACTCTGTCCATTGCGCCAACGAGCTTGCCACCGATGAAGACGACGGGGACGGCGGAGGAGGTCCCCAGCAACCTCGTCAACGCCTTCTCCAAGTCCTTGCCTCTGGGGTCCTCGTCCAGCTCGTACACAGTCGGATTGACGCCCATGCCGCAGAAGAGGCGCTTAATGGCGTGGCACATGCAGCAGCTGCTTATGCTGAATATCACCACCGCGCTCTCCGACGCCATCCGCTCTATGCGCTCCATCGGGTCCCCCATGCCCATGGTGGTTCTTGTGGGCATGTAGGAGCCCCATGACTCGGTCTGGTAGTGCATTGTGCTAGCTTAAGTTAAATGTTAAGTTAGGGCTTTTGTTGAAGTGAAGTGTAACTGGCTAGAAAAGCGGTTTTTTTGTTAAGTACTTGCGAGTTCAGGTGAAAAGTAATATGAGAATGTGGTGAAATTTTGGTGAGGCACGGAGGAGAAGAGAGTCTGTACTTATAGGCCTATTGGTACAACTTTTATTTATTTAGGGTTTGTGTTGTTCTTTTCCGTTATATTTTATTTATTTAATGGGTATTCTTGGAATAAAAAGAAAAAGTAGTGTGTCTATATATTGTAGTGGTCACTGGTCAGCGCATGCAAGAGAGAATAAGAGAAGAGGGGGAGATCTTTTCTTTAGAGACCAAATTTTTAATTAAAATTTGTAAATTAAATGGTGTGGTTGTTGATGATTAATTTATTATTTAAATGTTGATTAATATGTTTATTTTCGATTGATAACACATTATTTGGTTTGCAAATTTAATATAAAATTTTGATCCCATTATCTTATTCTTTTATAGATCATATGATATAGAGATTGTTAGTTGAACAATTGATTAAAAAAATGAATCCAACCATCACATCGCATCATATAATTACAAAATAAATCTAAGAAAATAATTTCTCTAACATCACCCTATCAGTAAATAAAACATATGAGAATTTCTTGTTTTTTTGGTAAACACATATGAGATTTTCTACCCATTAATAATTTAATGGAATTATGGAGACTCATACTATAGAGAGGAGAGGAGACATGAAGGTCAGGCTTCATCAGAAGAGAGTTGGGTGACAAACGGCTGTGTCCGTCCCTGTTGTCGGCCCTATCTACACCATCCGACTAGTTATCAAATTTATAAAACCTAAAAAAAAAAGGGAACAACGTGCCTATCACAAACCTTTGTTCCTTCTCTTGACGTAACCCTTCATGAGCATTTTACTTTAACTACATCCCTAAACACCCTTAAAATGTTATCTCTATTAATTAATGAAACTTTTTTTGTTAATCAAAAGAGGGTAAAAAGATTACTTAGTCTTCTATTGCACAAAAAAAATGATGGGCAATAATGTAATTTCACAGGTCCAAATTTCACTTTTTTTATTATTTTTTTATTGAAACCTCACCTACAAGTAATGTTAAAATACCTTCAATTTTATTAAAAAAAAAAAAAAAAAAAAAACCTCCCACTCCCTCCATGCTCTTTCTTTCTCTCTCCCTTTCTCCTTCTTATTTTCTAAAAAAATGTGTTCATACACACAAAACGTGTAGGCAAATGCTAATTTTAATTAAGAAAACAAAATTCTATTGATCCTTTTGGACAATGTACCGTTGGATAAGATGGAATTTGTACACTCAGGCAGATCTAATTTATTATTAGGAGAAATTAGGTTTTCATTCCTCTTTTTTTAACTTTATTGATTGAAACCTTGTTCCTTTATTTTTTTATTTTTTATTTATCAAGGTTCCTTTGTTTTAATAAATATCATTAATTATTTCAATAATATAATATTTTACATTTTTAATTAAATTTTATTTCTAAACATATTCATTTAGTGTTAAAAAGGTTAGATTTGATATATTTATATTTATGGCTAAATTTTGTATCATATATTTTTATTTTTAGTTTGTACCCATTTTAGTTTGCAATCCTTTTTGTAAATTGTAACAATTTTCTTTTCGGTTTGAGTTTGTACCCATGTATTAATTTCTTTTTGTGTCCATATTTTCCAAACTGGTATTTGTACTCATATTTTTTAACCTGTTATTTGTCCCCCATAATTTATTACTAATGTACCAATTTGTTTTTAAAAATGTACCACTTTGTTATATGTAAAATGTACCCATTGTTCACCCTTAATATTATGTATACATATGGGATGCTTAATTAGGATTAGATGAATATTGTCAACATCCATAATGTATTATTGTATATGATGGATTTGGACAGTTTCTTTTATCCTTCTGATCGAAAACAAACAATTCCATAATATACATATTATCTTGTTGTTTCTATATTGCACATGGGGGGATGGGGATTCATAATTCATTACTTGTGATAATTTATATTATATTTTATGTGTTTATCCTCTGAGTTCATCTTTTTCACTTAATTAATAGATATGCGCCAATTAATCATTCTCTATAGTATTATCTTATTATCGTATTAATCATTTCGAATCTCCCACTTTGTATATTAGATAAATTTAACTTAAAATATCGTTTGTATCATACTAGCTATTATCCTATTTAATTTACATATTTCCTATAGGAAAACTCAAGTTGAAATCTGCGTTGGTTCGAGAAAGGGATAATATGATATTTCTGAACAGAGATTATTTTAATTTGAATTACATCAAGGTTGTATTGTACTAATGGAACATTAGAGAGAAAATCAAACTAAATGGCTGATTAATTAACGAGTATTGTACTAGTAATGTTGGATAGCTTTTTTGGCTTTGAATTACTTGTAATGAGTAAATGTACTGGAGGTGGGGGCACATGCATGCTTAGCTCCATGGCTCACAGCACGCATGCTTAGACATGTATGCAGCATGTCCAATGTGTGGCAGTAGCTTTTTCATTATATAGGGTTTCAAATAGCTTTTTCATTTCCTGAATCTTGCTGATCAATTTCCAGTACTGGTACTTCTAATTAATATTACAGATAACGGGGAGATGCCAAACCAAACCAAACCCAGAGAGGGAGAGGAAGGGGGGGAGGAGGGAGAGATAAGTCCGTACAGGTTTAACAGGAAAAAGTAGGTTTCTGCTTTTAGTTTTTGGGGTCGCTGGCTCTGCGTGCACAGGCACAGAGGCAAGCAATTAAGGTTATGTCTTGGGCGAGAAGGATATGCATCACCTAATAAAAGTCTCAGCTGGAGCTGGGAGAAGAAAAAGAAAATTAATGATACTATTCGATTTTGCTTCGTCACTTGTCAGCCACTTTTATTTAATTTTCACTCCATTCCCTTTCAGTCTTCCCTCCCGCATATGCCCTACCTACGTCTATATATACATGCATGCATCCTGTATATACGCACTTATATATACATGCAGCCCGTGAATATGCTTTTTGACGAACTGTACGTAGAGATGCGTGATCTATATATAAATGCATGCATCCTGTATATATGCACGTATGCATACATGCAGCCCGTGAATATGCTTTTTGACGGACTGTACGTAGGGATGCTTGGTATTTGACGAGTGTAAGACAACTTTAGATTCAGTACGTAGAATAAATTTACGGTTGGCGAGATGAGGTTCAGATCCTGGACTTATTTTTTATGAAGGAGCCTGGATTGTAAAACACTGGATACATATCTACACATACAAACACACACATAGGTATGTGTAGTACACATTTTCTTTGTGTCAAGGGGCTTAAAGGATTGAAATGCCACAACAGGCATGCATGTTCCTCCACTCAACATACGTACTATATCTCTATGACTATATGGTTAAGGGGTAATGCTAAGGAGACTAAAGGAGACTAAATTTGCAAACTATAATGTGTCACCAATAGAAATGAACACATTTATCAATGTTTAAGTAATAAATCAATCATTAACTTCCATACCCTTTAGTTTCCAAAATTTAGTCTCCTAACATTACTCATGTTCAAAACTCAAAAGGAATCCAACGGTTTGAACTTTGAACAAACAGAATAATCAAAGATCTCGTCAAAAAATTCTCCTATGTTCCAGTTTATAATATGACTGTTAAATGAACATCAAAAGATCATTATCGTACGTATACTATATATTTGTGCATACTAAAAACACCCTTCAGCGTATAAAGAATCATGGCCGTGGGATGATAGTGTGCAATTCATCGGACGAGCGGGGTGGACGGTAGAGGAGTGTACTTTGACTCTCGGGAATCTACTTATTTTTTAAGTGGGAAAGAGAGAAAACCAATAAAGAAAGAAAAAGGAATTTAACCTATTAATTTCAATCGTACAAAAGTTAATGTTTTTGGTATATACAAAAGCTGTATTGTTGTGTAGCATTTGGCAGCAATGAATTTAAGGGTCGCGTGATGAAATCCTCAGCTTTTTTGGATTTTGTCGCAATGTTTATCTTCTTCTCTGCTATCAGCTAGCAGCTGATTCATTATTCAGATTCGGACTAGCTATACATATATATATATATATATATATATATATTCAGCTTACCATTTGGAGAGGAACATGCAGAGAAAAAACAAGGCGCGCGGGAGTGTCCAGAAATATCCCAAAAGACGAATGAGCATTTACAAGAGTCTTGTCTGGAGCTAGACAAACTGAGACACGTATATTAATGGAAAGTCTTCTTTATATATATGATTCTGGAGTACTCGTGAACATAAAATGTATAACTTTCTCTAAACTTTGGACCTATATATACAAAACTAGAACAAATTTGATAATCCTTTCGGCAATTGTACCAGGTTGGATGTTTTGTAGATGTAATTTTACAGAGTTCAATCTACTGCGTTTCGAATTTAAACTATTTTCCTCCGTTTATTAGTTTAAAATAGTAATATCGTTTGTAATAAAAATAATAATTACATTTTGTTTGGACATAGAAGACAAAAAGAATACAAGATGAACCATGAAGAAAACGAACATATATGCATGCTACTTGAACTACACTATGATCTTCTTTTTAACTAAAGTGAGATTCAAAGAAATAAGTCTCGACTTCATTAAAAATACACTAAAAACGATCAACATGTATAGTTCAAATACTCTTGTTCAAAGATGTTGACGCTATATCGTGAATATGCTCACTAAAAAGTGTAAAATGACAGATAAATTTCGTGTCTGTAACAACTTTGATTATCGCATTGCAGTGAATGAACATGTTGGATCGGTCTTGATACACCATAAGGCCATCTCCACGGAGGGCTGGCCAGAGGGCTCGTTTTAGCCCTCTGGCCCTCCAAGATTCTCCAAGATATTGATATTTTAATGAATAATACAGGACCATATTTGCCTCCGTCTCCAACCGAGGGTCAGAGGGCCAGAGGGCTCGTTTTAGCCCCACCACAAAAAACAGTCTCCAACCGAGGGCCAAAGGGCCATAGGGCTAAACATAATTTATTATTTAAAAACTACAACTTAAATTCAAATCCAACGGCTAAGTGACGTTTATTTTTTATTTTTTTTATGTTGTATAATTTGTATGTTGGTTAATGTTATTTAATATTATTTCATATTGTTTAATGTTGTTTCATGTTACTTAATTTAATTTAATGTTGTATAATGACTTAGGAAGTTATAGGAAAAAATATAATTTAAAAAAAATATGAAACAAATTTTGTGAAATAGAAGTTATAGGATAAACATAGAATTTAACAAATAAAGCAATTTTGTGAAATAGAAGTTATAGGAAAAAATGGAATTTAAAAAAAAATGAAACAAATTTTGTAAAATAAAAGTTATAGGAAAAAAAAAAAGAATTAAAAAATATTAAAAATAGAAATTATAGGAAAAATTTTGTAAATAAAAAAAAAATAAAACTATTAAAAAAAATTCAAATGCAACGGCTAACTGACGTTAGCTAGCCGTTGCAATTGAATTTTTTTCTTAAGCATTCTTGTTGGTTATAACCAACAGAAATACATTTATATTAAATAATATAAACGTATTCCTGTGGGTTATAATCGACACGAAAATTGAATTTTCTGACTAGCCAGCCCTCCAGCCCTCTAGCCCTTTAGCCCTCTCCGATTTCGTGGGGCCTCTCAGATTCCATAGCTCTCTAGCTTAGCCCTCGGTTGAAGATAGTTTTCTGACTATTTTCGGTCCTCTGACCCTTTGGACCCTCCGATTGGATATGGCCTAAGTTTAGGGTTGTGCTTAAAACTTACAAGAGAGACACGAACGAAGCTCACGCTTATTTTAAATTAATTAGTATACATACAAAGTAGCATGAAGAAGAAACTTTTTGGGGTAAATTAGGTCAGCATGCATTTGTTTGACCAAACATCCTCTCCGTTTCTGTCTCTCTCTCATGCACGATCTGAAACCAGAGAGATTTTTCAATGTGATCGGTGCAAAAGATGGTACATCATATGTCACTGTACAAATAATGAAATATGTGTGTTAAAAAATTAATAACTTAAAAAATAATTTTTTTTACCATTTACATAAAAATGCATGATGTATTATCCGTGTTATTATCATAATAAAAAATTTCTCGAAAAACTGGATGGTGATGACGATGTAGTTTGTTGTGCAGAGTCTGACGCAGCTCTCTGTCCTTTTAGCAAGAGAAGGAAGGGAAGGCAAATGCTGGTTACTACTTTATCGGATACTGAGTAGTATAAATATTGCCCATAGCTCCTTGAGCCGTTAAAGTAAAACGACATGACGGCTTTTCTCAGCCTTTTGTTCCTCAACTTTGCTAACCGGCTGACGTTAGCCCACCGTTGACTGCTTTTTACTTCTTTCTTTCTTTCCCAACTTTTGCTGCCCTCTAGCCTCCTGTTTGTCGCTTTCACTTTCGACAACCATGCATGCTTTCTTTTACATTTCCATTTCTTGCTCTCGTGCATCGTAATTATTATTATTATTATTATTTTTACTACTAATACGTTACTTAAGTTTATATTATATTATATGTGATTAATAACTAAGTTTGGGTACTTGCAAACACGTTTTTATGTAATTAAATATCACTTGTGGTCACTGGTCATGGACATCAGTTAGGTTTAGGGGCTTCAAGTATCAAGGCCGTGTTCCTGTTCCTTTTGGAATTTGAGTTCTATATCATCTCTGTATATTTGTTACTGTCTCTGATCCAAATTATTATTATTATTTTTTTATAAAAAAGTAGGCGTAAGAAGGAAAAAGTCTTAAAATACTGAGCGTTAACATTTTTTTTATCTTGTAACGTTGTATGATAGTTTAACTAGCATATTTTCTAAGGAAAACTAATAAAAAAAGTTTGAAAACTTTGAGTTTTAACGATAAAGACAAAATAAAGGGTAAAGTGATAGTATCAGGATTGACTTTTTAGTGTAAAAATGTGGTTTTTCGTTAAAATGAACAGTACCGGAAATTTTTCGTTAAAATTCCTTATTTTCTAAACCACTCTTCAAAAAAATTAAGTCCAAAATTATTTTATCATCTTACAATTATCACATAAATAGATTTTTTTTTTAAATTTAAAAACAATGTTAGTGGAGTTGTCAGTAAACAATTTTTATATAGTTATTTTTAGATTGTAATTTTAAAATAAATAGTTCTTATTAATCAGTACGGAGTGATCTAATAGTTTATAACTAATTTCAGATTCGTATTTCACACGGAACATTATGGGTTAGCACTGATAAATCACAAAATGGTGGTCAAGAATAAGCTGAAATATCTTTGTGAGTCTTTCTAGCCTAACAAAAAAAAAAAAAAAAACTGCCATGACGAAACCACTAGCTAATTCTTTTTATTTTAAAGAAAAAAAAAACGTTAAAGTCAAAAGGTAAGTGAAAATTTCAAATAAGAAGCTTGCAAGATCCCCTTTAATATTTGCAATCGGAATTAAACTGAAGTGTGGGGAGAGTGTGTATCGGTATTGGGATCTGTCGGTGCTCTTGGCTCACCTTGTGGTTCCAACTCCAACAGTAGTAGGGCAAGTACTCAAACTCAACTGGTGACACACACGGCAATGTCTGTCTTCATCTCTTCTGTCTTGGTTCCTGATTGGCTTCCTCAATTACTTATTCCTCACTTTATTTGGGTGGACCTTGCACACTAAAGTTCGATGGTCCCAAATCACGAGTTACCAAAATAATTAAGAAAAAAAACTGAGAGAAAGTAAATAAATTAATCTTTGTTTGGTGTCTTAACAATTTTCAAACAAACATATATACATATACATTAGAGCCTTGTTGCAGGTGATTTAGTTAATTAATCGACAAGAGGGTTAGTTTACACTAACCGTCTGGTGGTTTTTCAAGATTTGGCACCAGCATTAACAAATTGTTTGTCGTTTGTTTGTGTCGTTTCTCTTGACCATATGCTGCCTGTGGGGAATGGGGAGAGGGTTGGGGGACAAAGTTGGGAACCATGTTATCTCTATATTATAAAGCAAGACCCTTGGGGTCACAAGGCTTAAAAAAAAGGAACAAAAAATGCCTTCTGTAGATTCAGTATATGCCATAGTTATATTGTGCTTCCGGGGCAGGGGAAGGGGAAGACAGTTACTATCCATGTTGAATATTAATTCTCTTACTGTAACTCCACCCTCCAATCTCAAAAAAAGTAAAATGTGACTAATGTCATGCCAACGTTAGCCTAACTTCAAATTGATAGAGCAGCTAGGGCAAGAATTGTGTGGGGTAAGTCGGGCAGGATACGTCCCAGTAATTGCCATTGCCATGACAATTTGGTACCGCCGGAGGGTTTTTTTTTTAGGAGTTTATGGGCAACTCTTGCTCCCTGCTAAGGTAATTTTGGTAAGGGTGGAGTTGCAGTAATTAATGTCATGGTTCTTATGTATATATATCGATCTCATCTATAAAACAAGTTCTCTGCTTTTTGTCTCATAGTTTGATAATACTGCTGTAGTTATATCTTAAACCAATTATATATTATCATGTGAAGAAACTTAAAACCCAAAACGATATGTGATTTTGAAATGACTAGATATTTCGGTCAAACATGAAGCTATCATGTGATATGAGACAGTGGTAGACAATGGTCTGCATCGGTTTCCACTACTCGCTTCTTTTTTTCACTTTATATTTCATGTTTTTAAGCCATGAGAGAGAGAGAGAGAGCAGCGTGGACGTCGAAACAGCAAACATGCATGTTTTGTTTTGTAAAAAGGCCGCGGTCACGTCATATAAACGTGATCTTTTCATCACCACCGTCCTTGATTATTTGTATTACTTGTTATTAATTGTATATTCCATTTGTAAGGTTCAGTGTTTTTGTTTCCCACGTGTAAACATAACACATGCCTCTTTTTCTCTCAGCTTTATTCAGTTTTTAAGTATTTTCATCGCTTAGAGTTGTTCGTTTTGAATAAAAAGTAAGTGTGATACTAATATATTGAAGCTATATCGAAATCATACTTTATACTTCTATAGTTGGTTAGAAAAATGTAATGTAATACCATTATAGTCCAATATATTAAACGCATGTGTGATATATTAAACTCAGGAGTGTGACATCAATATATTAAACTAACACTAATGCAGTAGTAGTGTTATAGATGTTAAACTCAAGTTGCCTGATTCTTATATACAGTATCGCACTCAATCAAATTACTATGGTGAGAACATATAATTTTGGTTTTTGCTAGGTGAAGTCTTTACCCTAATAATTCAGGTGCTTAAGGTATGCTAACAATAACAACGATATTAACACTTAATTGAATACAATTACATAACCAAACAGATTATCAATGGGATCAAACGTCACAGGAAACTACAGACAGTTGTACAAGGAAAATCTATCTTTTGTCCAATCGGGTGTGTCTGAATTTTACCCTATAAAAAACACCAAAACATCCCACAACCGGCGGCAATAGCTGATACGCACAAGTTAACATTTCTAATGCTTTTTTGCTCCATTCAAGCAGTGAATGAAAGTTTTAAATTTTAAGTAACCCCACGATTTGAGCAGCTGAAATTTTAAAATTACAAACCTTTACTTTGTGCAGATTTAATTAGGCAGTTAAATAGAGGCACAAAAGCAAGAAAGTTCCTTCTGCAGGGAGAAACTACAGCACAACCTTCTCCCCTCTTGAAACTGAGATTTTTATTGCCTCGAAATCGGCGTCATTGGCATCGGTGATTGCTGGTTGTAGAGTTTACCATCTGAACCTTGAAAACTCTGATAAGAATTGGCCGGCGTCATGAAGGGAGAAACGCCGTTTACTGGAGCTCCTGCTTGATAACTAGGCACTGGGGGTGGCTGTTGTTGGGCCACGTTGTAGGTGTATTGTCCAGGAGACGGCACATATTGAGGCACTTGGTACTGTGGTTGAGGTGGTAATGGTGGAAGTGGTGGAGGAGAAGATGATGGGGGAGGTGGTGCCTCACTGGGAGTGTGTTGTTGGTTGGTGGTAGGGACATTGTGCGGGTGAGATTCAGAATGCGAGAATGGACGAGATGCAGATGGGTTAGGGCTCCGGGGTAAATAGGACGACGATTGGTCATTCTCCAGCTTAAGCCTCTTTTCGGATGGATAATCACCAGAAGACTCGTTAATGGGATTGCTGATGACACCCTCTGATGCCAGAGAGGAGAGGACATAAGAGAGCATCTGGGCCGAGGATGTTGATGCGGTCAGCTTTGCTGCCACTGCAGCAGCTGCAGACTTGCGCGAATCTTCCTCCCCGTGACTGGATTTTTCAGCAAAAGCAACCTGCGGTGTGTACATTACTGGAGCTGATTGTTCTCTTCCTACCATAAAGCTGGAAGGTGCTACAGAGGTATGAGCTTCCTTTGAGCTCTGGACTGCAATCTGTTGTGCATTGTCGCCATTCATTAACCGATGGCAGATATTAGTGGCCAGCTCTGACTGGGACTCTGCATCCTGGAAAACAATATATGCATAATGTACGTTTAGAATAGATTTTGTACAACTAGATTTTGTTATAAATGGCAACACAACCAACAAACTTTACGTGATATATGTACATATACAATTAGCATATCTATATAAGTGTTTCTTTACTAATTAATTCACAAAACCATAGATCAGTTAATTTCTATGCAGGGATCAAATTTAGCATCATTATTCAATTCAACATGAGTTGGGGTTGCGTAAAGTTGATCCAAAACCAAGGATTGATAATGGACAGTATATGCAGGGAATTGCAATTTACCTGAAACTCACAAGGGTGGGAACTCAACCCAACCCCATGGAGTACCACATTGCATCAACATATGAGTCCTATAAGAAAGGGAACCAACTCATCCTCCTCCAAGAAGCAGAAGATTTATAATACTTTCAGAGGAGCCTTTTCTTAATATTTTTATATATGTAATTAAAGTTTGGGCATTCAGTTCAGTTTGACCGTGATGAATTAACCAACATTCATACAGTAATGTTACGCTTCCACAACAAAAGTAGATGATATGATAGATATACACAGCATACCTGAAGTTGGTTTCGGACTTGATCCAGCTTGTACTCCTGATAAGAAAACCATGTTAGTTCGCGTAAAATCGTAGTCTTGTAAAACCGTGAATGAAAATTCTGATATTTTGCTCCTAGGATTGTCTACCAACCAACCTGCTCCTGAAGAGCCTCTCTTAGATGAGACACAAGATTAGCTCTTGATGATTCAACAGCTCTTAGTTGTTCAATACAATTCCTTAGTATAGCATTCTGACCCTGAACCTCCTCCTCAAATGCAGACCCATGAAATTTCCCTAGTCAAGAAACATAATTTAGGGAAAAGTAAGTCACGAACATTACACATGTTAAAAGTTAGAGAAAATTCTCAAGAATTTACACATGTTGGGGATACCTGAGTTGAAATCGGCACCAATTTCCTTATCAACCCTCTCTAGACAGCTAATAGCACTCCTGCATTTGCTCAATATAGTGTCCTCGTCCATCTGGCCATGATTAGTTTGGTAATCTGAAACTATTTTGTCCAATGCAGTTCCAGCAGGTTGCTGCTTTTTTTTTTTTTTTTTTTTTTTCAACAAAGAAAATAAAAGGAAACAAAATTAAGCCATCAAATTGCAAACTGAAACAAATGCTCACGCAATACAGGCATATCATCCGATTTGCATTACCAATCTGGCACCCGAATGCTTCCCATTTCTGTTACTATTTTCCGGGTGCTGTCCAACAAACTCTTGCTTCAGAACCTGGCCGTGTGAACCAAAAACTTTTCTATCATCCCATATATTAACCTACAAAGTAAAAATATTGAACCACAACAATCAGCCACAAAAAAAAGAAAAAAAAAAAGAAAAAAGAAAAAAAAAAAAGGGTACATGCACATGCATACATATAAAGAGTTGAGTCCTTCTATCCATCTTATAAACTAAAAAATTTTGGTTTTGCTCAAGGTTTCCTTTGGATTATTCTGCTCTAAATAGAAACCATCTCCATGACAACCAATTCCAATTTTTTTTCTTTTAAAAAAAGATATAGAAACAGGTTATGCAGTTGTACCAATCGTTGTGCTGCATTTCTTTCAAATTCATCTCCACTTTTAATTACATCACGAAGAGCATCTGGAAGAACCTTCCAAAATTCACCAACAAATTCTGAACCTTTTCGCCTACTGTTCTGTAAAATATCATTTGCAAGATACAAGAAAGCCAATCTCTGGTCGCGTGGAGCACAACGAAATTGCCTAGCCCATGTTTCAACAACTTGTCTTGCTTTATTCATATGGAAAATGCACCAATGAGATAAAGCTAAATTGCATTAAGGATAACAGCCAAGTACTCTGATAACAAAGATAACAAACATTGACAACATGTGCAAAAATAATCAGATATGCCAAAGCTCAGATGCACAGCAAGTATCACTAGTTGTATTTGTAACTCAACACTTATGAGAAAAGTATAATATTGACTAGACAATAAACGAAACTGTGTTCATGGAATAGCAGGGGAAGGGATTCAAATTTGGCAGGGAAAATGCATTGGATATGTGGGTTTTGACAATGGATTTCAAAATCCAATTAAGTTTTCCAAAGAAATGAGTTATGAGACAAGAGGGTGGCTAAATTGTCCCACCAAAAGAAATCAGGCTTGGTATGTAAGTTAGAACAGCCAGAAAAATTGTCTACTGTTCCTCTATGAAAAAACTAAAAAGAACATTGATTTCAAGGCGATGTCAGCAAAAGGATACTCTCTATGCTTGCTTGAGAGCTATTGAGCTTGGCTAGCTTTTCCACTAAAATCTGCGGATTGAACGCACTTCCCATGATTCCAGCAAGAGTTGGTCCAACTAGTAACACAAAATGAGCCTTTAAAACTGAGAAAACCTTCAAGCAAATTGAGATAAATAGTAACAGATTCCAACTAGTAAGATACCGAGAGGCACGATTTATTGACCAAAGCAAAATTTCATGTAATCACAAGCAAGCATAACTTACAACATTACTATACAAAATGTTAAGGGTTTAGGGTCTAGAGAATACGATGATTTTTGAAAAAGCCTGAAGATTGGGAAACCTTGCAATTGCAAGTTGCAACTACAAAAGCAACAATCATGATCAAACTGTAACCATGCACCATATATCAACTATTTATCCCTCTAGCATCACATTTGAGAAGTAGCACATAATATCATACAAATTCCAGTACCCAAACCACAGTGGAAAGAATAATGCCTTCTCAAATTCACCTAAAAGGCTAAAACAAGAGCATGCAATGAGCCTATGGAAACTAGGAAAAATTGATATAAATGCTTTTAAATCTAGTCAGAGATAATAATCAAAAGATAGAAATTGAATTGACTCTGAATTTGGGGTTGGCTGTTAAACCTCTACAAAGCCCAGAAATATAATACCTATGTCCAGTGTGAGAAGACAATAAATACCAGACTTGTGTGCTAACTGGCAACAAGCAAGTGCGTAATGATTCCGGAAGAGAGAATACAGTCAAAACTCGATTTAGATGGCTACCTCTAAAAAAGAAAGATAATCCACTATCCCAATCTAGAATTTGTAGGAGGTAATGATGGTCTCTTTGCCTATACACTTAAAACTGTTTGTGAAACTGATGAAAATGTAGGGGATAGATGATTTGATTAAACTTTCCAATGATACAAGTAGGCCATTAGTTATCCCTTGGGCCCGCTCATGGGCTACATAATCGGATTGCGTTTTTATCTTTGGGGTATAGGTTTAGAAGCAGATGTGCACAAATAAGAATAGCTCTAGAGATTTCTAGATGCGACCGCTTCTGTACAAATGTGATCCTAGATTCCCGAAATTGGTTTTGACGTTTTGTTTGCCTATTATGTCCTCATATTTCCTTTGACGATGATATATGGCCAGGTGCCAAGCATGTACTGATTATGTAATGAAAGAACGCCAAGTTTCCTTCATCGACTGATAAGTAAACTCTTCGTTGTCCATACCATAAAGGTGTTACCAAATAGACCGCACGCTACTCTACAGTTTGGTAATAACCCCTTGACTAAAAAGGTAGTAACAAACAAAGAACTCATCACGCTGAATCTAATTCTCGACACCAATCCACACAATCTGCAGTATCTTTCCTAATTTCGCCACACTTGGTAATAACCCCTTGACTAAAAAGGTAGTAACAAACTAATTTCGCCACACTTGATACTCGCGGTATCTACAAACCACCAAACATCAAATGTGTTTGTTTATGAAGTTTCCATCTTCAAAATCATTCAAATACTCAACATTATACACTCAATGAGTCAATGTCTAATCAATTTAAAATTAAACAATTAATTGAAACTACTAACCAGAACATACTAATTAAAAGCAAAGATTAACAAAAGCAGCATTCAGCCAAAACCCAGAATTTATTTTCTAATATCTTCCATAATCTACATGTTATCCCTGACTTTCCTATCCAATTAAATCAGTTGATTCAAAGTCTTACTCCAAAATTCAGCAACGAAAAAAAAAAAAGATTATTCAAATATTGTATGAGAGTAAAACTAGACAGCCCCAAAGTAGAATTAAGAAATAGAAAACAAAATTAACAAAAATAAACTAAAAACTGGAAGCCCTAGAGCTTGGAGTAGGCACCTCTTGTATTGATAGGAAATGCGGTGGCCTGAGAAAAATATTCAGCGGCGGGTACAAGTAGCAATCACAAGTCCGTCCATGGAGGATTGGGGGGTAAGCTTACCCAGCTGAATTCGGACTCGGAAAACTCCGAAAGACGGAATATTTTTTGAGTTCAACGGCTTTTTCTTCTCCTTCTTCTCTGTCGGGTTCTCTTACCACCGTCGGGGATTTTTAAAGTTCCGAAACCACGCTACCCTTCCCTTCTTGTTGAGTTCTGTGTTTAGGGGTTTTAGCCGGGATGCCAAGTGTACAAAAGATGTCCACCCACGACGTCGTACTGGTTCATGCATATGTCACTCAATTTCTCACATGTGCGACAGTCCAAGGTTGTTTATTACTTTCCATATAATTTTTTGACAGGGTTGTTTTATTTACATCAAACATATTGTTAAATTCACGGTACATATTGAATACACTTCACATATTTTCTCGTAGTCTCACATCTCATACCTTACTCAGCACTCTTTATGTATACATACCTTATATCAACCTGGTGCATTCTATATTCGCCTCAATGCAACAATTCCGTTATCTCTTTAGGTGTCGTATTCGTTTCTTCCTTTCACTGTTGTTGCTCATGTTAAACAAGAATTTGAAGAAAACCCTTGGACATTTATAGTTGATAAATCATCAACTAAGTCTCTAGACACGCACCAAAGCACGAGCCTGGAAATTAGTATTATTTTATTTTAATGCAAATGACATTTCTACTCTTATTACAGCAAAAGATGATAATTGAACCATCAACAACTTAAGGCATCAGCAATCTCAGTGACTGTATGCATAAAGTTTTGCAGCAGTACACAAACAAATAATAAAAATATTACAACAAGTGACAATAATTTCGAAATACAAGAGCTTTAGTTCGAAAAAACAATTTCGCGCAGCTGTTGTTTGAACTCTAGACGTTCATCAGTTCTTGGAAGATATTCATGGCAGAAGCTGGAAGCCCCAAAAGCACGTTTATGTTCTTCTTTTCTGTCCCATTAGAAAGGAACAAGATCACTTCCTTCTCCGGCAATGCCACCGGACCTGATAGCACAGGCTCTCCCCAACCAAAATCAGTCGTGTAGAACGACAGCTTAGACCAAGTCGTGATCAAGAGTGTGGAGGCCAGCGAAGGCCTAGCTCGCGTCAGCTCGAAAAAATCTATGGCAGATCTCATGTAACTGTCAGTGACCATCTTGATTGCATCTTGAACTAGTCCGACTGCATTTGACAGCGGCTTGTCCAGTAAGTCACCTGCCTGGCAGACGGAATTTGTCAGCACAATGCCATTGCCAAAGTACCCTTTTGGCAGCGGCGGCCTGAATTTAGGCCTCCCGTCAACAGCAAACAGGAGCTTTATTTGTTGCTCAGGCAGCAGATTTAGCGCTCTGGTCCGAGCTTTCCACACGAATGCAGAGAGGGCTTCGAAAGTAGTGCAATTTTCAAGCGCCCCGTCTTCCCTGGCCTTCATTTTGAGTTTCTCAAGCTTCTCACTGTCGAAACTGAAGGATCTGTACTGCATTTTTTCCTCACAAAGGTCATTGTTGATGCAAGAAGTGCCGGTGATCTCTGAGAATTCCTGATGCGGGTACTCTATCCTTGGTGGGTTTCGCGCTTTGAGTATGCTTCTGTCTAAAAACGGAGGAACTGTCAATGGCAAACCTCTGGCAATTTTACCCCACGAGTTCACGAATTCCATTGCACCGATGCCATCAAACATACAATGATTCATGCACAGGCCAAGAGAAAATCCTCCACATTTGAATTTAGTCACCTAATAAAATCATCATTTATTTATGAATCCAAATTCAAGATACAATAAGTGAAATGTAATGAAGAGATTCAAGTACAAACCTGAACCACCAGTGGAGGCATCTCCAGTATGTTTTTCGCACCAGGAACATCATAAACCAGCCTCCCAAGAGTCTCGGGGTCCGGCTTTGTTATGTCACCAATCTCTTCTATCGCACAATCTGCTTCAGCCTCAACGAAAACAGCTCCTTCCCCCGTGCAATCCACAATGAGCTTTCCCTCCGCGCTAATTGCTAACCGCCCGGCAAGAGGGTAATAGTGGACAAGAACCTTCTTCAAGGCATCCTTGATCACTTCCCCTGCCTGGTCATTTCCCTTATCATCCGACTTGAAGCAGTAAATAGTGCGAACAGTCACCGCAATGTTTTGATCGAGATTCGAGAGGAAGTACAAACCCTTCTCTGTTTCAACTGCAGGGGAAACCAGAGTTGGCTCTCCTTGCTTCACTCTCAGCTGGAACGCGTCACCATTGGTGGTGTTGTCCATCGCGACAGACTCTCCGAATTCAGCAACCTGAAAACACAATATCAAAAAATGCAGAGAAAAAGAAGAAGCAAGTTTGCAAAGAATTTAGGGCTCATTTGGTACTGCTTCTGTAGGAAGCATTTCTGCTCATAAACGTTTGCTAGAAGTACTTTTATTAGAAACACTTCGAAATTTTTAGAGGAAACACTCTGTCAGAAGCACTTAGCCCTTCTCGAAGCAGTTCCAAACAAACCTTTAATATGAGTTATGAGAGAACAAACCATGTGAGCAAGCTGACGAATGGAAAGGAGAGTTCTGTAAAAAGATGAAAGGAATGCTCAAAACTCGAATGAAGAAACCAAAAATTGATGAGGGCAGAAAAGGGAATGGTTTTGGAGGTTTCAGGAGGACTGGAGGAGCAGGTTAATTATAGAAAATTGGAATGGACCAACGTATCTTGTATTACTTGTTTAAGAAAGAGAAGATAATTGTGGAAAGGGACAGGTAGTTGTGCCTGAAACCTGAGTGATAATCCAAATCCTTCGGGCAACGATACGATACGACACTGTAGATGCTGTGTTTTTCACCTGGAATATATGAATGTAGGGCAGGCAGATGGGTGAGAGTAGGCCACTGATACCGAAACCTAACACGCCAGATAAGAGATCTAATGTCACAAAGAAGGGGTAGGGGCTTATTTGGTGGGGTTGGTATCCAAATTCCATAAACCTCTTCTGGTTGGTCTTTTCTCTTACTACAAGTTTTTAATTTTTGGGTCAATGGTCTCTTGTTACAAGTTATCACATAATAATGCCCTATCTTTGCTTCTCAGATCTCATTTTTGTAATTTTCTTTCCCTCCGGAGTTGTAATTCCCGTGATCATCGTGGTCGAAATGGCAAAAGTACAAATAAAAAACGCTCAAATCTTCGTCTGAATGTGTATTAGGTTGTTTTTTAACAAACAGAGTGACATGCTCTACCTTTCGAACTTAGAAGACCAAGTCCAAGAGCAGGAAAGGAGCAACTAGAAAGGATTCTGGGAATGATGAATCATTAACCAACTGCGAGTTTTCTAATGGGTTTAGTTACGTCTTTAATATAAATTAGAAGAACCGATTTTCAGATGCCAAGTATCCGGCACGTTGCGGAAGTAGAATATAAAACGATAGTTTTCTAGTTTGGATGCTTTGTATTATCACGCAAGAGGAGAGGGAGAGAGGGAGAGAGAGAGAAGGGTGTATAAAACTTGTCGCTGTCAAACAAATTGTATTGGAAACAGAGTTAGAAATACAAAAGAATCTCTACAATTTTACGGTATACATTTCCAGCCATACTGAAACAACATCACACAAACTCTTTGCACTCGGTTCATAGGTAGCTTACACAACACTTATCAAAAGTCAACAAATTCCTATAGGTTACTCAGGATGGCCATCGATATTTCAATGTCTAGGCCTCGGATGGTTTTGCTTGTCGTTCTTCCATTCCAACAACTGATACTGAACACAGCTAAGCAGGTGGCAAACTGACCTCGAAAAAGTCATGCCTGACCACACTTGCTTAGACAAGCAACTCCTTCTTCTAGATAATCCTCCCTTGTGATCCAAAATTCAGGAGCATCCTGCATTGTTAACCACCACATTGAAATTTTCTTAGATGGCTTGCAGTTAACCCATCTCCAATGTGGGGGATAACAATGACATCATATGGAAACTCAATCTAAAAGGAGAGAGTACAAACAATGTAATTTACCTTCATAATTCCCGCAAGGACTGCACCACCTAGATACACCATGTGCTTTCTTCGTGGAGGATCTTCAATTCGCAATCGCAATTTCTGTTCCCCACAAATTTTAGAGCGTGAGAAATAGAACAACTGAGCTCGGTTGATTATGCCAGATTCAACTTGATGATATTCTTTCAAATCAATAAATTTTTTATATCAATCGGGATATCCCGACCTAAACATAGTCAGTTTAGTACCACTTCAATACCAACATAACACACATGGTATGTTTCAACTGTTTCATATTTTTTCAAAGCTCGGTTTGTTCCCTGTCTTATCCATGAAAACAAAACTCTTATCTTACCTTGAGTCCATCTTTGTTACCCTTCAAAACAACGTCAAGATAACGGTCCAGTATTTCCTTCTCCAAACTGAAGAAACACCACATTTAATATCAGAAATTCATCAATTTCAAACCAATCTTTAATAAGAAAACAAGATGCCCATAGGACGAAAAAGAATCCAACTTTTAGGTAAAAAAGGTTTTTTTTTTTTTTGTTTTTTTTTTGAGTACATCCATATTTTTACACTGTCAAACAAGAAACTTGACATGCCATGTGAGATATAACTCCAAAAAAGTACGTCAAACAAGAAACTTATAATCCAAGTGATGCAAAGAAGAGTAAGATATTACCGACTGGGTAGTCCAGGATACATCGTGCTTCCTCCACTTAAAACAATATGCTGGTAGAGCTGCAACAAATGCAATAAAGTCATACAATCAATGACAGGAAGTCAAACGGATAAAGAACTAATCAATGCTAACTTGCAATCGGATTCATATAGGTACCATCATCCTGTTGTCAATATCCATTTCCTGAATACAGCGGAATACCATGTCAGCCATTCCATCACCTTCAACATCTATAAGTTCCTGTACAAGGAAAAAATTAATGATTATTCAAAGACTTCAACCTGTAATAAACTTTTTCTCCAAACCCAGAATTGTAGGTGTTAATATCACTTTGAAGAGGTACAATTTGAGCAATTTAGATTGAAGACATTTGAGCAATTTTGTTGACTAGAGAAAAGTTTTAATAACCAACGTCAAGAAAAGAGCAAAGAAAACTGGAAAGTTACAGGAGTGAAAAGAGCCTCAGGAGCCTGGAACCTTTCGGTGCCAACTTTAATCACCCTTCCATCTGGCAGCTGAATAAACCATCACATATCAGAGTATTAGCATCAAAATATATATAACTCTTGATTAAAACTATAACGATACAACAAAAGAGGGAACCAAAGAGAAAAATGACAGACAAAAAACGAAGAATCACCAAAATACGAAAAAATTACTGGCATTAGAGCAAAGAAAGAGTGACATACTAAAAACATAAGCAAAAAAAAAAAAGATGAACTTATAATACAGCCACTCCTGACTATGTCTTTTCAGTCAAGTCATACATAGAAGAATTGGATATCTAATGAGATGCTATGGAAACTAACTTACAGTGTAATTTTTTACAAGTATGGTGGTCTCAAGTCCCAACTGATACTCCCTTTTGTAATCATAACTGCATCAAATTTGATACTAAAATTCATGAAATTAATGTTTCAACAACATTCCACACCAAAAACGAAAAGTTCCATAACATAAGAATATAGGTTTTGTTTACCTAATATAGCAAAGCTTCTCCTTGATTTCCCTAACGGTCTCAAAATCAGCTGTCCTATTCATTGAATACCTTCACGAATAAAGATACAACCGTCAGTCAAATGAAAGTTTCACTTAACAAATGAAAGATAATGCAAACCATATTGATCTTGCTAACTATAAGCAAATGGTTCTCACCCCCTCCGTGAGAGCAAATCAACAAGATAAGATGTTATGTGTCGGCCAGCTACATTCATTCGCTTCGTAAGATGAGGAAATGAGTAGCCATCGACAACTGGAACCTACAAGGTTGAGCAAATTAATTAAAAATTGATATAGAGTTTGATTTCCTTTCAATTCCATTGCTGTGCAATATTTAACTAATTGCTAAAACATATAACTACAGAGTGACACACTATGCAAGCTGTTGGCAGTACTTTAAATACAAAACGTAGAAGTTGGTTTTGAGGAATTTACCACATGTGTAACACCATCACCAGAGTCAATAACTAATCCGGTTAGCAAGCCTGTAGAAAAACAAGGAAATAACGAAGCCCATGACCGAAAAAAGAAAAACTTTACCTAAGCATAAGTAGCAATGGTGGTTATAGTAATGTGATGACTGTTCCAACATATAATTCTGGCAAGTTATATTAAATGCTTTCACTCTCCCCATCAATGTTTTCCAAGAATTTGAAAGCGCAATAGTCAAAAAGACATTTTTTTTTTTGTAGAAATAAGACGAAGAAAACAAAAAACAGAGAAACAAAAGAAGTTGGGGGTAAAAACAACATCATAAGCATTTAACCTTTAATCATCTCTATAAGCACCTTGAGCATACAATGTTAAAACAGCTTGAATTTGAATGAAGACACCAGCAAAATTGTACTTCTCAAACATGGTCTCAACCTGAAATATCGAATCAAGACGAATCATGAAATACCAACAACGCCATAATTAACGATCTATACTATGGTACAGGTATGGTTACCAAAAAAAGTGACTACTTTAGAAAGAAATTGCAAAACAAACCATTTTTTCACGGTTCTTTGAAGGATTAAGAGGCGGGTCTGTGAGTAATATCTGACACTCAGTAGGATCTATCTGTTGACAGAAATTAGACAATATAATATTAGCAATCCGAATGAAACTATAATATCGAAATTGACAATCAAAGGCAGCAAGAGTTTACCTTTAGTTCACTGTAGAATGCATGGTCCCAGACATGGCCCATGTCATCCCAGTTTTGCACAATGCCATTGTTAACTGGGTAATTTATATCCAATTGATGCCGAAATTCGGCGCAAGCTTCTCCAACAATGACATCCTAAACGCATTCATAAAATTTAAGAAAAAAGGGCTCTTAGAGTCAGAACTCAGAACTAATCACTAAATCACAAGCTAATTAAGAAGATAATAAATTCTTAACCTTGATTAAAGCTCGAACAGAAAGATCAAATCTTGTAATGAAAAGATTATTAAAGTATCAACCTTGATTTCTTGTTCCATAAGTGATTCCTCATAGCGAAGCAGTGGCCTTCCAACTACGCAAGGGAACACAGAGGTGGGGAAGTTCTCTCCAGCAAATCCACATTTTACATACTGCAGATTAAATCAAACAAAATAAACAAAACCCACAAAATAAAGTATGATCCCAACACCCACAGATCCCAAACGGAGGTCAAAATTTGCCGGATCGTTGAAATCTTCCAACACAGATTAGAATATAAGTGCTTTTTCTGTATGTGTGAGGGAAAGCAGAAAAGCTAGCGAGAGGAGTTTACCCCAGTGCCATTGTCGCACACGACGACGTTTCGACTGTTCATGTTCAGCTGCTGCTGTTGAGAGTTTGTTGCTGTTTGTGCTGGTTTTTCGTCTACTGCATTTTCTTCAACCCGAAGTTCGTCCGACGGCAGGAGAGAGAGTGTGACGGGCTTTCTTCGTAGTTGCGAAGTTAGAAAAAAGGAGCCAAACAAAAACGAGGACGACGTCGTATCCATAATTTTTTGCAAGTGATACGGTTTATTTTGGAACTAAACCAATTCTATTCTATTACTTGAGGGAGGTTTATTTTTCTTTATTTTATTTTTTATTTTTTTTCAAAAAACGATAGTATTAGTGTGTAAAATGGTTAGTTGTTGCCACTTAATACTACTGTCTACTAATATTTCTTCATTTGTAAGTGAGGGGTTTTATATTTGATTATCGTCAAAATCGAATTTGAACTACATTACTGCTAACCTATTGTGAGGCTAAACCACCATATTTCCTCTAGTGTAGATAATATCGTTTGTTAAAAAAAATTGTTAATTGTTGGCGGGAGAGGGTGATCGGTGAAGATCAAATTTGCACCATAGTGGATATGTATAGTTGTTTTGCGCCATTGCGAGAAAACCAAGGAGGTTATTACTTAATAGAGGTGTGGTTAAAAAATATTATATATTGACTTATTTATCCTTAATAAATATTGTATTTCCTAAATAGGATTTCTTGGCCGCCAAGTATTTTATTTCTTAAACATATGCACTCGCAAGTTCAAAGACGTGACATCAATTCTAAAACTAAAGTATTGTTCCAAACAACTTTAGGGAAAATTTTAGTTCATCTTAAACTTTTTTCGGTGATATTACATATTTTTGTGCTCATTGAAAATTATTACTATATGGAGACGTGTCTTCTTAATATGAGACAAAAAAAAATTATAACTTATTGCAATGTGAAGTTTATTTCTATGCTATACAGAATTGATCCCAAGTTGGGATCGTAAATTTTTATGACTTGAGGTTGCTCCTTTATAGAGATGATTGTGATATTTTACGTGATAATTTTAACACAATCATTTTTACTTCCCGCACAACTTTTTAGTTTTTTTTAATATTTGTTTACTCTTCCATCTCCTGTCTTGGAGGTTAGGGTTATTAAGGTTAAGTTAAATTATGGGCCTCGGGTCCCATCCTTAGGGTGCCCATGTGCTTATATTGGGTCTGGTTATGCTTTACGATGCCCACAGGGCATCGCTTTAACTCAGCTGAAGGCCCAGCCCGTACAGTCACTGTTTGTTAATGTATAAATCGTGAGCCTTTCTTCTAGGGTTTACGCCGTTCCAAAGAGTTTCAGAGCTACCCAGCAGGTCGAAGCAGCAGCAGCCTCCGAAAATGGTGAGTATTTGCTCACTCTCCGTCATCCTCCGCCTCCCATTCCCCCTAGGTCGCCTAGAATCTTCCATTAATCATCGCGTCTTTATGTTCTACTGATATATTCATTTTTGCTCGACCTAAATTACGCAGGCCCCCAAAAGAGGCGTAAAAGCTCCAGTCGCAGCTTCCAAGAAGAAGACAGTATGTATCTTCTGTTTCAATATATATATATATATATATATATGTATGTATGTATGCGAATATATCTTTATATTATATATGATGATTTTGCGATTTGCTTATATGGTGATTGTGATGGGTGGCGCTGTGTGGTGATATTTATAGGACAAGGTTGTGAACCCGCTATTTGAGAAGCGCCCGAAGCAGTTCGGTATCGGTGGGGCATTGCCACCGAAGAGGGATCTGACCCGCTTCGTGAAATGGCCCAAGGTGGTTCAGATTCAGAGGAAGAAGAGGATCCTCAAGCAGAGGTTGAAGGTTCCTCCAGCTTTGAACCAGTTCACCAAGACCCTCGATAAGAACCTCGGTATTTTTCGATAACTCTCGACCTTTTGCTTGCGTATATTAAGCATTTTATCTATTTATGTTTTTGGAGTATATCATTGAGAATGCGCCAATGACAAGTTTCTGAAATTTATCTTCATAGATGTGATGTGATGTTACAACCAATCTTTGCCACGTTACGTTTTCTAGTGTACATTTTACGGCTCAATGTAATTTGTTTCATTCTGTAGAAGAGAATGTGAAATGATGATAGCTATTACAGTATTGTATAACAGATGTGCCGACTTGTTGCTGCGTTTCCAAACTGTTTTGTTATGGTTTTGTGATTGCCTTGGTTGTTTTGGCTGTATCTTACAAAAGTGCTCAAATTATAATGTTGCTTGTACCTGTGTGCAGCCACCAGCTTGTTCAAGATGCTTCTCAAGTACAGGCCAGAGGACAAAGCTGCAAAGAAGGAGCGCCTTTTGAAAAGGGCCCAGGCCGAGACCGAAGGGAAAACTGTTGAGGCCAAGAAGCCTATTGTTGTGAAGTATGGTCTCAACCACGTGACTTACCTGATTGAGCAGGTCTTGTTCTCTGCCCTGTGCATGTGTTTTATGTTCCTTTTTACGACGTTGGCATTTTGAGTAACACGTTTATGCAACTGTATTTTACTTGCAGAACAAGGCCCAGCTTGTTGTTATTGCGCACGATGTTGACCCAATAGAGTTGGTTGTCTGGCTTCC
This sequence comes from Pyrus communis, assembly GCF_963583255.1. Taxonomy (NCBI): domain Eukaryota; kingdom Viridiplantae; phylum Streptophyta; class Magnoliopsida; order Rosales; family Rosaceae; genus Pyrus; species Pyrus communis. The sequence goes on along the minus strand of NC_084813.1, from coordinate 26,576,959 downwards.
TGCGTTATGTAGGAAGATGGAAGTCCCATATTGCATTGTGAAGGGCAAAGCACGCCTGGGATCGGTAATATATTCTTATATTTCTGCATTATTTGATTGTTTTAAATCGTTTGTCTATATATATGGACTAAGAACAAACCTTTATTTCAGATTGTCCACAAGAAAACTGCATCAGTTTTGTGCTTGACAACAGTCAAGAACGAGGATAAGTTGGAGTTCAGCAAGGTCTTGGAGGCAATCAAGGTGGGATAGAAATAAATTCCTTGTGAAATTTCTTTAAGCTGTTGTTTGATTGCTCTATAGTGCGTGCGTTGTCCATGTTTTGATCGATCCCTTTGTTTAATCGTTGTGGTGTCTCACTTTGTTGCAGGCCAACTTCAATGACAAGTACGAAGAGTACAGGAAAAAGTGGGGAGGGGGCATCATGGGTTCCAAATCCCAGGCAAAAACTAGGGCGAAGGAGAAGCTCCTAGCGAAGGAAGCTGCTCAAAGGCTGAACTAAGTCTGGTTTTTGTATTTCTTCTTACCTAGGAAAAATTGTCGAGTCTGCTTCTAGATTCGTGAGTGTTCGAAGTTTATTAAGATCAATCGCCGAGGTTTTCTGTTTCCTTTAAATGCCGCAATGTTGTTTAGCTGTTTGGATTAGACTCAAAGGACATGCCGATTTTGGTACGGTTTTTGGAATATCTAATGATGACCATTTATATTATGTTGTATGATTTCAGTTTCTTTACCACAAACCTTGTGCTATATGCTTATTTCGTATAACGCTATACTTGAATTCTATTTTTGTATTCCTAGAAGAAAACGCGTGTTTTGGAACAGCTAAAAGTGTTTTCTTTTTTATGTTTAGAAGTGGGTTTGGCTAAAAGTTCTTTCTGTGAATAGAAGCACTTTTGATCATGTGAGAAATTTGCTTTTCGATGATACTAGTGCTTCTTGGAGAGGAGTTTCAATAAGTTTTGATTTTCAAGAAAAATTAAAAGTGCTTCTTACATGTGGATCTTTCAAAGGAGATGCTTTTGAAATGTTTGACATTTTGAATGGCGAAGGAATTCTAATTAGTGAATATTGAAAGGAAAATTAATGAAAAGAGTTTGAAAATTTTGAGTTTTAACGATGAAATTTTAATTAGTAAATGAAAAGAGTTTGAAAGTTTTGAGTTTTAACGATGAAATTTTAATTAGTAAATATTGAAAGTAAAATTAATTAAAAGAGTTTGAAAGTTTTAAGTTTTAACGATAATGATAAAATAGAGGATAAAGTAAATAATATCAGAATTGAATCTTTAGTATAAAATATAATTTTTTGTTAAAATAAAATGTATCAATAATTTTTTGTTAAAATACTCAATCCCGAAAGGATAAGTACCACAACTTAAAAGTCATAGTAATGAGTTTATTGATGTTGCCGCAGTAACCGAAAAAAAATTGCATTTGAAGATTTACAAAAATTATTTTCCAAAACTAATAATTTGTTATATTGTAAAAAGTTTTTAACTGAAAAAACAAATTTCAGTCCCCCGATATATGCATGTATAGATTTTTGCAAGATCTCCACAAAATTTACACTTCGCCTTGGCTGTTCTGATCATACCAACCCAAACCCTCCCCCTCTCTCTTTATCTCCCTCCGCGACATCTCTCCCTCTCTCCTTCCCATTTGCCAACCCTGCAATTCCCCAAACCCTAGAAATCTGTCTCTCAGTCTTCCTCCCATTTCCCCCATCTGCAACTGCAAGTGTTCGCTTGCAGAGGCTAATTCCGCTTCCCCCTCTCTCTTGCCGCATCTCGAAGCACGATTAGCTGCGCTCTCGTCTCCGTCATTCGCCTGCCAATCCTCTGCAATTCGAATCGTTTTGGTCTCCGATGGCGCACGGAAAAGTCAGTCTCCCTCAAGATCTCCTCCCCTCGAATCTGGTCGATTCACACTTCTCCGCCAAAGGTTTGCGTTCTTCTGCGTTTTTCAATCCGTATCTCTTCTCGCTGCATCGATTTTCTCTGTTGCTTCCGCATCATTTTCTTCCTTGCTCGATTTAAATCGCATTCAAATCTACACCTACACCTATATATATATATATATATATATATATATATCTCTGTATTCTTTAGAACGTTGTGTGCTGAAAGCTTTTGGATGTTCTTGACATCGTTATCGCTTTGCTTTTCGATGTTAATTTGGGATAATTTTGTTGCCACGGTGCTCATGTTCTGTTCTGTCCATCATTATTAGTGCTGGTACAGTGCAAGAGTCTTTCCGTCTGTCCTCTATTAGCAGTTCATTGGAGTATTTGAACACTGTTTTTTCCGCCTATTTTATTTTTACTTTCTATGGTGAACTTCTTGGATTTGTAAATCATGGACAATCTGATTTCGAAGAATGCATGTAAATATCTATCTTTTCTGTTTGCCATCTTAGATGAAGCCTTCCAAGGAAACAGTGAGGAGAAGGCGCTAGCAGGGTCCCTTGACATGTCAATTGGTGGTTGTGCTTCTTTTCTTATTATCCTTTGTTTTTCCCATGTTCAATTTTGTTCACCTCATTGGCTACCATTTTACTGTATTTTTCTTTATGATTCAAGTGTGAGCCTGCCAGTTAATTCGTTTAACATGGTCCTAATTGCAGATCAAGTTGCCTCAGACAGCAGCATCCCCTTGTCTCCCCAGTGGCTGTATGCTAAACCAGATTCCAAGACACTAGCAACTGGAGCATCAGGAGTATGTACATTTTAATTCTTCTCCGAAATTTCTTGTGCTGCTGTTAATTATTTAAAAGTAATTTGAAATAAAACTTAAATGTTAGTGTGGGCTGAACAGACAACTAGATTTACATTTCTAGCCTTTGATATCTTTACCCCTCTAGTGATTGCTGTCAGAAAATACTTTGATATCTTTACCCATCTCTCTCAGGAGACCATAGTTTGCTGAATTCTACTAATTTAAATGCACTATAGTGGTTTTAAGCCTCTCAATTTGGGTTTTGGCCTATGCTTGTGGGGATTATCTTAATGTGTTTTAAGCCGTGTATCTGATCTAGTGGTTGAATTGAAAAAGGACAATGAGTTGTGATAGGAGTGAATTATTATGTTTTCAACAATGATTGGAAGGATGTAGATGTTGTCTCTGTAAATGACTATAATTTGCCTTGTTTGCTGCTGTCATTATCTGTTTCTGAATACCGATAAAATGACAGGAATTGCATGCAAATGATTCTCTGTCTCATGGAAACTCAACTGATGCCAATTTGAGAGACATTTGGCGTGTAGATGGATCTCAGGAGAAAAAAGATTGGAAGAGGAGTGCACCTGATTTAGATAGTAGCCGCCGCTGGCGTGAAGAGGAGAGAGAAACAGGCTTACTTGGTAGGAGAGATCGAAAGAAAGAAGATCGCCGTGTAGGTGCTAGTGTAACGAGGGATGCTACTGAGAATAGAGCAGAAGATCGCCGTGTAGGTGCGACTTCAACTAAGGATGCTGCAGAAAATAAAGTATTGTCTTCTGACCGCTGGAATGAATCCCGAAGAGATAACAAATGGTCATCAAGTTGGGGGCCTGAAGATAAGGACAAGGACTCTCGAATAGAGAAAAAGGCTGAGGTCGAGAGGGAAGATGTACATGCTGAGAAGCAGTCTTTTTCCAATAGCAACCGTGCAGCTTCTGAGCGTGATAGTGATTCTCGTGATAAATGGAGGCCACGCCATCGCATAGAAGTTCAACCAGCTGGGGCAGCCCTATATCGTGCTGCACCAGGATTTGGGATGGCTCGAGGGCGTGTGGAAAAAGTAGGATTTGCTGCTGGACGAGGGAGGTCTAACATTGGATGCCTACAGATTGGCAAACCTGTTCTTGGAAAATCTGGCCGTTTTGCTGATATGTATTGCTATCCCAGAGGAAAGCTCCTTGATATTTATCGCAAGCAAAAGAAGGATTCAACTTTTGATGTTATGCCTGATGGGATGGAGCATGTGTCACCAATAACCCAAGTGGGCTCAATTGAGCCATTGGCTTTTGTTGCACCTGATGCAGAGGAAGAGGTATATGGATTATGTTGTTAAATATTTATTTAAATATTCACACATAGATGTATATAGAAATCTTGACATGCTTACTATCCATAAGGAATTGCTCTGAAGTTATCTTGGTTTAACAAGCAAGCACCGACTTGTTTCTCTGTCCACCATCAACTACTGATGTGATGCTTTCAGGTTGGTCTGGGAGATATATTGAAGGGAAGAATTACTAGCAGTGAAGTGGGATACAACTCGTCTGGGGACAAGAATGTATTAAATGAAGATGCTAAAGGTAGATAAGTTGCATTTTGTGGGACTCTTGCGTATTATCCTTATCATTTTTCTTTTTCTAATGCTAGTATTTTCCACCTATTCAGGATCTAGCAATGTCACTTTAAGCAAGGAGGAAGGACACTTTGCAGCTAACCCGGAACAAAATGTCCAATCTGCTGAAGAGTTCATTTTGAACAATTCTTTTCCAGTTACTGGCGCTGAGGTGTCACCTATTTCTGGCGTACAAACACATATGTTAAAGGGTAAGGAAAAACTTTTGTAGACCTTATCTTTCTTTCCAGTTCGTTTAAACCATTGGTATTACTGCTTCTTGTATTTTAATGCATTGTTTACACTTTCTCTAGAATGTGTTGCTACTGAAGGAGAGCAGAAAGTTCTGACGGTCACAGCAGCGGCAGATAGGGAGATTGGTCCTAGTAATGATGATGCTAACTCAAGAAGTTCAGGGTGCCAGGAGGTAGGAGATTTTGGTCTCTTGAAGCATCCTTTGTTGGACTGCTTTAAATTTGATACGCTTTAAGTTGATTGCGAGTTTCCTGACGATTCAAGTTCCCTTGTCATTTTCCATTTTTCAGCAAACCTCAAGCAGTGATCATCACTATTTCAAGAGCAATGAAGACGCCCTTCTATTGGAAAGAATTGTCTCACCTGAGGATATGAGTTTGTGCTACCTTGATCCTCAAGGGAATATCCAGGGGCCTTTCCTGGGGATCGATATAATTGCATGGTTTGAGCAAGGATTTTTTGGAATTGATTTGCCAATTCGTTCATTTGATGCGCCCAATGGATCTCCTTTCCAAGAACTTGGTGAAGTGATGCCACATCTGAAAACTAAATCTGGGCCTGTCTCTGACTCTAGTTTGCCTACTCAATTAGAGCCATTGGGTGCTGTTGGAGGCAGCTTGGACGAGAGAATATCTGCTCCTAACTATGATGGGGGGTCTGCTATTCTAAACAATCAAGGCATTCAGAATGTTGTTGCAGAAGATGAGGGTGTGTTGTGTTTCTTGTTTTTACTTTTCTATATTATTGTTTATGTCTACTACATTGTTACTTTAATGGCTTCTTTCTTTTTGGTTTGTACAGAAATTGTATTTCCTGGAAGGTCTAAAGGCAGCGGTGATTGCCTTTTAAGGTCTTCACCTGACATTCATGGCTCATTTGCAAATCCTCCCAGCCTTCATTCCCCTGCAAATGAAGTTTCAGAAACTAACGTCCCTGATCAGCTGGACAATAAGCTGCATCCTTTTGGCCTGTTGATGTCAGAGCTCAGAGGCAACTCACTTTTAAGGCCTGCTCAATCATCTCATTCGTTTTTCGGCATGGATGATCAGGTTCCTTTTAGAGATACCTTCGTTGGAGGTGCCACTGTTGCTAATCAGGATTCCCTTGGTGCCATGATTGATCAACCTTCCTTTGTGGAGACACGGCCGGATAATTATATAAAAAATAACACCAATGTTAGTCTGGGTTCTATAGATTCTCCCCATTTACCTCACATGGGGCAAGCAAGCAATGGCTTTGACGCAGCAGAGCATATAATGTCACAGAAGTTACTAAAAGAACAGCTTCAGCAGCTGAACCATCTTTCTACTGTTGCACAAAGTGCAGGAACAGGAGTGGACCGGTTCCCTGGATTTGGTTTTTCTGACAGCAAGAACCCTAATATCCAGCCGTCATTCCATCATCCAGTGGCAGATATGGAACATATTTTTGAAATGCAGCGTCAGCAGCAGCGTCAGTTGGAGCTTCATCAGCAGCAACACCAGTTGGAGCTTCAGCAACAGCAGCGTAAGTTGGAGCGTCAGCAACAGCAGCATTGGTTGGAGCTTCAGGAACACCAGCGTCAGTTGGAGCTTCAGGAACACCAGCGTCAGTTGGAGATTCAGCGCCAGCATCAGTTGGAGCTGCAGCACCACCGTCAATTGGAGCTTCAGCAGCAGCAGCGTCAGCTGGAGCTTCAGCAACAGCGTCACTTGCAGGATCAACTTCACCAACACCAAATGAAATTGCAGCAACAACAGAAATCTCAAGCTCAACACTTGCTCCTTGAACAGTTTTTGCATCAACAGATGTCCGATTCTGGTTATGGGCAGTGGAAGGCAGATGCTACAAGAGGCAACCCTTTCGATCATTTACATTCAAGGAAGCACCTTCTAGATGACTTGCACCAGATGTCCCATTCCTCGAGGCATGATCCATTATTAGAGCACATCATCCAAGCAAATATAGGACGCCCGGGACAGACTGATTTCTTTGACCTCATATCTCAGGCGAAGCAAGGGAATATGCACACTTCAGAGCTGCAACCTCGTCTTCAGCAGCATGAGCTGCAGGCACAGCAGTTGTCCGCAGCATTGAGAGAGCAACTGCGGATGGAAGGGGAAAGGCGTATCGGTGCGACCCGGTTTGTAGATGAAGCAAGCCAAATTGTTAGGGATCCTGTTGGTCATCACCAGGCTCAGATGGTAGGATTTAGTTCTTCAGAAAATTACCAGAAACTTCCCACCCATGAACTGCAACTAAGCCATCTCAACTGGAATCATGCCATACGGGAGCGACTGCAGGGAGGGTTCTACGAACCTAACTCTCTGGAATTTGAGAAGTCATCTGTTCCTGCTAGTTCGCTTGGGATGAACTTGGATATTCTCAGTGCACGTGGGCAGGGTCTGGATGAGTTTTATTCGTCTCATCCAGTTGGTTTGGAGCACTTGCCTTTTGGGAACAATGGACATCTGGAAGATGGCTCCACTGAAGCACTTAAACCGCATTCGCATCTTCATGCCGAGCAAACCCGCCGAGACTCAGAAGCTGCCATGGCTTTTTCTGATGCAAATATATGGTCTTCATCTGATGGTGATAAAGAACACTCAAAACAAATTTTTATAGACCTTCACCAAAAAATTGGTCGTCAATCTACACGGTTATCAGAAATTGATTATCAGCATCACCTGTCATCTTCTAGAAGCCGGGGAGAATCTGCACATCATCCATTTAGTCTTCTCCCTGATCAAGCGGTTATGAACAACTCTTTCACGGAAGGGCCCTTTACATCTAATCCCAGAGCATTTATGGAAGATTTATCAGAGTTGGAGGGAAATAATTGGAAGAAGCAGGTTGTGAAAAGCTATGAAGGCAACATGGTAGAACAAGAAGAAACATCAAGGGAACTTCATAGTAATGCCCATAGAAGGCAGAGTTCACTTAGCAGTGCTGGTAATTTGTCAAATAATCTTATTTCTTAGTTAGTTTCATCTTTATTTTGGACGAGTTTCAAACTCTTTTGATGGTACAGGGGGAGGTGGGAGTTTTTACAGCTCTGAGACAGGAATGGATAAACCGCTTGGAGAAGAGGTTTCTAATGGGAGGTAATTTTCTGTTCTTTTTCCTTTTTATGTGCAGTACTATTATTCGAATGTGTGTGTGCATCATTTTGAACATCCGGTATTCTCAAGTGATGTGCTTTTAGCTGGTTCATTGCGATATGGCCAGTTTTATTTCATTGCCTATATGTTGCATGCATACTATTGCTGTGGTGTGCACATAAAGATATTTCTTAATAGTTTTGCACGTTCCGAGTTCTATGATAGTCAGTCTCATTGTAATTCCTGATGGTACATTGACAGGCTGCCTTCTACTGTAACCAAAGGGTACGACAATGCTTTGCATAGACGCCGGGTTTTATCTTCCCAGGACGTTTTGTCTGAGGCAGCACTTTCTTTGCCTGTTAAACAAAGAAATCCAGCTGCAACCCAGGTCTCTGAAACGCAAGCATCTAGCAAGAATGATGCGCAATTTAGGAGGACTTCGTCTTACAGTGACGCTTCTGTGTCCGAGGCATCATTCATAGACATGCTTAAGAAACCAGTCATTTCAGAGGCTGATGCATCCAACAGAGCAGTGGCACTGGAGTCGTCTGATGGAGGTGGCCAAGCAGGGCGGACTGGCAAAAAGAAAGGGAAGAAAGGAAGACAGATTGATCCTGCTCTCCTCGGCTTTAAGGTTTCCAGCAACCGGATCTTGATGGGCGAGATCCATCGCCTTAATGATTGATGCATAGTTTTCTCAGATTTAGGAGACATATAGTGATCTCAGATTTTTTCGCTCCCGGCGTAAAAACTGTAGAGCTAATTTAAGAGACATAGTTTTCCAATCCTCTGGATTCCAAGGTAGACCGTGTACATAGTTTTTTAACCGTTGCGGTGATTGACCGGATGCATAATGTAAAAGGAGAAACAAAGTTCGCTGATAAATGTCAATTTTTGTACGATAGAATCGAAAATTTTATTTGACACCAATTTCCCTTGATTTCTTTTCTTTTCCTTTATTATTATTATTATTATTATTATTATTTATTTATTTATCTTACTTTTTCGGTGAGCCGACGGCAGAATTATAAAAACACGAAAATTTATAGACTGCATTCAGTGTTTAAAATAGCCTTGAAAGTGTAAGTATCTATGCCGAAATATTCGAAAAATGAAATGTAAGTATCTATGCCGAAATATTCGAAAAATGAAAGATTGATATAGAAAGGTGATGAAATGCAAACTCCATCTTATATCGGTGAGATATAAGATCATCAATGAATATCAACAATATGATTAGACAATGACTTATGTATGAATTTTCAAAATTGGCTAAATATCATGAGTGTTAACCTACATTTTTTTAATCAAAAATGCAAATGATTTATTTTCGCTAAATATTTTCCATGAGCATTAAAGAAAACTTTATAAGATATTTGAAAGCGGTTTTATGGTTTAATGAGCAATAAATGTAAATGTGGTATAATATTTAAGCCAAAAACTAAAACAATAAGTGAAAAATATAGTAGTGAGGCCCAAAACATTGTTAAAATAGGGTTCCACCCACAAGAGTATCAACATAAAGTCTTACTTTAATTTTCAAAACTTCACGGTGAGATTAAGGTGAAAAAAATTGTTTGAACCATGATTTATGTACCAATTTGCAAAATAGACTAAAACCTGTGAGTGTTTTCCCATGTTTATTTTCTTAACTGCAAATTCTTTTATTTTCGAGAAATATTCTCTATGGCATTAAGGAAAACTTTACAAGGCATTTTGGAAGCGGTTTTATGATTTATTGAGTTACAAATGTATATGTAGAAATGTAAATTTCGTTGCATGCAAATGATGCATCACAAAGCTCAATGTGGCATATGACTCTTCACAAATGGACAAGTCATCAATGACATGTGGCACAAATCAAGCAAAGGAAGCTAAAAAACATTCCTAAAATGCGGCAAAGGGGAAGAAATCTCCTTAAAATCGGCAAGGGGCCCAAATTGCTCCCAAAACTGGAAAGAAAGCTAAAGCATCTTCACAAAACAAGCAAGAATTGAAGATTGCTCACAAAATAGGCAAGAAAGCCCTATAGATTTTGGCCAAGCAAGGGAAATTGGCTGAAATTAAGACACAAAACATGCCTAAATTCTCCCATGGACGAATCAAGATACAAATCAAAGCCAAATCCATCCAAAGGCAAGCTTTGAGAAGTCTATAAATACAAGGTCCAGACAAGTATAAAGGTCAACAATTTCTACATTGAAGGGTCGAAATTCTCACAAAAGGAGAACCTCTACCAAATCTTTGAAGACTAATACGTTACCAAAGCATTCTTCGAAGAACGTACAACCAAAGTTGAAGCTTTATTTCGACCAAAGCCGAAGCATTCCCTTGAAGAATCAACAAGCATTTGTGCCGATTCCTTCAAGACTTTGTTGCAAGCTTAAAACTTGAACGATGTTCAATTAAAGATCAAGTCGCCAAGACCCTTGAATCAACAAAATCCCACATCAACATCACTTTTGCAGCAGGTCATACACAAACCTAGAGGTGAAGACTATCCACTCATTATTTCGAGCTCAAAACTTGAAGCAATCGTTCAATCGTTCGCCCAAGATCAAGTCATCGCGACCTTTGGATCAACAACCTACGCATCTACATCAAATTTGAAAACTGAATCAGAGGAAAATTGTAAACAAAGATTGTAACCTTACAAATTCATCAATACAAATCTACTTTGTACACGCATTCTCGTTTCATTCGTTACAGAATTTTCGTGTTTACAATATATTCAATAGAATATTTAAAGAAAATAAATGTGCCAAATTCTTGTGGGCGGCAGAAAGTCACCCGTCACCCGTGACTTTTGGCACCCTCAAGAATTTTTAAGGCATTTAAAAGTGGTTTTATGATTTAATGAGCAAGACATGTATATTTAGTATAATATTTAAGCCGAAAGCTAAGAAAATAAGTGGAAAATATAGTAGTGAGACCAAAAAAATTGTTAAAATGGGGTTTCACCCTCAAGAATGTAATCACAGAAAGTCTTACTTTAATTTTCAAAACTTCACGGTGAGGCAAAAGTGGAAACAAAGAGTCTGAACGATGATTTATTTACTAATTTGCAAAACTGACTAAAAACCGTGAGTGTTAAACCCATGTTTTTTTTGTAAAAAATGCAAATTTTTTATTTTCGCAAAATATTTTTCATGAGCATTAAGGAGAAGTTTATAAGGTGTTTGGAAGCGGTTTTATGATTTATTGTGGAACAAATGTATATTTAGTAAAATATTTAAGCCGAAAACCAAAAAAATAAGTGAAAAATACAATATTGAGGACCAAAACATTGTCAAATGGGATTCCACCCTCAAGAATCTCAACGGAAAGTCTTACCTTACTTTTCAAAATTTCACAGTTAGGCGAAGGTGAAAATAAATAAATTGAATAATGATTTATGTACGAATTTCCAAAATCGACTAAAAAAGTGTTAACCCATGTTTTTTTTGGTCAAAAATGCAAATTTCACGGTGAGCAAAAAATAAATAGATTGAACGATAATTTATGTAGGAATTTGCAAAATCGACTAAAAACCGTGAGTGTTAATCCACTTTTTTTTGGTCAAAAATGGAAATATTTTATGCAAGCATTAAGAAAAACTTTATAAAGTATTTGGAAGCAGATTTACGATTTATTGAGCAAAAATCGTATCTTTTGGTTGACAAAGAGGGTTTTATTATTATGGAGTTTAGATTTAGATAAAAGAAAAATTAACAAAAAGGAAATGTTCAAATATCTTTAAATTTAGGTTTTAAATCGTTGATTACAAGTGTTTAAATATGAATTATAATAGATTTTGCACGAGAAAATATATTTTGAAGACATGAATATGATAGTTTGTTTTAGTTGTAAGAGAAATAAAAGAAAAATTAACAAAAATGTACAAAAATGATTCAAATTTTTGAGGCACGCATACCTTTCTGGCACCCTCAAGAATTTGAATCTTTTTTGTACATTTTTCTTTTATTTCTCTTGCCACTGCAATGAACTATCATATTCATGTTCTTCAAAATCTATTTTTCCGTGTGTAGAGCTTGACTCGTTTTTTGAGCACCTGGGAGTTCGCCTCGTTCTGCATGCACGAAGCCCGCCTCCTGTTGTAATTTATGTACGAATTTGCAAACACCCCCCGTTCCTTTATTTAAATGCAAATTTTTTAATTTCATGAAATTTTTTCCGTGAGCATTAAGGGAAATTGTTTAAGGCATTTGGAAGTGGTTTTATAGTTTAATGAGCAAGAAATGTATATTTAGTACAAATTTTTTTTGGCTTATTATATTCACTTCCCACAAATTGTTAAATAAACCCTACGTACTTAATACACCCCACATTTACTTTTTCAATTAAAAATTATCTTTATACACCCCACATACTTTTCCATAATAGCTTCACACCCCACATTCTCAAAACACACGTAATATTTCTATATACACCCCAATTTCTTCAAATTTTAGAATAATCATTTTTAATTTTGATGGATTGAATCTAGATACCCTGCTGTTCCCAGGCTAATTTTGACTTGTTTTTCGTTTCCAGCTTTATAGCATATTATTATTAACCGCGTTGGACGTTAACAATTATCTTAAATTTGTTTATCTTTGTGTAGATTGGAAAATCTTATGTCACTTCCAAACTCAAGATCTTATGTAACTTTTCTAGAACAAAAAAAAAAAAGAATTATCGAAAGTTTCAAGCTGTTGGTATTGCAATTCACAGAGTTAGTTTAAAGGCATATGTTCTGAAGTTTTTCGACATAGTAAATGCCGGGATGTGATATAATGTGTGGTTGGAGAGAAAATAATTTCTTGCAGTCACAGTGACCAATAGCATTGGCATATTCATAGACATTTTGTTAGGGTTTTGTCAATCAATATCTTTGTAGTTTCATTAGTTAGGATTTTGTTCAACAATTGAGGGTAGAAGGGTTTTGATAATTGAAGAAGATAAATAATATGTTAAAAGTGATGTGGGGTGTATTTGGAAATTTCTTATTTTTTTAAAACTTAATAAGGTCGAAATTGTCATTGCATATTAGAATGCATAAGTAATTTAATATTGAATTTGTTGTGGGATGCATTCAACAATATGTGGGGTGTTAATAGAAAAAGCTTTTTTTTTTTTTTTGAACTTTAACGAAAAATTCCTGGTACTGTGTGATTTAGCGAAAATCCACATTTTTACACAAAAAATTAATCCTGATACTATTCATTTTGTCTTTATCAGTAAAATTTAAAGTTTCTAAGCACATTTTATTATTATTATTATTTATTATTTATTTATTTTTTTGCTGCGAAGGATTCTTGTGTATTTTTGGATCAATATTTATTATTTTATTTGTTGGATTAAGGACAGTCAGATCATAGTCAACGTCAAATTTGGGCCGACCACGTGGCGCTTGATTCTCTCTCTTTCATCTTTTACTCTGGTTTTCCTTTGATCATTAATTTTTTCCCCCTATTTTCTTTCTCGTTCATCTCTTTGTTTGTTCGTGTTCCTCTTATTGGTGGTAGGTCGTCCCAGTCCCTGGCTTAGCCTGTGTAAGGCCAGAAAGGCCTGCCTAGCTACAGCCATGGGTTCCATCGCCATGGAACCCGAGGACATAGCAACCTACGCTTCCCTTCATTCAATTCCTCTCGACAATTCCACCCGCCTTTGCGCGTCGGTGAACATGATACATTCAAATGGCTTCTTCTTTCACAACAATCCTCTGCAGTATTCACTCCCCCTTCTCCTCATGCAATTCTCTCTCGCTACCGGCGTCATTGTCCTCGCCTCCTTGCTCCTCAAGCCTCTCGGCCAGCCTGTCATCGTCGCGCAAGTCTTAGTAAGTAATCATTCTCCGTTCTATATCATTGCATACGTATGATATACTAAGCATGGAAAACGAATAAAACGAAAACCAGAGGTTTAGGTTTACGTTACAATCACATGCATAATTCAAAATTTTTTACGTTACAATCACATGCATGATTCAAAATTTTCTTGCATTTAAACTTAGAAAATCAAACAAAAGATATCAAAATTTTGTTAATTGGTTATGATTTACCTAACAGGGGGGTATAATACTAGGTCCTTCGATTCTAGGCCGGAGTGATGCATTTATCGATAGTTTTTTTCCTCTCAGAAGTTTCATACTGCTGGATCTTGTTTCCTCTTTTGGATACATGTTCTGCTTCTTCCTCATTGGAGTACAAACGGATCCCTTCATGGTCAAGAAGATTGACAGAAAGACATTTGCCATTGGCGTTGCGACGTTGATTGTCCCAGTTCTCTTGACTCAAGGATGGTGGTATCTCTTGAACCGCTATGTGAATTTGGATATAGAGGTGGTCAGTTCGCTTCCGGCTATGGCTCTAGCAGAGAGTGTGCTGGCCTACCCAACCATTGTTTTCTTTTTGGGTGAGCTCAAGATCGTAAACTCTGATTTTGGGAGGGTGGCAATGTCTTCTTCCATGGTGAGCGGGTTGTGCAGTTTCTCTGTGATAACTGTCGCTGTTCTGGCTGAAGCCGCTAAACCAATGCCGGGTGATGATACCTACGACATGCTAAAACTAATGTTCACCGGTGGTGTTGTTGCGCTTGTCATCGTTTTCCTCATTTGGCCAGCACTCAAATGGTTGATAAGGAGCGACTCAGTGGGACAGCCAATGAAGGAACTCCACATTGTTCAACTGCTTGTCGGAGTCTTGGTGACTGGCCTTTTCAGTCATACCACAGGTTTACACACTTACTATGGGCCTTTTGTTCTTGGCTTGACTATACCGGCAGGGCCGCCAGTTGGGTCTGCTCTTGTGGAGAAGCTTGACCTCATCACCTCTTGGATCTTCATGCCCATCTTCTACATCAAGAATGGCTTGGTTATGGATATCTTCGCCATTCGACTCAAGAATTATACCATCTTCCAATCCACTACCCTCGTGGCTGCACTCGGAAAGTTTTTGGGAGCTTTTCTCAGTTCACTCCTGTGCACCAAAATGCCAGCCACGGATGCTATCTCGCTTGGCCTTGTCATGACTGCGCAAGGCTTTCTCGAACTTGGCTTGTTCAAAATGCTCAAGAGGAATAAGGTATGGCATCTTCAATCCAGTCCAATTCCAATATCCTTATGTGAACAGAAACCATAGATTGATTTGTGAATTCTCGTTGACAAAATATACCATCAGAACAAAAAAATGAAGTCCATCTAATTTTCCAAACCTTGTGCTTTCGCAGGCGGTCTATCACGAAGCATTTGTTGTGATGTGTGTATCCATTTTACTTATAACAGGGGGTATCACGCCCATTATAAAACGCCTCTACGATCCTTCGAAGAGGTATATAGTTTACAAGACAAGAACAGTGATGAACGCGCGACCAAACTCCCAGCTCCCCATACTTGTCTGCGTACACGACCAAGATGATGTTGAAAACACAACCAAGCTCCTTGAGGCCTTAAATCCAACCGAAAAAAGCCCTCTTGCCATCTATCTACTCCACCTCATAGAGCTTGTTGGCCGTGCAAACCCTCTTCTCATCCCCCATAAGCTCACAAGAAGGACCTCCTCAAAGGCCAGCCCCTCGGAACAAATTGTCAATGCCTTTAGAAAGTACGAGCAAAGGAATCGGAGCCTTGTCACGGTCCACCCCTTTACCGCAATATCTCACTGTGCCACAATGCACGATGATATATGTACAATTGCGCTTGATAAAAAGACTTCCCTCATAATAGCTCCATTTTACCCGATGCTCCATGCCAGAAAACAGAGGTTGATCAACAAAAATGTTCTGGAAAAAGCACCTTGCTCCGTTGCAATCCTTGTTCACCGTGGTGAGCTCTTCAGCAGCAGTTTCAAGAGAAGTTCAAGGGCATTGAAGTTGACAAGCGAGAGCGAGTCTTGTTATAATGTTGCTATTCTCTTCTTTGGAGGACCTGATGACCGAGAGGCAATGGCATTAGGGTCACGAATGGTTGCCCATCCAAACATCAACTTGACACTGATCCGGATTCTTGTAGATGGAAGTATAATAAATACTAATGAGGACGTGGAGCAGAACAGGCTTGACGATGAGGTGTTGAGTGAGTTCAGGGAAGGCATGACAGACAACTATCGGGTCATGTACATAGAAGAGCTGGTGATGGACGGTTCAGGGACTATGGCTGTGCTTCGTTCCATGCAAAGTAACTACGAACTGGTAATAGCAGGAAGAAATCAAGACAAAGGGTCACCATCCCTGTCAGGTCTTGTGGACTTGGAGGATCCTAGTGAGTTGGGAGCTATTGGTGAGGTGCTAGCCACCTCAGATTTCATGGGGGAAACCGGAGTTTTGGTGGTGCAACAACACACCAAAGCGGTGAATGACGAATGTGAGAGTCATACAGGAAACTTGAGGGAGACGAACTTGATAATGGATGATGAGGAATTGCCAATTCAAATATGAGATGCTCGTAATACACAATTATAAACACTGCCCATATCTCTCTCTCTCTCTCTCTCTCTCTCTCTCTCTCTCTCTAGTGTTACATATGAAAACTTTACCATTCAACTGCAAGTCATCACCTTTGCCATGCTTACACAGATTCCTGCTCAAATTACTCAAGGTCAAAAGAGTTGGGAACCTCTCTTTTCCAAACATGAATTTGAAGAACGCTAACGCCGAGCCAGGATCTGCTGCCGACATTGATCCTATTAAGACATTGAGAACAACATCGTCAATCTGAAAATTCCCGCAAACAATCACTTCTCCCAACTCTTTTGCTTCACATATCTGCCTCTCTGAATCAAATTCAATGTGAACTTTCTACAATCATTACTCCTTGGAGCTACACCTAGCTTTCTCTTCTTAAATTTATTCGATCCGACGGCAAAAAATTAAGAGAATTGTATGAGAGGTAAAAAGAAGTGTGTGAACAGCAGCACCCTTTTTTCTAATGTTAGCGCAATGGATCTTCCAAAAACTCAACAATGCTGAAAATGCACCAAAACTATCATCTTATGCAAACAATGAGAGGAAAAAAGAGAGCAATTTAATCTAAAAATATTTACGTTATTATCTGTACAATCTTGTATCGTTTTACAACCTCTGTAGTCTGTACACCACACTATACAATTACAATCTTTACAAATGTACAAAATATACAAACCCAACCACTATCTTTACAGTATCCAGAGTGGTTTCTGGGTTTCTTCTTCCTATATACAGCTTCTGACTTAATACGTCTGCTAATTTTCTTCCTTTTTACAGTGTTTACTTCCAAGAATATGGAGAAACTTAAGAGTAGGATCTAACCAACTTAAAACTCTGGAAAGTTGGAGCTTTAAATAAGTTCCCGAAGAGATATCCCATCTTTGTCCCTTGAGGAGGCTTTGGTGCAGGGCTTGGGTTACATTTCACCTGCAGTATGGTCTGGCCAATCTGTCTGCGGATTGAATCGATAATCTTGGGGTCTACTGGGTTTCCTGTAACGTCGGTGACATAGAATGTGTCCATCGCTTTTCCATTTTTAGTTGAAATTTCTGCTCGTTTGATACACAAACTGTTCTCCCTGAATATCCGGGTGATATCCGAGAGAAGTCCAACCCGGTCATCTGTGCACAGTTGTAGTTCCAGGCCCTGCATGGTAAAGCAAGGTGTGTTAGTAAATTTGTGGACATGCAAAATAAATATGAGGGTTCTCGTCAGTTAAGAGTTCACCGCACCTCAGATGCCCTCCTTTCAATGGCTGCTTCAAGACACTGTACAACACGCTCTCGCTCAGCTTCTGAGTTTATAGGAAGCCCATCAACATGTCGAATGTAAAATTCCTACAAGGAAAAATATCTAACATGTTAGATGGAAATGAGATCCCCAACACAGAGCAAAAATTGCAAATAAAATGTCTGCCATTTGATCATTTTGTCAAATCCAGCTGAGTTTTGCTGGCTTTGCAAATCAGAACAATTACAGCAGACCAATTTCAATAGAAATTTATCTTACCTGATAAGCTTCCATCCTCCCTGTATTGACCATGCCGTGAAAAACAACATACTGCATATCCGTTAAGGTGCAGATGATGTCAAATAACAGTTTTGGTCGATCTTTTGACCTCATCGTAATGACTGTGTAATCCTTCTGGCTGCAATCCAACGCGGTTACATGGGGTTTTGAGCCCTTATCCTCAACTCTCCGTAGTTCTGCTCTTTCAACCCTTTCATAATCCCTGTCAGCAAACATAATCTGATGCAACCTTCTATCTCTATTTGTAACTCCAGGGGTTGCAAGTGTCATTTTAGCAGGCTTCAACTCGTTGTTTCCTTTGAGGACATTGCAAAGCAAATCCTTGATTGTAGCGAGACGGATTGGATCTTCAATTGCACAGCCAGTGGAATCATCTGTGACATGAACTACAGCTGCAGCTCTAGTGTTGTGTGTCCATATCTCAGCATTTACCACATTACAGTGAAGGTCTGCAAGAACTGCACACACTTCAGACAATAAACCAGGCCTGTCAGTACCACTCAGCTCAATGGAGGTGTGCTCTTCTGAGGGCATCACACCAACGGAATGTCTCATAGAAGGTACAAAGCCGGCATTGCTTTCAAGTCTCTGCAAAATAAAGAAGTAAAATGAAAAATGAAAACCTTTTCCCACAATTCAAAATATCTTGGTCCACAGATAGATAAGTTCACAGAAAGGAAGCAATCGGATGCTATAACAGATGTGTTTTTAGTTTTTAAATAGTGTTCCTTAAACAAAACTGAAAATTATAGCATGAATTAGATGTCAAATACGTATGGTGTGATAGTCAACCTGATGAATGTTCAGTAAAATCAGGAGTTTAAGTGCTGTCAAAGGAAATCCTGTTCTTCTAAACTTCGAATTGTTGTAAAACATTAAATGAACATAGAAGAACATAAAGACATGAAATTCGTTTTTACTTTTTCTCTCTGACTCCTTAACAGCCAGAGGAACCGCAATAGGATCGACTGCTTACCATTTGGATACAATTGATAATGTCCTTGTCTCTGATCTTCTTCCCGTCACGGTCAATCACATTAAACACTGAAAAATAGAAAATTTGGGAAAGACTCAGTAAGAGAGAAGATGTAAACGGAAATAGACAAATGGAAAGCTTCAATTGACTAGGGAAGTTGAATAAAAATCCTTACCATCCATGAACCATACACCATCAGATGAGATATATGCTTTTGTTATTGTAAGGTTAACGTCGGTGAGCACTTGGACAACATCCAGAAGAATTCCATGTTTGTTGACACTGCCAACCTAATTAAAAAATTGAAACGAAAAGAAAGTTCAAACGGATATTCAAATGCTTCTTCAGTCGCATTCTTCGGTACAAAAATAATTTCATATTATATGAATGGAATCAACAAATACACATGATAAGTAAACATAAAAAAAGTCACAAGGTAGAAGCAGCCTCACCTGTATAACGGTGGCATCCTCGCAAGAATCGTTATCAATCACAACTCTGCAAGAACAAGAGGGTAAATCAGATGAAGCTTTTTTCCTTCCAAAACATACTTCACAGAAGAGGACAATCAAATGGGCCAAACAAGGAAGTTTCTTGAAGACGGGAATCGATTTCCCCAAGCAAACAAGTTGGGCAGAGGAGAAAATGAGGGTGCGGAAATCACGTCGTGCGCATGATTCCTCTATATCAAACTAAAAATCAATCAACAAATAAAAACTCAAAAAATACATCTTTACTTTCTGAATCAATGAAGAAGAATACTCAACAGGGAAGGAAGGGAATAATTGCCACTCAAGTTTTACTTAAACAAGTAAAAATTCTGCTTTCTCATCAACCAAACGGTACAAAAATCAAAACTTGAGAGAAGAAAGAACATATAAATATAAATTATATCACATTCGTAATTCGAGAAAAACCCTTCATCTTAAAACAAAAACAAACAAAACCCAGAAACCAAAAAAGCTGAAGAATTTACCAGAACATAGAAAATCCCAGAAAGATAAGGGGAAAATACCTGGGTGGGTTCATCCTCCTGACGAACTTGGCATACTCATCATCCATTTTTTATCTTTTCTCCCAAATCTACCGGAGATTTCCAAACAACCCAATACCTCAAAACAGACAGAATTGAGACAAAAAACGGACAATCTTATACTTCACAGCACATGGTATTAAGATATATACATTGATGCCTCCTCCAACATTCAAGGAAATTCTCCCACACCATCCCACCCCGCTGAGAGAAAGGAGAGAGAGTTAAAACAAGACGAACGAAACGAAAGGTACTATAAAAAGTAGAGTGGGCAGCGGGCATGACCGGGTGGGGCGTGGGGTCCCAAAAATCCCGTTTGAAGAAAAATTACACAACGTAAGCCGTACTTTCTTGACGTGTTCAGCTGTGATTGAGATTTTTTGGGAGAGCCAGCGGTGAGATTGCGGCCAGCGGTCAATAGGCTTGTGGCGCTCTTTTGAGAGGTGATTTTTCAACAGTTTTTACTTTTTTTTTTTTTTTTTTTTTTTTTTAACGAAAAATCTTTGGTATTGTTTATTTTAATAAAAAATTAAATTTTTACACTAAAAAATTAAACCTAGTACTATTTATTTACTATTCATTTTTTCTTTATCCTTAAAATTCAAAATTTTCAAATTATTTTTATTAGTTTTTTTGTTTTGGGTAACAGTATGGGCGTCCGTACAATGAGCTGGAGGGATTCCAATGCCTCGTGACTTTTGGTGGTGAGGTAACACGAGGCACGTGTTCGCTACAATTTGATCGCAGATTTACCGGTATTTTTGGCGGCAATTCCAGCGTGAGCGACTGGTTTCCTGCTGCCCTGCCCAATTTATTTTGCAAACGGACAGTTGAGAAGAAAAAGAAATTATTGAGTGCTATTGATGCAAGGTGAAGAAAAATTTGTTGATAACTATCACTGGTATCTCAGTAGTTGAGACGAATTCGAGGTCCGTATTTAGGGCTGGTTTGGTATTGCTGTGTTTTGAAAAAAAACTGCTTCTGCTGTACTGTGAGAATAAGCAGCTGTGAAATAAAGCAGCAGAGTGTTTGGTAAACTTTTTTGTAAAAGTGCTTTTGAAAAAAAAAAAAGGCAGTATTAGAGTGTTTGGTAAATTTTTATGTAAAACAGATGTGAAAAAAAGCTGGTTTTTCAAAGCTGGGTTTTGCAGCTTCTTGTTTTTGGCTTTTTTTCATTCAAAACTGTGAAAAAAAGCTGAAGTTGAGTGTTTACCAAACACAAAAACAGCTCCTAGCTTTTTTTTATAGCAGCTTTTTTCAGAATCACCTCAATACCAAACCAGGTCTTAATATGGTATTGATTTCTTGGGTTAGATTTCTGGCGTTGCTAAATCACATGATGATGACTAGGGAGACGCTAAAGTTCTTATGTGAGTCTTTCTGATCCGCAAAAGAATGGACTATCGTGACGAAACCACCAAATGGTCCCCTTATTAGGAAAAAAAAATGAAAAAGAAAAGGACCGGTGATGCATGTTCACCTAAATTTATTATCACTGGTGTCTCAATAGTTGAGACGAATTCTAGGTCCGTATTTAACATGGTATTGATTTCTTGGGTTAGATTTATGGCGTTGCTAAATCACATGATGATGACTAGGGAGACGCTAAAGTTCTTATGTGAGTCTCTCCGATCCGCAAAAGAATGGACTATCGTGACGAAACCACCAAATGGTCCCCTTATTAGGAAAAAAAAAATGAAAAAGAAAAGGACCGGTGATGCATGTTCACCTAAATTTATTATCTAGAACAACATATATTGCAGCTTAAATTTATAGTCATCTGAAACACGATCAACGTGACATTACTGTTTCAATCAAACTTTAATATGTGGATTCAGCTTTTATAATGATTAATAATTTATAAAAATGAGACATATCAACCATATTGTCCACCATTATTAACGTGGTATAGTACATTATTTGGCTTGTTTTCCGATTAATATCTCTACTGTTTTGGATGCATGCATGGATATGTATTGCATGCGATGTAATATTTACATAAATTTCCAATTTACATAAATATATACAAACATATAAATTAGTATGTATGGTTTAATTTGGAGCGTCAAAAAGTGAAAGAAAGGATTCAAGGGACGAAGCTGATGAGCTCAATTATCTATCTCTGATATCTTGTCATTACGTACTTTGAGATCGACGATCGATCGATTTAACGGCAAGTTGATGATAACTCTACCCTTGGACTTCGAGATATATGAGAATGATAAACAAGCAACAAACGTGGAGCTTCCCAAACTACATAACACGGATCTCGTTGGACAAAAACAAACAAAGGATCCAGATGTATTTATATATAGATACATATATGTGTATATATAGGAAGTTACTTCCACACATCTATTTGTACGCACACATGTTATTTCTAGTTTTCGAAATGAAGAAGTACGTCACTAGAGAACGAACATTGTTACACTTACCATATTTTTTATATCGTATAATTGTACCACCCTTTTAATAGAGTCAGGACCCCCAACACATGTGGTAAGAGTTGGAATAGCATTTTTTACTGAAAATGTGACTTTACCCCTTCAAACTCAATTTTTTTTTACGTAAAACCCATAATAATATATTTTTCTAACAAAAACCCAATGACTAGGCTCCACCTAAGCAAATTACCTAATCGAGATTGTGCGTCGTATTTAATATTATTTGGATTCCCCAAATTACCCTTAGTTAAGTCATTATAGCAGTTTATGTTGATATCAAAATTAAAATGGAAAGCTTTTTTAATGTTCTTGTAACGTGTGTACTGGCTTTGAAATTTTAGTTGACGTAGGAATAAAAATTCAAAACGTTTTGAATTCAACAATAAATTTTCAGATTAATGTACCCTATTGCGATTTAATAAAAACCATGCTTTTGTTTTCTTTAAAACAAAAGGGGTAAAAAATGATGTGTCTAGTATGTTTTGCTTTATTTTTCGAACATCAATGTACCTATTTTTTTTGTTTTGAAAAGATTAGTGTACCTACTTAGTACTAATAGTTTTGGTCATTTTGAAAAATAATGCACTTGTTATTAAATTTTTGAATCTGGAAAATATAGGTAAATTAATTTATGTAGGTAAATTAGTATAAGATTTCATACATGTTTATCATGGATCCTGAGCCTCTATTAGGTGGCATATTGTTAATATTTCTCGTATAAAATATATTTATCATTTAAATTAGTGAATCTACAAAATATAGGTAAATTAATTTGTATAGGTAAATTAGTATAATATTTCATACATGTTTGTCATGCATCCCAAGCCTCTATTTGTAGGCATATTATTGGTATTTCTCATATAAATATACTTATTAGGCAAACTATTGATGTTTCTCATATAAAATATATTTTATTATTTACATTAGTGAATCTAAAAAATATAGGTAAATTAGTATAATATTTCATACATGTTTATCATACATTCTGAGCCTCTATTAGTAGGCATATTATCGATATTTCTCATATAAATACACTTATTAGGCATACTATTGATATTTCCTAGATAAATATACTTATTATTTAATCAACAAAATATAGGTAAATTTGTCGGTATAATATATTAACAGTATAGGAGCTTGTTGCTCATCATAATTAGGGTGAGTTATGATAACCTTTATTGACTTAATTAGGGCGTTGTGGCATAAGTTGTAAATATATTGTAGCAATAGGTCACTTTTTTGCTTACATGTCAGTTTGTTTGAAAATTGGGTTTTATTTAGAGATTTAAATTTATATGGATTTTTGTTTATGAAATGTAATTTGTCAGGGCTTATATCTAAAGAACCCCGTTTTTTATAAAGAATCGATGGACCAAAAAAACATGCATGTGCTAAATTTGTGCACCAAATAATGTGACACATTCTATACCATGAAAAATTTTATTCCAGTTATTAATAATCAAATTTCAATTTGAACTAATGTATGAATTTAATTTGTGTCACATCATTTGACGAATAAATTTGATAACCTCGCATTATTCTTAAATTTTTTTTTTCGAAACTATTCTTATATTTTATGAACTATATTAAATTATGGCAACTCATGGCATCAATGAAAACGTAGTTTAGGAAGCCTTAGGAATTAAGCAGTTGGTAGTAGCAGATGAGATCAGATCGCCTGCTAGCTGGCTGCTGCAGCGTAAAGAAGGAAAGAATAAAGGTCTATAATTCCAAGGCATATGTGTTTTACAATTAATTCCAATTAGGGCAGAGGATAAAGTTTGGCTAAATTAGGATTTAATCTCGATCGTAAATTTCATGCACAGATGCACTGTTTCCAGGTGACTTGGAAGTTGGAATCTCCTTTTTAAACTTTAACAAAAGAGAATCAGATCATAAGGAGGATTAAGATATAAGAGTTGAAATCCTTACCTAAGTATTATTCTAATTAAATTCTAAAAAATAGATAATACGAGCCTGCTAATTTGGCATGTAAGAATGTATATATCTTTCAGCTTCACGTACAGCTAGAAGAACATTATCGAGATCACATCACCAACATGAACGAACGTCACTTAATTTCATCCACCTGGCGTAATCAAGGAGGTAGCATATTCTAGTTATATATTTGATTTGATCACGGGTTGGTAAATGCCCAAACCCCCAATTGAAGAAATATCTCTCCTGCTAAAAGCGAGGATTCTAGGAATAATTAAAAGTGAAAGGGAAGCCAGCAGCTATCGGGATAGCTATCTTGCCCCTTGGGGCACTTGGGAAGAACAAACTAGGCATCCAATGTCCAAATAAAGAGAGCAATTTATATGAATGGGTTCATCCTTATATGGTTTTTTGATTAATACATTAACATGTAGAGAAAAAATTTGCAACATAGTAATATATTATTGGACAATCAACATCACGTAGCGGTGAACTTGTTTCTTGTAAGTCTTAGACATAAGAGAGCAAATCGATGGATTCACAATTCCACACTTCTTGTGGTGGAATAACATGAAAGAACAAAATTGGGGTCCCAAAATTATAAAGTCTACTAAATTAATTGTTGGCTAAATTGAATTAATGGTCCCTATGGTGATAGGTTAATCGGATGATAATACCTGTGGTGAAAAAATTCAGATTAAAACCCTTGTGGGGAAGATCCGTTAGGATCCAAGCCCAAAATTAACATTGATGTCAACTTCTGTTAACATTTCCACCTTGGTTCTTTGGTTCTGCCTCTCCCCGCCTGGTTCTTAGCATCCCATCTCTCTCTCTCTCTCTCTCTCTCTCTCTCTCTCTCTCTCTCTCTCTCTCTCTCATTTTCTCTCCAGATTTTCGGCCTGGAGCAAACCAAAGGATATTTATCTGCAACCCAGCACCCAAATCATAGAGTCATAGGTATAGTTGTGGAACATATGAGTTAATTAACTAATAATTTTCAGCTCCAAAATAAAAGAAATTAATAGCAAATTTAAATAATTAGTATGAAATATAAAGATTTATGAGGGCGTCGAGCCCACATTGTAGCTGTAGTTTTACCGATCAAAATCACAAAGTACATAACCTCTCTCTTCTGGAGCCGACTGAAAATGTCATGCTTAACAGAACACTGTTCGTTCTCTTCATACATGCCTCAGAAATCCTATTCCTTTCTCTCCTCTCTCTCTTCAGCTTCCCTTCGTTATTTTTTTCTTTTCTTTTGAGATAAAACAATCAAACCTCAAACAAAGATAATTCTTCAGTGGATGATGATGAGGTATGCTTGTTGCTCCTCTTTTCATGTTTCTTGGGTTTTGTTTTGCTTGATTGGTGTGTGATTCCCAACGAATTAGTCCGACCCATCGATTGGTTTTGTTGGTTGGTTCAGATTTCATCATTTCTACAGCCAACAAAACCAATCAAGAAATGTTAATCTAACAAAACCAGCCAACAAAGTAATGATTAATTTACTGAATTGGATTAATAGTTAATTGCAGGCTAAATTAACTATTAGGAAATGTTCATAGGGTAATCTAGAAAAAAAAGACAGAGTGGGTTAACGGAAATGTTAATTTTGGGCTTAAATCCTAACGGAACTTCACCACGAGGGTTTAAATCTGAATTTTTTCACCACAAGGGTTATCTTCCTATTAACCTTTCATCACGGAAACCATTAATCCAACTTAGCCTTAATTGTTTATGAACAAGTTGGGATGCGTTGGGATGGAAACTTCTATGCAACTTGGAATGATAGAAAATTGGACGAGTTAATTACCTGCTATTATATGTAGCATTCCTGATACGCGTAAGTTTCGTTTGATGAGACAAGATGCATATTAGAAATCTAGAAGAATGGATTGCATATTGTAGCTAAGCTATTTATTCTAGCCAAGTTAGCTAGGATAGTATATATGCTCCCAGTTGACATCTAAGTTCGTATCTTCCTCTTCAATTCTTTGTTGTTTTTTATACGATGATGTTGTATGGTGAAAATTAAGCTAAGCAACGTAATAGGTTAACCATAATTAGATATCAAACTCTTCATATCTATGCAAGTCAAACTTAATATTCTTCACTTTTAACTGAAGATATTAATATTGGTAACGATATTTACATTAGAATAGAATATTGTTATAACAAGAATAGAAAAATACATAAACTAGTTCTAGATATTTAGATGTATTTAGGACTTCTCAACATACACACACGCACACACTACCTACAATTCAATTCATTTGTACAGTCCTCGTCATGTCTCGTGAGAAAAAGTAGATGCCAGAATTAGATACACAATATTTACTACACCAAGAAAACCTAAAATTAGAGGCATGCATGCATGCATGACAATTGGGATTTACAGCGTCAGCAGGAAGTTGTGAACAAGCGTCATCACTTCACAACTTGAGCAAAATATATGGGCTCGGCTTGTATACACGAGGACGTTGCAAACATATATGGGTTTTCTTTTAGAGGAATATGGTCGAACAACTTTTTGGGCTTCCTCCTAATAGCTCTTGGACATGTCATGTACGCTCGCGAGCCTAACACTGATCGCGTGAGATATTCCTTCGGTGACACTGACGCTGGAGTTTTTCTCTGGTTTTTCTTTACTTTATTATTTTATGGATGTTTGAGGCCATCTTCAACCACGAAAGAATCAAATATAACTCCATCCAAAATTATAGCCTTGCAAAAAAAAAAATTAAATTAAATGAATGCTAGGTCATACTCATATATCATCTCGTTTAGCCCCTCACTACATTATTAGTTTTAAGTTTGTACTTTAAATTTATTGGTTAATTTAATTAAACTACTATTCTATGCTTTTAAATCTAGCCGTTGAACTTGAATCAATTATTCCAATTGTGGAGCTGGGCTCCAAAATGGGGCTAAAATGGGGTTATATTTGGCCAGCCTAATATCTCTGTGGCCAAATAATGCCTTGGTGGACTCTATAAAATTATAGCCTAGCCATTGCTGAAGATGAGGTTTTGAGCAAATTCGGTCATTTTGTTATTTTTGGACCTTTAGTCATGCATTCACGAAAACAATCGACCGAAAAAATTAATTCCTGAAAGGAAAATGTAGTATCCCACATCGCCCGTGAGGGCGTGGTCTTTGGGCCTTATATATCCATTGCCAACCTTAAGTTTCAACTAGGCCTTTTGTGGACTCCCTGAGGGGAGAGCAGGCGCTGGCTACGGCTGAGTACCGGTCCACAGAAACAAAACCGTGCGGTAGCTCTGTCTTCGGGCAGGGAATGCCAAAGCGGACAATATAGTTGGAGCTGAGGGTTGGGATGTGACAATTTGGTATCAGAGCCAGACTCACGGTCGTGGTGTGCCGACGAGGACGTCGGGCTCCCTAAGGGGGGTGGATTGTAGTATCCCACATCGCCCGTGAGGGCGTGGTCTTTGGGCCTTATATATCCATTGCCAACCTTAAGTTTCAACTAGGCCTTTTGTGGACTCCCTGAGGGGAGAGCAGGCGCTGGCTACGGCTGAGTACCGGTCCACAGAAACAAAATCGTGCGGTAGCTCTGTCTTCGGGCAGGGAATGCCAAAGCGGACAATATAGTTGGAGCTGAGGGTTGGGATGTGACAATTTGGATTGTAGTATCCCACATCGCCCGTGAGGGCGTGGTCTTTGGGCCTTATATATCCATTGCCAACCTTAAGTTTCAACTAGGCCTTTTGTGGACTCCCTGAGGGGAGAGCAGGCGCTGGCTACGGCTGAGTACCGGTCCACAGAAACAAAACCGTGCGGTAGCTCTGTCTTCGGGCAGGGAATGCCAAAGCGGACAATATAGTTGGAGCTGAGGGTTGGGATGTGACAGAAAACAAGTCAAGTTTTTTTTTTTTTTTTTTGAAGGAAACGAAAGTAGATTTATAAGAAAAAGGTCATTACAAGCAGCCAATCAAGGCAACACAGCATCCTCAACAAGTAAATTTAGGATCAAACTCGAAGGGAAATCTAACCAATCACAAAATTGACTAATAGTAAGACCAAAGTGAGCAAGCCTATGAACAAAATATGGGTAAAAGAAGCCATAGTGACTGTCGGAAGCAATGCCTTGATGTCTTCTACAAAATGTCCAATCAAAGACAAATTAATAGAAATATCATTTAGCGATACCACAATCTGAGGTGAATCACACTTGAAAAGAAACATAGGTCAAGTTAGCTATGTATTTTCGTGGTAGGGTTGATTGTTTCTGGGTCGTGTTGTTGGCAATTAGTCGTGCCATCAATATGGTCTTAATACAAGTAAAATATTGCCTTAGTTGGATAGCATTATTAACAGCAGGTTCATCCTCTAAACTCTCTGTTTGTTTATAGGAGGACCAATCCACGTACGCGTCTTCTTAAGGTGATGGGGGAGAACTATGTTTTCTATAGTTTGCAGGTTTTAATACTACTATATTATTCCTCTCCACTTCAGGGCAAATTCTTCTTTACTGACAACGTGGGATCATGGGTAAGAGCCGCCGGTTTTTACTTAAATAAAGTGCTTCTTTGTCTGCAAAAATTCTGGTATGTTTTAGTGTATAACATGCATCAACCAAATAAAGGATCAAGATCGTTTAATTTTATTTCTTCATTTGGTAAAAGAGTCTAAAGAATCTTACGGTCTAAAACTCCAATGCATACCCATACTTTTGTGAATATAAATAGTTGAAAAGGTGGATAATATTGAATAATGTTATGTAGACAGATGTAGATGGGCGCTGGGACCAAGGTGGTCCCCGGACCACTTGAAATCTGAAAAAATATATCTGTGAAGGTCTTTTGAGGATCCTATGAGTGTTTGATATGATTCCTTTTTTGTGCCTATTAAGTGTTTGATGTAATTATTGCTAGACAAATCTTGACAGGTTGCATCGACAACACTCGACAAGTTCTCTCTATATTACTTATCATATTGCATTGACATATATCGATATCTCTTTACATGAGCCCAACATGATTTGACTGACGACAATAAGGCCACTAAGTATTCAACGAAATGCCCTAATGAATAAACAAATTTTTTTTTGCACAATTAACGCTCTGTTTTTATCTAAAAAACTTAATATTTAACATTGAACCTCAAAATTTGATTCTTGGATCCGCTACTATATGTAGATAAGCAAAAGATAAAAGCTTGTCCCAATAATACACCCTTTGTTTATTTTCTGCTTTCTTAATGAATGGTTTTCTTACCGAGGTACGAAATTTCGCCTGAATAACGCAAATGCGCAGTACGTACTAATGGACACCAGGCGGTATTAGTAATGTGGTTTCCACGGCTCGGTGAGGACGAATTGCGAATCTTCATGGAAACAGCAGCTCGCGATGTTTACATATGGTAGATGGTCGAGAAAAATGTTGGCGGATCTTTCTGACGCGACCGACACAATTCAGTGAAATCAAGATACATTAATTCTGCAGTGTTAATTTTGAGAGTTATCCTACAAATAACATGGTCGGAAAACTGCTCTCAACTGCTTGACAAATTGTCTGTATGGACATTGGGCATGATAGCTGCTATTCTCATGCCCTCATATGCATTGTTATGGGCATCTATCAATAAACTCACTTGTCGTATGTTGGCATCTGTTGGCATACTCGCTCAAAAATTATTGGCATCTATAGGCATACTTGGCAAATAACCTCAGGCTTACCAAGATTACATGAAATGCCAATTTGCACGCTATTCCATCCAAAAAATTTTGCGTGACGTGCGTGCCAGTCTTACTGACTCCCAAATAATATTTCATGAATCCACCATTGCTCATAATGACAGGGTACAACTAAAACGCCAGATATAAAAGAGAGAGCATCAGCAGTTGGAAACGTACGTACCTTTGAAGACGGCTTTATATATTTTATGCTTTAGAATCTCATATACGACTAAATGTACATCATATTCGATTCCAAACCAAGACCCACAAATGCCGGAAATTATGTACAATTAGACCTGCAATTAGTGGATGAGTACTGAGAGTACGGAGCCAGGAAATTTCATGGGAAACAGTCAAAAACATAATTCGTGGGGTTTAAGGGTAAATTTGAGTCCTAGTTCATAAACAACACACAAATTGTCCGACATTCCATTTGTACAAGATAATTTCGGTCCTAGTTCATAAACAACATACAAATTCTTGTATGAAGTCCTTAGTTCGATGCCCTGCTGTTTCGGGTGATATGCGAAATGAGCGAGAAACGGATAAAGGAGATAAGGGAGAAGCAGAAAGATATTCCAATGAGATAGAAGAGGCCATGACAAAGACTGTATTGCTGCCAACTACAAAGAATGAATGAGAGGCCAATAGCATAACTACAACAGCCTCAAAAGTCATTTTCAAAACACACAACAGATAAACATTTCAAACAATGTAGACAATGCCAAAAGCCGTAAGTTCAATGAACTGCATAATCTCTTTTACAATGTGAACCCACGAAACATGTTGATCATCTGTCCCGCGATGATCCATCATATGTGAAGCTCAGCGAAAAGCTACTGAATCTATAGACCAAAGATCAATCTGACACTACGAGGCGAGACTAGTTTGAGACTAGTTTGATGAGTCGCCTAGTGAAGCAGTTTTCCACATGGTAATGACAATCGACATAATTAAACAGATTTGACGGAATAGTCGAGTTCTTAGGGAAACCAAATGGAGTTCTAAATGTTCCCTTCTTATGTTCTGAAACTATAAAAGACTCTTAATTTCGATCCTTCTCCTTGTAATATGCCAAAGCCGACTAGCAAAGCTACAAAAAAAAAAAAAATTGAGTTCCTGATTGGAATTCCGGCGTCAAAGACTTTAGAATGCAATATCATCTCCAAGGATTGAAATGCACTTGGACATTCAAGTAGGCAACGTTGAAGGCAACTAGGCTATCGGCCTATTAATGATGCTACTGCTGTGAGACCAAGGAGAACACAAATGGTTTGTAAAGACGAAGCGAGGTGTTCTTCGGAAGTGGCTTGAGAGAGCAAGTATAGTGCAAGTAGTATGATAAGTAATTGCCCCTTAATTTGTGGAAAAACACAATGAAGATGTAAGATAATTAAGAAATCTAAGAAGAAAAATGGAGATTAAGTATGACTATAGAGCTCTATGTTTAAATTCTCACAAACAAACCGAGCACCATTTGATCCACACCAAGTGAAGAACAAAACCAATTAAAAAGATGCCTTACACTACAATCAACACACCTCTGAATTCAAAGCAGCAGCAGTTAAGCCCAAACCCAAAGCAATTTGACAGTGCACAATTATCCCATCTGCAAAAGCACTTTCAACAATCAAATTCCCCTATATTCTATGGCTAACACGAAGAGTGCTGAAAAATTAAGCAGATTTAAGCAGAAGCACCTGTAAATATGGAGACTTGAATCATGCAGTGGAGAGAAAAACAAGGGGAAAACAAAATCCAGTCCATATTGAACTCCCTCGAGTATCTTTTTCCTAACATTTTCCAATTATACAATACAATTACCATTACCAAAACAACAAACTCAGCCACCCAACAAAATGCTACTGCTTTTTGCGTTCTCCCATCCAAATTTCACAAAATCTAATGCGACCACTACTACTGTCCAGAGCCTTGAGAATCGTCCTTGGAAGGCGGTTGCTGGTGGTGGTGGTGGTGCTGCGGCGGCTGCTGGTGCACTCTAGCATGCCCCATCTGCTGGTAAATCTGACTCAAAGCCTGTGAGTTCAGGACCCCAATATGTCCATCCTGTGACAA
The DNA here is from genome assembly GCF_963583255.1 of Pyrus communis. Lineage (NCBI taxonomy): Eukaryota > Viridiplantae > Streptophyta > Magnoliopsida > Rosales > Rosaceae > Pyrus > Pyrus communis. Next base: position 26,545,150 of record NC_084813.1, on the reverse strand, counting down.
CCCAAGTTCCAACCCAGGAAGCTGCTGCTGCTGCTGATTGCCCCCACCCAAAATTGAAGTAAAACTCATCGGACCCATGTTAGAGACAGGCAAGTCAAAGCCAGGAAACCCAATTTTTTGCAGGTAATTTGAACTCTCACTGCCCAGATTTGTGGTGGCTGATGGAGGACCAGATGATGACTGGAACCCAAAGCTACTGACAGGGGGCCATAGCCCGCCCACCCCTGCCACATGGGGTCTCCCCAAATTCCCGCCCACCATTGCCCAGCTGGTCCTACCTCCACTGGACCCCCCCAATTCATCGATCTTTTGGTGCAATCCAGCTGATAAAGAAGTCCCCTGTTGCGAAACAGAGCCCCCTGCCGCGGCCAAAGCCGACGCCGGAATCGTCCCGGTCCCAGTGGCGGCCATAATCGACGGCTCGGCCTGCTGGAGGAGCCACTGGATTGTTTCCCCATCGGATTTGTGACCCAACTCTCGGGTCAATTGAAAGATTCTGGCGGCGCAGAGGGCCGGCATCCGTATCCTCCTTCCCCTGCCTTCGACCTTTGTGTGTCTGTCTTTGTTGGAGCTTCTCTTGGGCGCCAACTGCTTCTTCCCCGACTCGTCTTTGTCAGCGATTACAATCTGGAAGTCTTTGATTTCAGCAGGTTTGTCGTCGTTCATGTTGCTGTTGGGTTGAGGTGGTGGTGGTTGCTGCTGCTGAGGTTGTGGGGGGAGGCTCAAGAAGCTAGGTATGTCTTGTGTCTGCTTTGAGCCCTTGGGATCCATGAACAGGGGATTAAAAAATTAAAGAAAAAAAAAGAGAAAAATGGGTCCTCTTTGATTGAAGAAGGTGACCTGAAAAGTCCTACACTTTCATGAGTTTTCACTGTTTTTGGCAAAGAAAGAGAAGACAAAACCCATAAAATACTATTAAAATCCCAGCGTACCCCATTGTCAAATGTTACTCTCTCCTCCGGGTAGACTGGCTTTGGTTGTTTTTTACTACTCTCTCTCACTCTCTCTCTTCAAGCTGTCCTCCTTTCTTACTTTAACTCTTGTTACTTTTGACACTGCAGCGGGGTTTGACTAGGCAGATATGAACACAACTGCCAGTTTCGTGTTTTCACACCGTCAGATGTTAATGTGTTGATATTTTAAATTAATCACATATTAAATACTAATAAGCTTAGACATAGAACAAGATATGATTAGTCAGACAAAGGTTTTTTTATGCAAATATGAGATCTGTCAAGTTTAGTCATCTGCGCCTAAATTTGAATTTTACTCTCATGACAACTATTTCCTTCCCGTACATCAATGTATAATATCACATTATCTTTTAACTGACTTGGATGAACCCGTTAAATTCTCTTAAATTATTAAACAAACATCTTATCATTAAATTCAATAACATACGTTATACATTATTGTACGCTAAAATAATAGAGCAGGCAAATCAAAAGCCCATTCTCTAATTTTCCCCACATTCTATGGAGTCACATGGACTATGGTCTATGGATTGATTGGATTCCCCCTTCTCCCCCTTCTTCATTATTGATTTCTCCTGCTGCCTGCATATGCTATAATTGCAGTAGCAAACCAACATATGATGCCATCTCTTATAAGGAACTCAACTTCCAAGCTGGACAGCTTGAGATTTCGACACCTGGCAACTATGAATGGCCGGTGGTGGGGTTTGCTTGTATCCCACTCTTCTAGGTCTAGGACCATCCTTAAGATATGATATAAAAATTGATGGGAACTTTAAAAAGACAGAGAGGAAGGAACATGATTATATAAATGGCATCAACAGCATTCGGCAACATCAAGGCTAATGATATGGAGTTTTTACAGACCACAAAGCATGTTGTTGAGCAACTTACACAAAATACAACTTAAAAGTAATTTGCATGGAACAAGACCGCAGTAGTATTTTAATTCAAAAATACAATGTTTCGTAATTTTACATAATATTATATTATTGAATCAGTGTTGGGGACACGGCTTAGTACATCAAGGGTGCATTTGTTGTATCGGATTATGTCGGACTGGACTAGTTTCAAAGACTAAGTTAGATTGGCTTGGAATAGACGAAGCTGGACTGATTTAGTAAAATGTTTAGTGTAGTGTCAGACTAAGAAACATATTTCTAATTTTATATTATTTAATTTATACCTATTAATATTTTATTATTAATTTAATTTATATTTATTAATATTATATTATTACTTCTACTTTTTCTTTTGGTCTTTTCCAGAATCATGTTTTCCTATTATTTTCTCCGCGACTGTCTTCCTTCCCTCTCCCCTTTTTCTACCTTATTTCGCCCTCCTGTTCTCTGTACCAGGTTGCTCCTTACTTTGTTGTTCCCTTTGTTTTTTCTTTGCCTCCTGTGTGTGAGATAGGGGTTGAATTTTGAGTTGGGTGTGGGATGCATGTGTTATTGGAAGGTGGGAGATAGGGGTTGAATCCGGTTTGGGTTTCTGGGTTTTTTGGGTTTTTTTATTTTCTAGGTTCAAATTTTAGGAGTTGGATTTGGTTTTGAAAAAGGGAAAAATTGAAAAAGTTTTGCTATTTTGTTTCGAGTTTTGCGGGATTTGGGTTTGAAAGGGTTGTAATAGGCGAGGAAGGAGCAGATTGGAGGGGTGAAGCATTGCAGAGTTAGGCTTAGCAATTTGCCCGATTTTGAGGGGGGGGGTCTCGCTAAGACCCTCTGGTGAAGCTCGTAGTCCAGTTTAGTCGGAGCGAGTCTCTTTAAAGTTAGTCCATGTGTGTAACAAACATAGGATTAAACTACCATTTAGTCTAGTGTAGTCCAGTGAAAGTTAAAGAGGGCAAACAAACACACCCCAAGTGTTACAGTACAAGTGTCAAGTGGTTAAAATTTTTTTTCAAGTATCTAACCATTTATATTATGACACTTAACATATTAAACCGTGTTTCTCACACATTGAATTTTTTTTCCCTAAAGAATATACTACCTTGGTGGGCCTCTGTGGGGTGGGGCCTTATACTCTAGTTTCTGACGGTTGGGCCATATACAAAATCTTACTTCTCATCGGAGTGTGCTCTATTGGATGTTTACAATTAGACATCACTTTCCACCCAAATGATAAATAATTGAAAGGGTATGTTAGAGAGATTAAAATTTTAAATTTAATGATGTGTTACTAATAGTAAATAAACATGTTAATTAACTTCTAATTAATAATTCAATCATCAACAACCATATCATTTTAGTTTACACAACTTGATCCAAAAATTTGGCCTCCCTAATATTAGAAGATTAAATTTCTTTTCACGCTTAGAAAAAAGAATTATGTGCTCACGTTACTTCCCTTCATGCTCGCTGAATTAAAGTGCATGCACATTTATACCCTTATATTCAACCTTGAAAATTAAATTTTATATAAAAGTTACATAATCTAGTACATATAATTGCAAAAAAACAAAATTTTCCTTAATTTGTTCACGGATAAAGGCGATGCTGTAAATTTTCTTCTATATTTCTTATGGTTCTTAGAGAACAATTTAAATAGAACAAATCCACCATCACGTAAGACCCGATCTAATAATATATTATCACGTATTAATAAACAGCATATGCTATATGGTAATAAATTCGTTTTGTGTAAATCCTTCTCCTTCACGAGAATGATGATAGAAGCACAAGAGATTGTTCTGCACGAGAGAGGGATGCACATTTGTCAATGATAATTGGTGTGAGCACTGGATGCCAATAACAAGTAAGCAAGGTGACAAAAGAGTCCCTTATCTTTAACCTTAAATTTCTCGTATGACAAAGATGCCCAATCCCAATTTCTTAAAACTATTAACCCATTTTTAATAGTGCTTTGAAAGCGATTTTCTATGTGTTAGCGTCCACCACATAATTAATTAGATATCATCTTACATGAATCAAATATGAATAATCCCGACAAGAAATATTATTTTTGATGAGGTGGGTGCGTGTGTGTTTATTCTTTACCGTTCATAATTGAAGGGATTAATTAAACTTATAAATATCAGCCATCAAATATACTAAAATCACAACAAGCAGACACGATATGTTTTCTTCCATTACTTGAAAAGAAAAAAAGAACAAAAGTAAAGCACACAAGTTCAAATTTTTAAACATAAAGTTCAACTTAAGCTACTTGTTAATACCAACCACCATAGAGTGCTGAATAGTTCGGATGAATTTCAGGCATGTATTCTACATGAAATATTTTGAGTTTGATTCTTGAAATTGGTGAATCACATGATGGTGACTAGGAGGAGGCTGAAATGCTTATGAGTCTTGCCAACCCTTGAAATGATAGACTGTTGTGGCGAGCTACAAAAAAGAAAGAAAAAAAAGCTACTTGTTAATACCCACATTGTTATTTAATCTCTATAAAATGTACCCAATTAGCCCTATCTATCACTATACAATGTGGAAAACATTACGGTCCATGTACATTACCTCACGACACATCATGGTTGGGGACGAATTCCAGACTCGTATTTTACACGGCACGTCTTGGTTTGATTTAGTGGCATTAGTGAATCACATAATGGTGACCAAAGAGGCTGGAATGCCTATGTGAGTCTTGTTGATCCCCGAAAGAATGGACTACCGTGACGACTGACGAAGCCACCAACTGGTCATTTTTTAAAGAAAAAAGAAGCTACTTGTTAATGCCCACATTGTTATTTTAATCTCCATGAAATGTACCCAATTATCCCTAACTATCATTATACAATGTGGATAGTAAGGTCGAAGAATCAATGATGATACACATTACGGTCCATGTACATTACCTCACGACACATCATAGTTGGGGACGAATTCCAGATTCGTATTTTACACGGCACGTCTTGGTTTGATTTAGTGACATTAGTGAATCACATGATGGTGACCAAAGAGGCTGGAATGCCTATGTGAGTCTTGTTGATCCCCGAAAGAATAGACTACCGTGACGACTGACGAAGCCACCAACTGGTCATTTTTTAAAGAAAAAAGAAGCTACTTGTTAATGCCCACATTGTTATTTTAATCTCCATGAAATGTACCCAATTATCCCTAACTATCATTATACAATGTGGATAGTAAGGTCGAAGAATCAATGATGATACACATTACGGTCAATGTACATTACCTCACTTCTTTAATTCAGTTTTTGTTTTATATTGTAACCCTCAATTAGGACATCATATCTTGTATGGTACTCTTCTTGTCTTATCGAAACTGCACACATTACACGTATCTTCGCGTGTGTGCAACTCTTAAAAGTTGAGTGATTAGTTGTTCGTTGCGAAAACTTGCGACTACGGTGACATGTGTTGCTTCTTGTAGATTTTCTAACTCAATAAATGAATAGGAGACGCATGCATCGCTTCTTGTATATTTTCTGACCTAAAGCGTTGAATAATAATTATATACAACATTTGATGAAGGAAACTTGATATCGCTTTCGTGATGTATAAACCACGAGAGTTTAATTAGTCGGTTTAGTTGGTCCAAAGTTGCTTTAGTTTTCAAAGTTCTAAAGTTTGCAAGTTGGTATGATTATTGTGTTCCCCATTTTACTATTTAATTAGGAGTTCAGTACATATGTGTGTGTATATAGCTCGTATATATGTATCGGTTTCTTGTTGAAAGTAGACTCTCTTCAGATTGTGATGGCCCTTGGTGATTCCTCAACTAATTTGTCCATAATTTGGCAGATTGTCGATAACACAAAGAGCATCCTTACCACAATCACTGAAGAATTTTGCACCCATATCTGCTGCCAAGCCAACACGGTTGCTTACAAATTAGCTAAATTTTTGGTTTGGGGCTGCTTTGGCCTATCCTTGAATCAAAACATTACTATCGTTTCTTCTAAAAAGAACTAGGAAACTTAGCTGACACAACGGATATATTGAACATGGAAAATCGAATAATAATCCTTTGTTATAAAACTACTAGCAAACTCTAAAATTTACTAGGAAGAAAGAGAGAAAACTCATGTTTATTGAATAATAGTCGAAAAAAATTACAAACCTAAGGCCAAATGACCTATTTATAATGTAACTTAACCCAAGAATTTTCTATTCTCCAATCACTTTTCTTCATTTAAAGTAGCTTCCTTCCTTTAATTTAATTGCATGTAAAATAATTTAATTTTTGTCCTACATCACTAGCTAATTCATTGCTTCCTCAGTTCCTCTGCAGGATGAAGAAATGAACGCATCGAACTCATGCATGCATGCAGCCTTCGGTCACCGTAGAGTGACCATATATTTCAATTTAATTTTTAATATTCATATATATATATATATATATATAATAATTGCTAATAAGAAACGTTAATTAAGCCGTTAAAGAGCAGGACTTTTTTTCTCTTTTTCCCACCTCTTTTTCTGGGTTGTGTGTGAAAATATTCATAGCTGTACTTATATATATTCATGAGGTTTGTGCTTGATATGGTGTGGTGTGGGAGAAAACTATTGATTTGTGTGATGACAATAATGGCGGGAATGGGCGACGTGTGTGGTGGTGATTGAATTGATGGTCGTATGTGCATCCCATCACGGAGACAAAGGAGGCCCCTCCTCTCCTCTAAAGTTAGCTGTTGAAATCTCATACCCCATACATACTATCCCACGAATTCAATTCTTCAATCGGAAAACTACTTTCCTTTCACTTCATATAAATATATAAATATATCTAGGTTTATAAAAGACTAAATCCATAAAGAGATATATAAGCTTTAACTCTCTGTGTTTGTCTTAGGATAATTTGAGCGCGGAATGGTTAAATAAGAATACTTTATTCACCATGGCTTCATCAATTACAAATTTTGTACTTAAGAGAAAAATAAAGTTGTTTATAGTATGTGCTAAATGTTCAAGTGAAACATGGAGGCCGGGAAGTGAAGGAAAGAGGACAAGCAATTTGTTAGCAATAGGTCTCTCGGAAATTGGAATGAGTGTGTAAAAGGCAAAAAGAGGTCGGTGTATGTGGGTAGCACCAAACTAAAAAAATACAATTTTCTTTGTATCGAATTTAAAATATCATTCAACACCCAGTAGGGCATATAAACGGAAATGGATCTTCTCCGAATCTCTTCCACCAAGTCCACCCATCCGAGCCCTTAAAATTTGATCAACCGGCTACAAACAGGGGGTTCTTTTAAAAGTTATAATAACTTTAGCCGTTAGATCAAATTTCAAGAATCCGAATGGGTGAACTTGATGGACTTGGTGAACGGTATCTGAAGAGGATTCCTTTCACATATAAACAACGTATAATAATAATATTGGATAATCAATGACTTAATACATTGAGCAGTCAGTTTTCGTTAAGTACTATTCATATTTAATTTAAAATTTAAAATTGATTTCTAACCGCACGATATACAATAAACGATCCCAATCACAAGATTCCTAAGATCCCGAGAAAAATGATGGGACGGGTATCCTTTTCCACATAATAGGATGATATGGTATAGTTTAGGAAGAATGATGATGAGAAATGGGAAAAGCAGCAGAAGTTGCATGCTGCACATCAAAAAGGAGTGCCACAGCCACAACCTCCAATTAATAAAAAGCTAGAATCTCTAACTGAATGCCTCCTTCCCTTTGATAGAGATCAAGAGAGAGAGACGGAATGGACCCCTCTCTCTCTCTCTCTCTCTCTCTCTCTCTCTCTCTCTCTCTCTCTACGTGCCATCCCTTTCTTTTGCTTAATTTTTATTTGTTTTGGACTTCTAGGTTGTGTAATTTTCTGTATGAACATTCAGATTTTCTTCAATTTCTGTAACTTGCCAAAGTTCTGAAAAAATTTCATAAAAAAACATAATAGAAACTAAATCTCAGAGAAATATACATAAAAGTAAATTTCATAAGGTTACATAAGTTAGTTAATTTCATATGATTACATAAGTTACTTAATCGCTAAATTTGACAATATATAAATACATGTAGAAAAACAATTGATGAATTTGCACTTTTTGGTATAGATCGATGATGTTACTTGACGAATTGATGACAATAATTTTAGATAGATAGATATAACCCATTACCTAATTGATAGGAGGTTGAGATGCATCAATCTATCAAAATTAGAGATATGAAAAGAAAAGATAAAAAAAAAAAAAAAAAAAAAAAAAAAGAATCCAGTGGAAGTGGAAGTGTGCTAAGTAGAGACTAGAGAGGTCACCGTTATGCCATGTGCCCCATTTCCAAAACTCACATTTGTGATTACTTAGCCTATATATTTAGTAATATTAATTAGATTTTTTTTTGCCACTCGATACTACGGTCTGATAGTATTTCTCTTCGGAAGTGAGAGATTTTAGGTTTGAACCTCGTGGATGTCGATTTCGACACTAAATTAGGTTGCTCATTGTGTGACTTAACTGAACTCCCTCTTCCCTTAGTCTAAAAATATCAATATACTAAGAAAAAAAAAATGATTTCTCTTCTCTTGGTCAACCGAGATTTTCATTAAAACCGCCAAAAAGGCACAAAAAAAAAAAAAAAAAAACAATATAGCAATGCATCGTTACACAGATGCTCCCCCACTAGTCCTGAACAAAACACTGATTAAAACAAAAATTTTGAAGTCTCAATCTTTATTGTTTGTATGTTTGATGCGCAAGAGATGATAACTCGAAAGGGTAAGTCCATATTTCTCAAAGTTTGGGCCGAAATAAACTCCAAAATTTTTAAGTCTCAATCTTTGTTGTTTGTGTTTTGATGCGCAAGAGATGATAACTCGAAAGGGTAAGTCCATAGTTCTCAAAGTTTGGCCCGAGATAAACTCCAGCCTAACGTTTAATACATGTGACACCATTCATCAGAAACGTTTTTTTTTTTTTTTTTTAAATACATCAATATTTTTACATTGAGGGGAGAAGAAGTTCGATTATGTCACACAATGAGAAACCTAATTTGATATCGAATTCGCCATCCACGAGATTCAAACCTAAGATCTCTCACTTCCAAATGATGCAATAACTCCATACCATACAAAAACAACACAATATACTTCAATCTTGTGGTTCGTTAATTTCGGAGCATTCAACCGTTTGTTTAATGTACATGGAACTAGAAGAACCACCCCAACTGAGTAATGAATCATACTTCGAGTACTAATTTACAAAATCTAACCAAACCTCCCAACACCTCAAATTTTGAACTTACAATCACTAGTGTTACAGTGCTGCATGTGGCTCAACTCATCTGCTCAAAGAAGGCCCGAAGTACATGCAGATGGGTGGATTGACCTTGAAAATTGAGAGGACTGCCGACGGGATTGTCCATATCCCATCACCACATATTAAACCCGAAGCCACTGCCCCTGCATAATCCTCCGCATCCTTCCTATTCACTCGCTCCCAAATGAACAATATCACTGTCCCAACAAACATGTCGATGGCAAAGTATGCTCCGATATAGAATGGGACTGCCATTGCCATTGGAATCGGAATGAACTGTGATATTTTCTTAGGACACACATCCCTCAGCAGGTTTATAACTAGCGCTGCCACAAAAAAACCAACGCACATAGCCAAGCAATGCTTGGGGAGCTCAGAGAAGCCCTCGATACCTAGGATTGCCATTTCCCTGAATATTACAGCATAGGGTGCCTTGTATGGACCATCAGGTGATCCGATATCAAATGCAGTCCAAAACAACCAGAATGTTAACGGAGCAATCACACAACCCATGGCTGTTCCCACTAACTGGCTTATAAACATAGACTTGGCCGAGGACATAGTGAGGTAACCTGTCTTGAAGTCTTGCATGAGATCAGCTGCAGTAGCGACAATCGTCATCATCACCCCACAAGCTGCTAACCCAGCTATAACGCCACCGTCACTTCCAACTAATGACGCAATGATGAAAAGACCAATTTTCCCATAAGTTGAAGCTAAACTCCAGTCCGTGAGGCCAGTGCCGTAGGAGTTGCAGAAGGCAAGGGCAGGAGCAAGGATGTATGAGCATAGAACCAAATACCATTTCAGAGGCGGAAAGATGATTGGCATTGTTGCTGTGGATATTACAACTAGGCCCAGATATCCAGCTCCGGCAACCCACGTCGGTATCCTATCCTTAAGAAATATTGCATCCCTCTTTTTCTGCTCTAGTGGTACTTCTGAATTCTCATCACCTGCTGAGCACATATCAACAACCTATTATTCTTCAGCATAAAATAGGTTACCTCAAAAGTAAGATACATGTAAACTTTAATCTGTTTATACTATGCCAAGTGTAAGATGTCATCCCCTCTTCATCTCTTTGACAGGTTATCCAATAATGTGGCAAATACAGGCCAATAAAGGCCAATAATGTGGTAAATACATAGATTTTGCTACAGCCAAAATTGGCAGTAGGATTTCAGCCAATTATGCTATTATGACAACTCAAACAAGATTACTAATACACAAGCACCGCAACAGGAGAATACAGTTCAAACGTCAATGCAGGGAACACATGCCCTCCCTATATGGGTCATGGGTTCAAACCGTTTTAAGGTGAAGAGTGACAACATTGGCATCAAACGAATAGTGACGACATTTTCAATGAATATCAGAGACCATATAAATACTGACCTAAGGCCTCTTTGACAACAGGAAGGTTGCTCAGTTTGCTACTCTTATTGGATAGTTCCTTGAGAGTACAGGCTATAATCTTGATCAAATTGTAGAGACCATCCCCTAGGATGAGGGCAATGGATATAAAGACCTGCAAGAAGCATAACGGGTAAGAATATAGCTTTTAGAGCCAATTAGATGACCAAAAACAATAACTATGAATGAGTGTGTAGGCAACAGTCTATTCTTCCCTTACTATACCTTTAGGTCTTTGTCATAAGAAATGCAACAAAATCCGTACTGGAAATAGTTACACTATAGTAGTACACCCATGTAATTAGCCTAAGAATCAAGGTAGTGTGCCTGAAATGGAAATCGAAGCATAATACCTTATATCCATAAAGACCTTTGAAATCATTGCTACCAAGGTCGGCTGGATACCAGACCCCAGAATATTGGGATATTAACGGCCAAAGAAAACCCCATGATAAGATAGCCCCAAAAAGAACTGAGCAGTTGACTATGTGAGGACATATAAGACCACATCCAACATATGTTGGACTGAAGTCAAAATAAAACCTGCATGAAGCCAGTCATGTAAAACATCAGCAACTTCACTGTTGTACAAATATTGTAGATCTTACTAAAAAGAATGCCACTTCCTCAGAAGGCCTTTTTTTTCTTTTCTTTTTGTCGAATTCATCATTGATAATCAGGAAAGCAAAATACCAATTCTATTCTGATTTTGATATTTGTTTCATCATAAAATGGGTATGAAAATAATAAAAAGAAAGGACCCCCACTAGCTCCACCAAGTAGTGTTTGCCACTTTCTCAACTTATAAACAAGGGTGAAAGAGTGGAAAGGATGTGGTTGGGAAGGGGAGCGAGAATGAAGAGAAGAATCATGAAGAAAACCAGAGAACCAATAGCCTTACGTGTTCTTAAACAATGCCAAACCAAAGCTAGGAAAGTTGTCAAATCCGCATGAATCTCCAATACCACTAAAGAACCACTTGAAGCAGCTCCAAATTAAACTTATACTTAAATACTTCCCTAGAGCATGAACTTGCTTCCTGCAAAGTAAGATTATGACGGTGTTAATTTAAAAGATCCATTTTGAATGCATCTATTTTAACAAAAATAGATACAAAGGGATAAAGGAGTTTTCAAACCAAATATTTAGAGTGGGAAGAATAACCGGTTTCCCAATTTGAGTGGAAGCAAAGTGCAGTAGTGCACTACTATAAAACACATCAAAAGGTTGAGACTTAGACTTTACCCGGCAAGCTCTGCACCACTCTTAGTGTGGAAGCTATTTATCAACATTGCTGTGGCTGTCCCACTGGGATATGTTAGTTTGTAATCCATGACCATAACCTGATATCAGATTAATAAAGATGAGACAGTATACATTAACAAAAGACAAGTATACAACAAATACCATAATAGGTAGCCAACGGGCACGTTAAACTTCTGTCATCAAAACGTCCTAGCCAATGAACATACATCAAGCAACACCTGTTTCTATCAAAGGGTCTAATGATTATAACATAACATACGCGAAATGAATCGAGATGCCAATAGCAACTTAAAAAGACAATTCTATCGGTGTAAAAGCCAGAATGCAGAATTCAGTTAGAAAGTTAACATCAGTATTAGCTCAAAGTCAAAAACATAGGTAGCACCCATAAGATATCCATATCCACAGAAAAAGTAGTCACCTTGCGAAGCGGAACAAGGCATAAAATGCCCAGGAAGCTCACAACAAACAGGAAACCACTCATCCACCACAAGCTCGGATTGATAACATCTTCCGCCCGATTACCCGGGTAATCAGAACCAATTAGATTATATGTTCTGTCATCCATGGCAAGCAAATACGAACCGAATCCCCCTGCCAATTCATTTCACATTTACAAATTATATGATTACACAAGATAAAAGAAACACCAATTTTCCATGACTGAGATCAAAATTAACTACCAAAAGACGAAGAATAAGAGCTAAGAACTAGCTAATCAGTTAATTAGTGATGTGATTAATACTAATTAGTGAAGAACGGAACGGAACAGAAGTGATTAGGCTTACCGCTAAAAGCGAGGCCATAGCAGGCAACGACGCAGGTCTGGATGACGGTGTTCTCCTGCCTGGTAAAGGGGGTAACTGAAAACCCTAATTTTCCCCAGAAACCAGTCCATGATTTGACGAAGAAGAACCCGAGCAGCCCTGCGGCGACGTTCAGGGAGGGGATAATCCCGACCGTCAGATTGAGCTTGTGGGTGATAATGCAGAAGAGGCTGCCGAGCACGGCGCTGACGACCAGCCCTCTGATGGTGATCTGGTCCTTCCATTCGGGGATTCGGTCGTCGTCGTCGGCCTCTACGGCCTTGATTTTGTCGTCGGAATCGTGAAGCAACGGATCTGATATCTCCACGGACGCTGCTGATGATTCGGTCCCCATGACTGCGAGAGATGATCAGACGGTGTGGATTGTTGGGATATTAATTGGGATTTTTTTGTTCAATCGAGGTCAACGGATTTTTTAGGGGGCGGCGCGTGGAGAAGGCGTGCAGTTGCAGAGAGGTAGCTGGCGATTTTGTTGTCAACAGAGAAAGGTCACGGAGGCGTTTTGAAAGTTTGTTGAAATTCAATTTATCCAACCAATACGGACACAGGTAATTTTTTCTTGGTCCAATTGATATGTCACTGATAAAAATAAGTATATTTATTAGCGTTTAAGTAATAGTATAATCATCAATTTTCATGGTATTTAGTTAATATTAAAAATATTAACTTTAAGTAGGTTCATAGATAATGTACAATGTGAACACGAAAAATGAACAACCTATAAAGTAAACATATAGAGTAATGTTAGAGATACTGAATGTGTAAACTGATTCACTAATGACTACAGTGAATGGAAGCGATCACCCTTTTTGGTTTTACAAGTATTTACTTGGGAGAAAAACTTGAGTAAGATGTTAGACTAAGTCATTTGTAGAAGAGACTTTCCAAGACTCTTGGGATTGAACTTGATTGTTTTTCAGGTGAAATTCTACTCATATTTTTAGGATTACGCAGTGACATCTTAAGCTAATGATATAATGTAATGTGAAAAAGTTAAAGCATATGATAATGTGTCATTTATTCGGGTTGACATGGGGCATTCAGGGTATAAGTAAACCATTCCTCTTAGTTCCACCAAGCCCTATAAAGTCTCACTTAGTGTGAAAGTTGTCTTGGTACGACAACAGTTTCGAATATCTTTTCTTTGTTAGCCTTGGTACGGTTTCATGAAAAAACGGCATTAGTAGGGAGGCTCTTATAAAATCATAAGACCCTTTATTTTGGTCTACTCAAATTTCCGATATATAGTTTTTTTCTCATTCTACAAGTTGGGAAAATATTAGGAAGATTTGTTATTAGCACTTAGAGAGAATAAATCTTTCGTAACCTAAAAGTACACAAATCGTGATTTTGATTCTTCCGTTATGAAAACACAAGAAAAAATGTATTCAACAAGTGCACAATGACTTCTTCGAAACTCAATAACGATCAACCACAACAACGAGGTATCCACGATGATAATCCAAATGCCTAGAAACCAAATTGGTTTTATCCCCTAAATAAAAAAATCAAGATGGCTCAACTGCCCTTAAGTTGGGGTCTTATCATATCATGAGACAGGTCCATACAAATAAGAACAAACATGATGGTAATGATCGTGCAATAACTCCATCTAATACAAAAACAATAAAGACAATACATATTCCAACTGAACAATATGACTCAGACCCAAAAAAGAAACTGTCCAATCCAATATTTTTCCAAGGAGAAAGACTTAGATTTGGATCCGATCCGGATCCAAATTGTTGAGATCTTAGGAATCCTCACATTTTAGTCATTCATCGTATATCGTGCGGTAAAAAATCATTTGACTTTTTTTATTTAAAATTAAACACAAATAGTTTCTGACAAAAACTGTTCGCATGATGATGTACGATGAACGGTTAGAATATGAGGATTCTTATGATCCCCACAAAGAGGATCCGGAGAGGATCTTCATCCAAAAGACTTGACTTAGTCCTCAAGGATTGAGGAGGAACTCCTCTTTAAAATACTGTTGCTTATTGATGGAACTTTGTGTTTATGATCAAAATATTCATATTATATATCACCATGTAAAGATGATCTCTACAAAAAAATCATATAACACCAAGATCATTTAGTCATTTAACTTTATAAGAACAAATTGACAGATTCTGTAAAATCATTGACTAACGACCTTAGTTGATTGATTTTTTGCAAGAATGATGTTACAAAGTGATTTCTAATATGAACGGTTTTGATCATAAGCAGTAAGTTTTGTGAATAGGCCACGAAATATTTTGAGAAAGAGCTCCTCCTTGACCTTAAGGAGACAAGCTTCTCTCTTTTCCAAGTTCAACTGGATTGGAAGTGTTTGTTGTGGTGTATGGAAGGTGGAATGGGGAGTGATTCTCGCTGTCTTTAGTCCTCCAGAAGTAGCTAAACTAGGGATACCCTAGAACTAATGGTTGGAATGTTGACAGATCTGAGCAAGCTTGTCTCAATTAATTAATCATGGTTTCAATTATATATGGTGACTCATTCACCAGTCTTGTCCCAAAATCATCTCATGCAAGGAAAACAAACAAAGAAGCTATTCATATTACAGAATACTCAGTTCCATGTGCAGGATGTCCATTTTTAACACAGTATCGATGATGTATCAACAAAATGTCCGATATAGCCCTACCGGACTAACATGATGCATCGCTTGCATTTGCATAACAAATTCTGCAACTATCAACGTACTTTCTGCAAAACCAGTTATATTCAATGCTTTGAAGCGAATTCATAAGATCGGTTTACATGCATAAACTATGAATGTTCTTTCTGTAGAGGACTCTTCCTTTATCTTCGACCTTCCTCTGCCCTGCGTAATTATCGAGCCCACTTGTAAGACAGTACGAGGTCTAATCAAGGATGTAAGCACGAATGGTTAATGGCTTTGTCTCTAAGCCTACAGCAGCTATGCCCTTTCCCTAAAGCTAAATACTTAACTTCCAGAGATGCGTGTGGGGGCATGCAAATATTTCTGGGCCAGCAACCTTGTCCTGATGCCTCCTCCTCCATCCATAAGATACTTAGACAATGATAAACAAGACAATTGGTTGAATCCAAACCTCGATCTATAGCTATTAACGTCAAAATTATACCTGCACATGAGGTTTAGAATATTACAAGTAGCAGAGAAAACAACCCTAATGCAGCATCAATGACATCAATGATCTGCAAGCAAAGCGGTCTAGTATCTTATAACGCTGGAAGTGAATGCACGTAATACTAATTTATCGTAACCATATTCAGAAATCTATACTTCACAATGAAACAAGTAGATTTGCTTACACCCCTTTTCCCCTCGGGTGCATCGTTGTGCTACTCCAAAAGACAACTGTTTATCAGGTTTATGGAGATTTATGTGAAACATTATTAAGCGTTGATTAAAGCTTACATGCAACTTTACTAATATACTTATGCAGCATACTCAAACCACCCTTCAATTTGTCTACATGATTTGGCCTTGATAAGAAGAGCCAACTACAATCTTGTATCTTTCTAAATGTCTCTCTACTCAACCACCCTCAGACCCTTCTAGTAATTGGTGACTTCTACCGCCTTTCGGAAATCCTCATGAAAAGATATTATTCTGTTCCTCCTCCTAACATCTTTTTTTAGAGCCAGTCTTTGTTCGCAAACTAAATCTATATATATTTTCTTTCATCAATGTTTACTTAAACAATATAAACATCAAGCCCTCCAACACCTGAAAATGAAGGTAAGTGTAAACTCTAACCAAATTTAGAACGAGAGATGTTTTCAATCTTTTTGACTTTATCTTAGCATTACATTGATGCAGTTATTACAATGGGTGCACCACAAATTTCGGCACGGTAGCATTGAGCCTTTCAAGGATCTCACTATTGGTATTGCTTCCTACTACCCTACTTTTCATCTTTTCCCCATCTTAAGCACTAAGAATTCACACATAATCAGGTTACAGAAATCAGCAAATAATCATTGACTTTACTATATATTAAGCTGCAGTTTAGAACTAACTCGGAATCTCATGAAAAAGTTGGAAATCAAGTGGCCTCATGACTGCTGACCAACTTTTTTTTTTTTTTGAGTACATCAATATTTTTACACTAAGGGGAGGGGGAGTTCAGCTAAGCCGCACAATGGACAGCCTAATTTGGTATCAAATTTGCCATCTACGATATTCGAACCTAAGACCGCTGACCAACTTATACTAACTAATGAAATCATTCGGCCATATCACACTGATCAGTTTATTTGGCCAGCCGTGCAGCCTCTGAGATGACGTACTTATACGCACAGATCAATCCTTTCTTCCAATGTGAGTAACAGACCTAATTCTTTCTGTAACTAATTTCAGGGAACCCTTGTGTTTGCCTTTCAGCTCAGCCATCACTTGATGACCAAGATGCCTATATGAAGTCGAGCTTTGGCTCCAGATACAGATCTACATCCTTGGAGCCACCTGCAAGGGACCAAGAAAAATCTTTTTCTGAATCTGAAGCCAAGAGAGAAGAAGAAACATCTGCTATCATCTCAGAGCTTTTTCCTGGCTTTCTCACCATTGGAACTCTTGGCTCAGAGTCAGGTATCAATGAGCCCGAAACACCAACTTTTGGGACGACTTTAGAGAACTTAACTCAGCAAAAAGCAGAGGTGACTGAGAACGACTTGAAGCTAATCAGATATGAGCTAGAGAAGTTTCTTGAGGCTGAGACAAAGGAAGAAGGGGTTCGTGTATCGTCAGCAAGGGACAGTCAGGCTGGCTCTGTTACACCCAATGGAAAGCAAATGGAGGAGTCCGAAGATGAAGAGTACTGGAAGGATGCAGCATGTCCGCTCAAAGGATATCTCTTTGGGTCCTCAACTGAATTACCAGAAACAACGGAAGCAAAGAAAGAAAAAGCATCACTGCAAGAGCTGTTTGACAGGACCAAAATCACAACTGATTATAAGGAGAAAAGTGAAAGTGAGGAGACAGAAGTCAAGTATAAGCATAAATCTGCCATGCGGTTCATGAAGAAGATGATTAAAAAGTTCCATGCTTCTTCAAAGAGCTCAGGTGGTGATGCAACTGATTCTGTTTCCATCAAGAAGAAATGTGATGAGGCATCTGATTCTCTTTCAACCAAGAAGAAACCCCATAAGGTTGGGTTCCTATAACTGGATCTTCCGAGAACAGCGCATCTGATGGCTCTTCATTACACACACACAAATGTACATGAGTACATACACACATACATCATTCCCTTGCAATAATTTCACCAATGTCATCCTACATACAGCTAAGTCAAACACGATACTCCAATGCTATCAATCTGATCTTCAGCATCTAGATCAAAGAAACATCAATGGTTGTTTATGGGATTCAGCACACACAAAGAATGTAACACTGACATATAGGATAAATTAATTGTGAGAAGCAAATGTAGAGTGAAAATTGTCTTTGTTAGCATCTCCAGGTCTTACAATATGATCTATACACTCAAAAGTAAGGTGTTGTTTCCAGTTTACTGACCCCTGGAAAACCTAGCATCCCACTACAGAACCTTGTTTATCTAAACCCAATACTAGTGTTTCATTAGATGTCTTCATTAGAGAACAATCCTTCTTTTAATAATTTCTCCCAAACTACCTGGTGTTGTCTTATATTGAGGATAAAAAAGAACCTATTACTTCAAATACAATTTATTGTGTCCTTTTGTCTGGCATGCAGGTCTTACGCATGTTCCATAGAACGATCCATCCTGAAAGCTCTATCGCTGCTAGAGAATTCGTCAAGTCTGAGAAATACAAGAAGAAAATTTTCAGTGCAGATAGTGGTTGTAATGAAAACATGATGCTCAAGGGTGGAGACAACAGAAGGTTCCCTGAAGGGCCACTGGTAAAGGAGGGGACTGAAAATTGTAAGAAATACATGAACTTCCCCCAATACAGGCTGAGTGGCAGCACTTATGGGAAAAGAGGAGAGCACTGGATTAAAACAGATGCAGAATGTAAGTATTACTTTTTATATGCCGATAAACTTTGATTTAGTCCCTAAGCAAATCGAGTACAGAACACCAAAAATTCGGGAGAACAAAAAGTTCAAACTCTACCATCAGCCTTCTTAAAAAATAGAAACTTTAAAAGAAACCACAATGAACTGAACCTATATCCTTAACTCGCAGGGCTCTATCTAGTCATATCATAGCAAGTTTTTTCACATATGCACCCCATTATGCATTCGAGATCTTCAAAACTGAGCCTACTACGAATACATTTAACAGTTTGGTACCATTTGCATTGCAGATTTGGTGTTGGAGCTGTAGCAACCGCAGTTGTAAGAAACAGACAGATGCCGTCCTTCGCGAGACAGAACATATTGTGCTTTGTAATATTATCTTTCAATGTACGTCTTTGTGAGTGAGCGAGTGTTGCTAAATCAAGAAAAATGAAGAATACCAGATGGTATTTATCTTCCTTCAGTGTGGTGATGAAATTGAGTATTGTGAATAAGTTTCATCTAAATTTCCGAATCAATAAGCAAGATTTTGATTATCTACAATTCTCATTGAACGGTTACGACTTAAGAAAAAATCCACGGTTTTCTTGAATAAGTACTCAAATTAGTCATACACTCTATCATGCATCCAAGATTTTACGCATCCAAGAACACAATAGGTGACTAGCAAGTTATTCGAAAGCGAAAACTAACAATAAAATTTGATATTTTCAGGCCACAGATTCGTACCTTTTCTCCGGAAGCGAAAAACTAACATCACTGAGAAGGCTGAGCTCAGTCCCCGGCGGTTGGTGGCTGATGGCTGATGCTGCCCACATATTGAATGATCAGAAAATGTAACAAATTATGTTTTAGGGATTGTATATTTGGGGAAGTAAGATGAACTTGCACATTGGGATTTCCGGAAATGGAGACCGAGAAAACCATATCACCTCACCAACTTACTCTCAACCCTCATATTTACCTAACTTCTCTATTACTATCTTTTTAAACCCAAGATTACTATCTAAATTACCTCACAAACACAATCTGCTTAATTTATCTTTACAATAAAAAATAAAACTAAAATTTATCCCTTGAAGGGTCCCAAATTTATCGAAGTAGATATAAACGTTGAACGGCACTCGCTATGCATTGACCTTGTATTTGTCGAAGTAGATATAAACGCGGAGCTCATTCCTCGGCGGTTGATAGCTAACGTTAAAGAAGAGGATTGCATGGTAGTTGGTCTTCCTTTTTAATTCACTTTGTGCCGAATTCAAACCATACTTTATCTCTCTAATTTAGGGAGTTACAATAAAAAAGAACCAATAAAAATGATTTTATTTTAGAAGTTACTTAAGAAGATAGTAATTAATGCTATAAAATTTTCCAAATGCTACTTAACGTGTATTCAATTTCAATTAGGATTTTGAGATATATCTATTAATTTATATAAGTCCATGGAATATGATGTGTTTTTAATAGTTTTTTTTTAGAGATTTAATGCAAAATTATGAGCGAAATTCAATTCTCTCAAAATCTAGAAGGAGGAGATACGAGATTTGTGATTACTTAAAATACTTTACGAAAATTCTCAAATTCTCTCAAATTTTTCAAAATCAAATCCTAATTAGAAATACCTGAAGTATTATAGACTTTTATTAAAATTCTAATTGAATATGGTTAGAGTTTTCAAAAAGCACTTAAAATTTTAATTGAATATTGCTACGTTTACGAAATAATTAAAAATCCAAAAAACCTCAATTAAATACACCCATCGATCCTATTTATTTATTTTTGTTAAATAATAAATTTATTAGATTAGATGTTTGATTAAAAAATCGACGGAGTTCAAACTCACGATGATTATGCAAGAATAACACTTCTCCGCACTATTGTGGGCCTGTGGCAGAGACCCACATGCCATCGCTTATAACAGTTGAAAAAATTTTAAATGAAAATTCACTGGGAAATAGCTATGCTCTGTCGCAGATTCGCATACAGGGAGTCGAAATGCATACAGCCGTGGATCTTATTAGTAATCTTTAATGTCTTAATCCTGACCGCCCCCTACCCCTCGAGGGTCAAGAGGGGTTATTATCGTGAACACGCCTGTGTTTCGAAAAAGATCCTCATCGGTCTCTTCCCCTAATTCTTCTAATTAATTAATCCGGATACTTATTAGGTTTGATTCCTTCTTCCCTCCGTCCTGTCTCAGCCCCGTCAGTCTTCTTCGACCCAACAGCTTCAATTACAGACAGATCCGCCGCGACCACGAACCAGAGACAGATCTGGTCATATCCAGAAAAACAAAACCAGAAATCAATCCGGCCGGCACAATCAGCATGAAAATCAAGCCGTAGGAGTTGGACCCATAAGCACGGATCTAGGTTGAGAGCGTCGAAGCTTTTCCACTAGATCCGTGATTATTGGGAGTGAGGGTCCACCAACGCCATCAGTGAAACTGGCTACCCGCAGCAGCCGGAGCAAGGGACGGACGGCGCGGCGGGATGGAAGTTGATCTGGGGTTTGGCTTTTTGGCTGCTGGAGAAGGTGATAGTAGGTATTTTACTTTCTTTTTTCTGGCGAATGAAAATTGGAATTATGAAATTCATTTTTTTGATCTCTGTGTTAAACTAAATTAGATTAGGTTGCCTTAGTTATGAAATTCATACTAATAATTCGAATAATTATAACTATGTGTCAATCAATCAAATCGTCAAACAAATTATTATCAGTGTTAGGCTAAGCCCGTAACTCAGATTAATGTGGCACGTCTTTCATCTTAATTTGTGCCAAAGAATGACCCAATGAGTTCATTAGATTATTCTTACTTTTTTACTTTTATTTATTTATGCGTAACATTTTTTCTAAGAGCAATTCTAGTCCTAAAAATGCATTGGCAGTCAGTCTATTTAATTCAATGAACAGTAATTGACCAAATACATTTTCACCCTTAAAATTGGCACAAACTGTAGTCAATTTGTATTAAAATATTATTAATTTTTTTAATAAAATAATAAAAAATAATTTAGTTTTAATTTCGGATATGATTTTTAACCAATCTTATCATGCCACGTGTCATTATCCGAAAGTACTATTTTATGGATAGATTTTCGATAAGATTTTAAATCAATTCTGACGCTCCACGTGTCATTATCGGTTTACAATCATTTAGCCAAGATTTCAATAAGATTTTCAACCAATCACGTAGTGACACGTGGCATTATCCACAACCTCATCATTTCTTTTTTTGTTTATATAAACCCTACATTCATCCTAATTCATACAACAAACTCAAAATTGATGAATATATTTTCATCGTCAGTCATACTCGTGTTTCAAGCAAACCGAAAAAACTATTCCTAGTGTATGGTAAGTGCATTTGATTTTTTTTTTTGTTCTTTTCTTCGGTTACAAACTTTACGTTTGTCTTATGCATGCTCAGTTTTATATGAATTTTCATTTTCTCTTTATATTTCGAGAGTTTCGAGGCGAGCTCTCAAATTGTTTCAAGAGTTTAAAGACTTGAGTGCAAATTTATATTATCTTTTGTATTGCACGTATTCGTATTGTATCAGTAAGTACTTTTTAGGTGTCGTTTAACGGATGAGACTTAAGTCCTAAGAAATTTAATTTTACATACTAATAATTGTCAGTAAGACCAAATATATTCAAGGTCAGAACATTAACTTAAGATGAATTAAAATAATTCTCCCGCAATGTTTACACTCTAAACATTGACATACTCGACATCTAACTAAAGTTAGTAGCTATTTTCAGAGTCTACATCTTGTAAATTGACATGCTCCGCTACATCATAATAACATGACTTATTAGTATGGAGAGAAATTTTGCTCAACTATCCGAGAGGTAAGTTTGCTGTGACAGTGCCCCTCTTCGTTTCTGCAATTTTTATTTTTTATTTTGTAAACACAATTGCTACGATGCCACTTATTTATTTTAGGATTCTTGCACTTGTTTTTTGGTTACTTCAGACCACGTCAAACCCTTTTGCACTAGTTTCTATGTTTTTTTTCCTTTGGGAAACTGCAGAAGGACATTGGTAAAAAAAAAAACCTAAATGTGTGAAAAGCTTGTTATGAATAGTACTATGCAAAAGGGTAGTGGGGATTGTAAGCTATCTTTCGAAAATAAGATTTCCAAAATCGTATATTTCTGCAACCATCATAGAATACTGTTATGATTCCAGGGTAACAGGGCAAGTCGACAAAATAAAGCCTCAAATACGTAATTTTCGATAGGTTTTTCCTTATTATTCTCCTATTTTTGTTTTGGATGTTGAAGAACTGTTATTTCCTACTCATCACTAGTCTAATTTCCAATCTCAGATAATTACAAAAAGGTTATAAAGTTCAGGAGGCTTGATATTGCTATCATTGGTGAAGTTGAGAACCGCAAAACCTGCAAGGTGGTAAGCAGGATCATCATGTCTTGGGAAGTTCAATTAATTCGGCTCCTGGAAGTGACTCACTTCCCAAGACACGATGATCCTGCTTATCACCTGGCTGATTTTGCAATTCTCAACTTCACCAATGATAGCAATCTGGAGCCTTCCGAACTTTATAAACTTTTTGTAATTATCTGAGATTGGAAATTAGACCAGTGATAAGTAGTAAATAACAGTTCTTCAACATCCAAAACAAAAAGAGGAGAATAATAAGGAAAAACCTATCGAGAATTACGTATTTGAGGCTTTATTTTGTCAACTTGGCCTGTTACCCTGGAATCATAAGCTAACAGTATTCTATGATGGTCGATGATTCTAATCACAGTGGTTCCTTTAACTTTTGATGTTGGAACCACAAAAGAAAAATCTGCAAACGAAATATACGATTTTGGAAATCTTATTTTCTAAAGATAGCTTACAACCCTCACTACCCTTGCATAGTACTATTTATAACAAGCCTTTCACACATTTAAGTATTTTTTTTACCATGTATCTCGTGGTACTTGCAACAAGAATGCAAGCGTGTTGCCCTTTGCCCCCTTGAGGCAGTCAAGGTGGTCAGATTTGAAGGTGCTTCGAGAGGAAGACCTCTTCCGCTGTTGTCTCAACCTAAGCCAACAAATGGGTAAATTATTTGGATTTGCCTGATATAATATTGTTGATTTAGTCATTGTTGTACTGCTACTTGTGAAATTTTTTTTTCGTTGTTTGACATCTTCAATTACAGATTTGATTCCATGTGATTTTGCATTCTGAAAGCCTCGAATATAACTTGAAATTGAAGAATTACTTGTGAAATTTTTTCGTTGTTTGACATCTTCAATTACAGATTTGATTCTGTGTGATTTTGCATTCTGAAAGTCTAGAATCCAACTTGAAATTCAAGAATTACTTGAACAGTTTCTGTTCATTTTATATTGCAAAGTTCAGATTTGATGTGTGCAATTGCATTGTGCAACCCTAGATTTTGGGGATAATCAATTGTTTGTTTCTTCAACATTTTGAGAGTGTTGTTCTTGTTGCTGTGTGTCATGATGGTTTCCGCCAGTGATTTAGTCTTAACTTAGTCACCAATTTCAACTTGATTCCTAGGTGTTTCTAACACCATCGCTGAAAAATTGGATGAAATTATGTGACTTGGAAATTTTAACTTCACTCCAACTATGTGAAAATCTTTTTGAGTGTATCATATGAAGTTTGTAAAACTAACAGGGCATAAATATTCTTTGTAAAATGATGTATTATTTCATTATGAAGAAATTGAAACATTGCATAAGTTATTCACTCTCACCACCTTCACTCTCTAGATTTTCTCCTGATTCTTATACTTTGATCGATCTATAGTTCTTATCAAGTTGTACTGCATCATCATTGTAATGTTTATGATCACCCACATATACATATTTTGTTGCTTCAAACAAAATTGTCGTCGTTAAGATTAACATGTGAATATTTTTCAATGCAGGTTTTACAAGGGTATTGTTCCACACTGGGGACGTTAAATTCATGTAAGTTGGAAAGATTTGAATCCGTGAC
The DNA here is from genome assembly GCF_963583255.1 of Pyrus communis. NCBI lineage: Eukaryota > Viridiplantae > Streptophyta > Magnoliopsida > Rosales > Rosaceae > Pyrus > Pyrus communis. The sequence continues at coordinate 26,520,481 of NC_084813.1, read as the reverse complement.
TGTCTGTATCTTGATAGCCATGGAATTATCATCGGGTATTTCGAGAGGAAGCATGTTGCCCTTTGCCATGGCTATCTTCTCGAAATCTCTTCTCCTCCGATCCTCCCTCCGGCAATGCAAGCGCGTTGGCCTTTGCCCCTTTGAGGCAGTCAAGGTGGTCAGATCTGAAGGTTCAATTACAGATTTGATTCTGTATGATTTTGCATTCTGAAAGCTTAGAATCCAAATTGAAATTGAAGAATTACTTGAACAGTTTCTGTTCATTTTATATTGCGAAGTTGGGATTTGATGTGTGCACTTGCATTGTGCAACCCTGGTTACTCGACACATAACAGATTCAAATTACTAGGTAATAGATATTAACTCGCTTTGCTAAGGTGTGACGTGTAAGCCGACATAGCTGTCTATTAAATCACTTCCAGGTCCTTTAGTTGCCAAAACGTCGTGTTCATGCCTAGGCCAGAAAAATAAAAATAAAAATTTCTTGGCATTTTTAACGTGTATGGTTCGTTGTCTTGTGGAATAAAAATTGAAAGTGAAGAAGCGGGTTGGTGCAAACCATATCATACTAATGCAGAAAACTTGATGATTGTATCAGGTGGGAAACCGGGTTGGTGCCAATATGAGAAATTATTGGCTTTCCCATATTTTGGGAAATGATTTCTAGGCTCATGAGGAAATAGGGAGGATGGAGATGAAGCCCTCCATCCACATTTAGGGGCTACAAGCATGAATACCTGCGCTTTGTTGCAGGTTTTAAGAACACCATTTAAGACAATACTATTTAACATAAGATAAGTTAATATATCAATATTTACAGGGATGTTGTTTGAGAAGGTAAATTAGCAACATATTACCGTGATTAAAAAATTAATAGCATTAAACTGCTCATTATTCAAAATATTTAGATAAAAAATTAATAGCATTAAACTGCTCATTATTCAAAATATTTAGATAGACTGTGAACATGTTACTGAATCTAGATTTTCCTACTTCCCTGTTTTCGGCTTATTTCTCTAATGGCTATCTTCGGGTGCCCTCTCGCTCTGCTTTCTCGAACCCCCCTCGGACGTCAAATTCCAATCTCTCGAAGCCCTCTCGGACGTCAAATTCCAGTCTCTCGAAGCCCTCTGGGACGTCAAATTCCAATCTCTCGAAGCCCTCTCGGACGTCAAATTCCAGTCTCTCGAAGCCCTCTCGGACGTCAAATTCCAAGTAAGTTTCAAAAAGAACTATTTTTTATTTCAATTTCTACTATTTGGTTTCTGTTGAGTTTACTTCTGAGTTGTGAGTTTGTGTGTTTCTAAATTTATTCCAATAAACTTCAAGAGCATATTTTTTTTTTTTTCAATTTCTACTATTTGAATCCCTGATAGTAATTTAGGTCATGGATCAATTTACCCAATAGTAATTTACCCAGATGGACTGTTGAATGACTGTTTTGGATTGTTTGTGCAATGATAGCCGAATTAATTGCTATCATTTTAGCAATGATCAATTTACCCAATAGCAATTTTCAGTTATAGGTGGAGAGAGATTGATTCTTAGGTCCCAAAGCTCGACTAGTAAATGCAATTGGTCTCCCTTGTTGCTGTAGAACTGCCCCAATGCCATTATCAGAGGCATCACATTCCAACTCAAATGGCAGTGTGAAATTAGGCAAAGCAAGGACCTGTGGGGAGGTCATAATATCCTTGAGCTTCTGTAAAGCTACCTCAGCTTCTGTGGTCCAGGAGAACCCATCATTCTTAGTCATATGATAAAGTGGTTGGCAGATTTTGCCAAAACCAGGCACAAATTTCCTGTGAGACCAAGGAAACCTCTCAATTTTTTCATTGTAGTAGGCTTAGGCCATTCCAATATAGCCTGAATCTTGGAGGGATCAGCCTCCACCCCTTTGCTTGATATGACATGGCCTAAATATTCCACTCTACTTTGACCAAAAGCACATTTCGGCTTTTTAACATAAAGTTGGTGCTGCTGCAACACTTCAAATGTCATTTTAAGATGCAACAGATGGTCTTCCCAAGTCTTACTATAGACTAATATGTCATCGAAGAACACAAGGATGAAATTCCTCAAATGGGGTTTGAATATATCATTCATAAGGCTTTGGAATGTTGTAGGTGCATTAGTGAGTCCAAAAAGCATCACTAAAAACTCATAGTGACCTTCATGGGTTATGAAAGCAGTTTTTTCAATGTCTTGAGGTTGCATCAAAAGTTGATGATAGCCGGATCTTAAATCAAGCTTAGAGAAAAACCTAGCACCATGTAGTTCATCTAAGAGATCATCAATAAGAGGAATAGGGTACTTATCCTTGATTGTTATAGCATTAAGCTCCCTGTAATCCATACACATTCTCCAGGTTCCGTCTTTTTTCTTCACAAGGAGAACTGGACAAGAGAAGGGATGATTTCAAAAAGTACTGTTTTGAAGGAAATAACAGTAAATTACTATTGGGTAAATTGATCCATGACCTAAATTACTATTGGGTAAATTGATCCATGACCTAAATTACTATCAGGGATTCAAATAGTAGAAATTGAAAAGAAAAAAAAACATATGCTCTTGAAGTTTATTGGAATAAATTTAGAAACACACAAACTCACAACTCAAAAGTAAACTCAACAGAAACCAAATAGTAGAAATTGAAATAAAAAATAGTCCTTTTTGAAACTTACTTGGAATTTGACGTCCGAGAGGGCTTCGAGAGACTGGAATTTGACGTCCGAGAGGGCTTCGAGAGATTGGAATTTGACGTCCCAGAGGGCTTCGAGAGACTGGAATTTGATGTCCGAGAGGGTTTCGAGAGATTGGAATTTGACGTCCGAGGGGGGTTCGAGAAAGCAGAGCGAGAGGGCGCCCGAAGAAAGCCATTAGAGAAATAAGCCGAAGTATCAGAGGTCTTCTTCTTTATGCATATGTTAGCTTGGTGGTCGTCCACCGGAAATTAATGTTTGCGACACGCTAAAAAAATAAAGACCTTATGCTTATTTGATGCGACAGTCATGTATCCTGTCTGAACTCTGAAGTCAAGAAGACCCTGTTTGATTTGAGTTTTGAGCCTAGGTGGTGTCCATATATAATGCTAAAAGGTTATATAGTTTACATTTTAAATATTCAAACTTCGTTTCTGTAATTGTTCTTGTAAACTGATATCAGTCATTATGCTAAAAAAGTTGTCTGGTTGGATTTTCAGGAAATCTTCTGAAACCCTGCTTCCTTAACTCTTGGCCCTACCAAGTGAAAGAAATTTACGTCCGGTTTAATGGTAATAACTATCTTCTGACGTCCTCATTTTATTAATCTTTATGGTATGCCAGTTTCTCTTTATTTTATTATTCGCTCAAATACTCTGTTCTTGAATTTCTAGTTAGGTTGTCTTGAATACCTTTGAAGCTCAACCATTAAGTGACGAAGAGGGAGATGCAAATAACTTGGAGGAGGAAGCAGCATATTTTAGCATAAAATATCTTACAAGCAGTAATCTGATGGGTATGGACTTTGGAGGTTAGTAATGCTAGAGCGTTGACTGACGTTTTCTTTGTAGCAGGCCATTATTTTGACCAGAAATCCTTGAACTTTTCTGTTTTCTGGTGAGCACAGTTGAAGGATCCCAGTTTCCGACATCACATTCTTGTGCAGTGCCTCATATTGTTCGATTATCTGAAGGTAGAGTTGAACGCGCCTTAATATTGATTTGTGGAAATATCATTATACCTTCCTAATCTTTGGGCTAGTTATAGTGTCCTTTTTCAACTTTCTGGTTGATCTATTTTCCCCCAGAATCTTGATAGTACTCTAATATGGTGAAAACTAACTCTTATTTGCTTGTAGGCACCGGAAAAAAGTGAAAACGATTTACCTTCTGAAAGCATGGTTAGTGCTGTTATTGTCTTGTTGACTTATGTAACTTTCTTCCTCCTCCTTTTGCTTTCAATAGAAAAGAAAAACAACTTTCCTCAGGTGGTGCTACGTTTAGAAAGATACTTTACCCTGGTGGCTTTGGTTATAATAAAATATGTTGATAGAAAAATGGAATACATTGAGATGCCTTAGATGTGTTATGATTTTGTTTATCTCGAAATTTAGGAATTCGGAAAAAGGGTGGATTGAAGTACAAACAGATCTCGCCCATAACTTTATATCAATGTTCTGTGCTTGTGCTTATGAATGCAGTACTGTCCCAGGAATTTACATCAGTTTTGTATGGAGCCAATTGATTTCACTAGTTTACTCATGCAATTGTCTGAGTTCATTGTATTCAAAAGCATATGATGGTCCCTGTGTAGTTGAGTTACTTGGCAGTATATCTTATCTTCATTAAGACGTGAATGGACACCACTACATTTTCTTTAAGCATAAAATTGAATCAATTTGTGTAGTATAACCTTCACTCTCAACTGGTAAAGAGGATTAACTTTCATTTGGACACGGTTATAGCATAAGGTTTTGTATGACACTATAAAGTCAGCTTTAGAATATCTGTGCTGTATATGGTGCCTGCTAAAGATTTCCTTGTTGATTTCAGAAAGAGGAAATAAAATGTTGTGAGGAGCATGCCGAAAAGCTGCTCGAGATGACTCTACCCAAAGGGGAGATTTTCTTAATAAAATTGGGCATCTATTGAAACGTGAAAGGAATTGGGTGAGTGTGTTATCCGGCCTCAGCCACGCTTTTTTCAGAAAATATTATCATTGTTCTTGAGCATAATATGCGTTTAGTCTATTCTTAGGTATCGTGGAAACGTGACAGTTGTCCACCATTTGTGAAGCAGCCAATGGACAAGAAAGTGATCCAAGAAGGTGCCAAAAAGCGGTATGCAATTCAGTGGCCTCTTTGTCTGGGTCCTGCGATTCCTTTCAATGTGTTTTTACCTTTTTAATAAGAAAAACTGTGCGGGGCAATACTACCTTAGTTATTCATGGCAGCCACGGTAATTTGTTTGGTGTGGGTGTTTCTTTGGGAATATGTTTACCTTTCATGTATGTTTTAGATCCCTTTATTCTAAACGGTGATGCATATTTTGACTCGACATTTTGATGTTTCGATATTTTTTGTTTCTGAAGTTTTGGGCTAATGGTACAGACACGGGTGTATATTGTTTCAACCTTTGATGTGTAGTATTAAAGACGTTTCCATCAGATCTCAACTCTATCTATGGAAATACTGAAGGCATTCCTGTAGAATACTTCTGCGGGAATATTAACTACTTCAGAGATTCCAGTGATACTACCATTTTACATAACAGAGCAAGAACTTGGGAAATTGGTCAAAATTGCGGTGACATCTCTGGAACTGGAAATACTAAAGATATTCCCACCGGTTCTCAATGATATTGCACGAGGAATAAGATTTACACATTTATTTGGCAGAAACCCAGGTGCCATATGCTACCCCGATACCAGCTGAAACTTCTGTGCTCACTTTCAATACCAGCTGAAACATCTGTACTCACTTTTGCTAAGGAAAAAAGATATAAAAACTAGATCTATTGCCTTGCAGTGGAGATTGCTTCCTCTTACTTGAATGTACGAAATGATTTGGTTTGAGAAAGACAACCCTACTTTAGATTATTTTAGATTACTCTAGTAACTATGCAGAAAAATAAACAAAGGATAGTGCTATTCACACTCATTTTTACCTCTCACGCACCGTTGTAAATTTTTTGCCATTGATCTTCGTCAATTCATCCGATCCGAGGATCAAAAATTGAGAAGGGTGTGTGAGAAGTAAAAATAGATGTGCGGATAGCCTACCCTAAACAAACTCACATGCTAGAATGCACTCCTGGATTTTTGCTGGCATGCATACCCATGCCTACAAGTTAAAATTTTCGAATTGTTCACTGACAATATCAGTTTTCTGTTTGTTGTGACCTATGACTATATTTAATAAGTGTGCAGTGCCCATTATAATTAACTTGTTGGTCTTTTTTTTTCTTCCCTAAATTCAACAGTAGGCCGAGGTGCTCTCTCAGTTGTGGAAGTGGGCAGATCAGAATCCGGTATGCAAGATTGCTTTTTCTGACATGTCACAAGGTTTTTAATACACAATTATTTTTTGCAACCTTCAATGTTTCACAAGCTTCGCTGATTCTGTATCTAAATATTGATAAAAAGTTCGATTTACTTTCAAGATTTTTTGGGGGGAGGGGGGAGGGGAGTATTCACCACGAGGAAATGTACATCACTACTCGCACAAAGTATATTGTAAATGATTATATTATCAGCGGTTAACTGAAAAAAAGTTAGTAGCATCTTGCTGAATCTTCATAGTTCATACCTACGGTCCTTTCTGAATTACTACTTTTATACTCAGAATAGAAGAATGAAGAGTAGGATTCTCAAGTGAACTGTTTTGGACCGAATTTCAACTTATTTACCACGTTGCCACTGGCTCTCTCTGCCCCTGCTGTTGGTGGATTTCACGTTATTTACAAAATTAATTTCTCTTCAGATTGGAATTTCGGTTTTACGAGAGTGAGCTTCGACTTGCAGAGAGGGAGATATAGCCTGCAGCTTGTAGAATCACAATGATGGAAGAAGAAGCTCAGAAGTCTGGTAGGCCAAGTCCGAGGAACCCTAAAAACCAGAGAAGAAGAAGAAGCTCAGAAATCGAAGCATTCAAATCATGAATCGAGGAAGAGGAGGCGGATGCAATCGCCGTTATGCAGCTCAGACCATCACGATTCACCCTCAGTTCTTTCAACTTTTGTGCTGATTGTTTGTGGATATGGTTCCATATTAATTAAATTATTCAGAGCTAGCTAGGCAAATTCATTCCCGATAATATAATCTTGTTCACAATCACAAAAACGTAGAAAAAGAAAGAAAAAAAAAGTCAATAAAATCATACCCTTGCAGAGCCTATTAGCAAAATCTTTCAGCGACGTTCCAAGTAGATCGAATAAGAACAACTTATTTCTTGTTTTGGTCAAATCTCCAGCAATGTTTGGCTCTGTTTGCACTTTGCATTTAAACTCAGTACATTTGGGATAGACATTTAGATGCTTATTAGATGGACATATATACATGAATAAGCAAATAAGAAGACTAGGAATTGTACGAACACCACGAGGCAGCTCAATTTTCCTTGCTACACTACCTGGAATATAGTTGCGCCAATTACACGAATTCTCAGGCAACTAAATACTTAGGCTCCCAACACAACATAATCTCAATGGGTTGCTTAGATACACTAATCAGAGAACGTTTAAGCAATGCTCTTTTACTTTTTCTATATCATATCGATGTTCAAGTTATTAATATTTTTTCTACAAACAATAGAATACAAATCAATTCAACAATTTAATTTAATTATGGCTTAGTATGTTAGGATAGCAAACCCATATGCATACTTGGTTTTGGTTACACATTATATACAAATATATACGCCACCTACGCGCTTAATTTAATTGACTTGAAATAGCATACTCTTCAATTGAATTTCAAGTTAGAGCCAAGGATCCTCATTTTTTGATAAAAATGGGGAATAATTGTGGGCCCATTATACATGGAATTTCAACAATTCGAACCGTCTATGTTTTAAAAATCTCCATTCATTCATAGATCATCTTTGTAAAAATTCAATTCAAAACATTCGATTGTCATGATGAAATTTCAATATTTCTTACAACATAGTATTCCTCAATTTCTTTGAACTCAATAGATGTCTCAAACATTTCCAATTTCGGTTAATATTTTGCAAACATGATCTATAAGTTGTAACTAAGAAAATAGACAGTTATGATCAATATTGAAATTCGATATGGAGTAGAACCCACTTGGATAAAGGGCCTATGTGTGTGTGTGTGTATATATATTAATTAGGTTTTCTAAAGAAGGTAAGGACTAACAGCTAAGAGAGATGTTGAGAACCAGGCAAATGTAGCCACACCCACACGAACGAATGAAATTGTACTACATAATATAAACCCTAAACCTAAAAGTAATTGGAAAATACTTTTTTATTTTTTATTTTTTTTTAAATTTCCAGATAGAGGAGAAGCAAAATACCAAAAGGAGCTAGCAAATTATTCCACATAATATCTATCTTCCTCCTATATCACAAACAATGTAACAAATATATCGATCAAAGGTATATATAATACCATTGTCAGACGCTTCAACTTTCTGATCCTGCCCCACGCCGGATGATCCTGACCCCACCTGGTACTTGGCTTCGGAGTTGAGTGCACGGCGGAGGATCACGGCAACAGATTCGTCTGCGCAGCCGATCAAGGCTACTGATTTGTATACGCGGCGGATACCAATCATTATGGCTTTCTCTGATACTGAGAGAGCATAGAGATCAAATTTTAATAACAACCAAATTAGCGTTACGCTATAAATAAATGATGAACGTTGTTGAAAGAATTATTTTGGAACATTCTCCTATGTGGGCCCTATCAAGTAAGATGGTGTTGGGCTTGAACAGTACTTGTGTTTCAGCAGTACTCCCGCTTTCACATTTAGACAAATGTTCAATTTGTATTTATAATTTTAATTATTTAAACTGGTATTTAAATTTGATTGGATAAAAACAAGAATGGACTGGGGATTTTTCTCCACTGCACTGTGCACATGACTAGTATTACACATCTTTATATGCACCTTTTTTTCTTAGCTATTGGATCAATTTCAACTGTTGTGATTTAAAGTTAACACTCGGGTTAAAAGTACCTGCCAATAAAATGAAAACCCGCGTTAGTTTCCAACCAATTCAAAAGAATAACAGGGTTCTTTTACGAAGGAAAATCGTCGAGTAACGAGCCTCTAACATTTCAAAATATGCACACTCGGATGCGGTTGGTAAATATTAACACCTAAACAAGAAACAAAAAACACAGAACACAAATGCCTGCTCACAATGTAACCACAAAGAATGGATGTTGAGTTTAAGTTTATATTCTTAGGTCATTTACCTCATGTAGATTTACAACCAAAACACAAACATACCACTAATCAAATACAACTCCCAAGCACAAGTTAAACCAGAGAAGCCAAGAAAACTAACTTATTTTCTCATAATCATCCTATTTTCACAGAAAATTGAAAATTTCCATGGAAAAATCAAGAAAACGACCAATAAAAATAAAAAAAGCAAAATTAAAGATCTATAGAGATCAAGATTGAACCTAGAGATGCAGCGGCTACGAGAGAAGATCGAGATCGAACTTGGAGATGCAGCAACGCAGCGGCTACGAGAGAAGATCAAGATCGAACCTGGAGATGCAGCTGCTACTGGAGAGGATAGGGAGAGGATAAGGAGAGGATGAGGAGGAATGGTGGTCAACACTGACCTTGCTGCTCATAATTCCCTTGCTCTGCTGCTCTTTGCGGACCTCTCTCAATGTCTCTCTCTTAAAATTGCTCTTATATATGTTCATAACTTTGAAGTGTTAAAGTTTCATGCTTTAAACTTTTACTGCTTGAGATCTTAATAATATGTAGCTTTATTAATGAGCTAATATCTAGGAAGTTGGGTTTTTTTGTTGCTTTTACACAATGGTTTTGAACTTTTATATTTTTTTTGTTTGTTGATAATTTAACAAATGAAATTTGGTAGTTTTGTGAATTAGGAGAAATTTTTTCTTGTGACGAGAAGACAAGTGGTACACCATGTGTTTTAATAGAAGTGGTGGGAATTTTTATTTTTTATTTTTTAAGTTATTAACTTTTTAGCACACATATATCACCATTTGCATAATGACACGTGGTATACTATCCCGTATACTGGTCACACTGAAAAATCTTTCGTGAATTAGGTTGTTTGTCAAACCATTTTTCTGCTTATATGTTTGTTTACACATCAATCCTTAAACAAGCTTTGAATTTCACCATTTGTTATGGATTGTATGTTGTCTTTTTTGAGTACATATTTTAATAAGGTCATGGGGAATGTGGATTTTTCTTGCTAATCTTTTGTTGGATAAATATCGACAACCTATGATAAACTTAATTATGCTAATAAATGATAAATGTATTAACAGAGTATGAACAATGCGAAATAATATTGAACAGACAAAGATCGAGGCTTACGTACCGCAATGTCCTTGAAACATATATTTCGTCCCTACTCAGTGCTTGTAGTTCTACGGACGTCTGCCTCACTAGGATTCAACGATCTAAGTTAGAATTCTAGCATGAGAAAACTGACTTCTGGCGAATTACTGTGTGGTTCTCTCAGTAAGAAGGTTTAGGAATGTAGAAGAAGAATTTGATATTTTATGTGTTGTAAATGTCATGCAGATGGATGTATATATAGTGGGATTATGCATGTTCGCAACAGATACGAGAATGGGATGTGACTCTTGGGAGACATCTATAAAACTTAAGATCGTAGGTATTTCACTTTGTTTGCATACCCATTCAACTATGGGTTGCCTGTATTTATAAGCTCAACAAGATAACAACTGAGGGTTTGAAAACCCTATTTACAAGGAGATTCAAACTTCAAGGAATCCATAATAGAAAACTATGGATTACAAGATTACAGAGATACATCCTAGAAACAAGGAAACCTAATCAGTGAGGAGTTCAAAACAGAAACAAACTCCTGGAAGTACGCTGGACTCCTCAATGCACAATTGAATTATCCTGAGGTTGACTTCGTCTAACAACATCTCTTCAGAAGCGTGTTGCGCTCTATGCGTTTTTTCATTCACTGCAGACTTCATCAGAAAAGATGAGTATGTTCGTATAAAAATAATTTCATTCTCCATGGTCCATCACTCCAATCAATTTATATAAAGAACAAAGCTTTATAAAGTAAGGAAACCTTTTCGTATAAAAATAATTTCATTCGTCCTTTATTTAATCTAGGAAACTCAAGCGAGAACACACAAATGCAGTTACTTGGGTTGCAAGTTTGCAATTAGGATCACTAATTCTATACAGTTGCTTGGCCGATAGTGCCGAAACAGTTGACGGATAATTGCCATATATACATATGCCGGTGGTCTGAAAAAAGAGCCAATTTTTTTACTCTCTTGTATGACAAAAACAGTGAAATGTGGAGAAGTGAATACAAAGTACCAGGCAATCGGATGTCGATCACACTCGCACCGTCGGGGGTTGAAGAAGTCGCTCTCAGAAATTTGAAATATTTATTCCGGCTTAGTCGCACCGGCCACTCGGCCACCCAAATTAAAGCATAAATCATAAGCTAATTCACACAAACTTTTCATTAGAACACCAAATCAATCGCCATTGATACATACATTGATCGTTAAAAACCACCAAATGCAACATCTAAGTTTTTCTTCTTCTTCTTCTTCGGGTGTCAGTTTAGTCCCAGAGCAAGCATCCTTTCTTTCAAGGTATTTATCCACTGTTTTCGTGGTTCCGTTGTCAATGCTTAGAAGTGAAAATAAAAAATCGGTTTACATGCACAATCTATGAATATATTTTCTGTAAGGACTCCTCACTTTCTCTTCAGTACTTCGTTTGCGTTGTGGAATGATCGAGCCCACTTGTAAAAGGTCCAATCGAAGATGTACGCGTGCATGGCTAATGACTCTGTCTCTAAACCTACAGCAGCTTTACCCTTCCCTAATCAATTAACTTCCAGAGATGCTCATGAAGGATGCTAATATTCAGGGTCATCAACCTTGTCCTGCTGCCTCCTCCGTCCAGAAGATACATGATAAACAAGGCAGCCAGTCGAATCCAAACACTACAGCTATTCACTGTACCTGCACGCAAGGTTTATGTACTATAAATAACAGAGAAAATAAGGCGAAAGATACACCAATGACATCAGTGAGAGCTGCATCAATGTGCCAATGAAAGAAAAATGGGTTTTCCTTCCCTTCCTGTGACCCGAATATAGACATGGCACATATATCACACCATGCTTTCACAAATGGTCATCAAAGCACCCACTATCCAGGAAAAGAACTGAAAATGAAAAAATCTCTACCCAAGTGCGTGCTATTTCATGCATTCCACTTTCATTTTGTAAGTATATTTTTCCTATTCCTAAACAATCCACGTCGAAGACTAATATGTTAAAAGTAAATATCAGTAAAGATTAAAACCTCACAGCATACAATGTTTATCAAGAGGCAGCAGCATATTGCTGGAATTAAATGGGTAGGGGCTCTTCCCTAAGAACCCCACCCATCTCCATCCTCCAAGAACGATCCACTATAGCTGCTAACTCCCTGAAAGAGAACACAAAATGCGTATATCATGAGACCAGATAAGGTAATTCATTTATAACTACTTTTGACAAGTAGTAATGAATCTAGGTGGTAGATAATACAAGTTTCAAGGAAACTACTACCAGTTTTTTGATAATATGATAAACTTCAGCGCCCAATACACTGAACTTTAAACTGACTCGGTATGTCATTGCAATTTGCAACAATAATCAAGTTATGGAAACTTAAAGAGCATATTGTAATGAAAAAGTAATTTGAAATTACTCCACTGGCTTTCAATTACAATTATATCCACATGCTCATCAAATACTAATAGAACACATTATAAATCTGACACTCTATATTCTCTGGTTTTATAACTTTGATGCCAGGCTCACACTTTTTCTTCAAGTTCTGGACAGAAATGTCCGTCACAAAGTTAATAAAGTTGCCACATCTCACACCTCATTTTTTGATACAAAAATATTAGGCGTTAGATGCGGAAACTTTCTCAACTTGACAGAGCCACATCCAGCATCTCATGTCCTTGTTAAAATGAAAACACATGGGTCCATACATTATGGGTAGCACTAGTAAAGAATGTAGAAAGAAAAACAATGAAACATTAAGTTTGTTAAGGCAATGCTCCAAGTGATAATGATAATGTAACAAGTGAACAACAATAAATAATGTACAAAGAAAGACCATAGAGAATGAAACGTTACAACAGTGTAACCAAAAGACATACTTGAGATCATGGCTGACAACTAGTATAGTCAATTCTTTCTTTAGATGCTTGAGAAGCTTCACAACATCTGCACGTGCCTTCCAATCTGACCAAATAAAAGTTATCTAAATAGCAGCAGGAAAAGAAGAAAAAAAAAGAAAGATAAATGTAAAAACAAATACCAAATTAAACAATTTGAAAACGAAGAAGAAACAAACAATATGGTTTGCCAGATAAAACCTAGAACCATAAGTTTTGAAGCCAGAAGCCAGAGCACACCTGGAACTTTAGCTTAAGTCTATTTTGAAGAGTAAAAATGTTTCCCAAGTAAAGCATACTTGGCATTCTTAATGCCTGATTATTTAAAAAGTATGTATCCATTAGTTCGACTTGCTGGGAAGAACCAAATAAGAAGACAAATAATGAAGAGGAACCAAACGAACTAAATTCATCTCCATACCAAGACCGGCAAGAGGTTCATCCAGTATCAATAAATCAGGGACTTGCACCTGGAGATTGAGGTCAATTGACATGTATGAGTGATTTCATGCCCAAGCAATAACCTGATTTATAAGACTGAACTTTATCAAAGAAAATGGTTGAAGTGTTATCTAATATATATTACATTGTCATTTTGGTGCATGCATTGGTGTTTACATCTAAGTTCTTACTAGTTGAATTGCCAAGGCAAGCCGACGTTTGTAGCCACCACTTAGGGAATGAGGATCTCTATCCAATGAGATGCCACTTAAACCAACCTACGCAATCAGTTAAACAAATGAATTCTTTTTTAGAATAATCAAATCATAATGAGCATCAATGGAAAAAAAAAACATCATAATAAGTAGAAGAAAACGTGTTCATGCTAAGAAAGGGCACAAGTACCCAATTGATTGCTCTTTGGAGTCTCAGAGCAAGATGCTCCTTCATTTGAAGATCACCCTTTTGCCTTGGCCACCCAAATGTAACTTCATCGAGCACATTATCTGCCACAAAATACCTAGCTTGAAAAGGGACATAATATATTATCAAACACTAAAAAAATCGTAAATGAACAGACATGACGCAAACAATCAGGGATATGGGCCCATATGGGAGCACAATTTTGTAATTATGAACTCGTATCATGATTAATCGAGACAGGAAACAATTTTTTAGTTTCGTAACTAATATTCAATACCTCTCTGGAAACTGAAACACAATGCCAACTCTTCCGGCTGATAAGGGTTCGGGAGACTGAACCGGGTTGCCATCATTTCCATATTTTTGAATGTAAATTGAACCTGAAGTTGGTTTGCTCATCCCTGCAAGAAGCTGGAAGGGAAAGAAAAACAATTCATATACAATACACTGCTTAAAAAAGAAGATGAACATTACATAACATCAAAACACAACCTGCACAAGAGTAGTCTTTCCGCTACCGCTCCGCCCAAAAATTAAGCCAAAGCTGCCACATCAGAATGCACAAATTAAGCCTAATACTGCAAAATCTGCTCCACGCATCACATAGATTCCCACAAAATACTGAAATTAATTATGAAAATGAAAAAATAAATCACTTAATAATTGGTTACCAGGCCATAGATTTGTACCTTTTCTCCGGAAGCGAAAGGCTAACATCACTGAGGAGGCTGAGCTCAGTCCCCGGCGGTTGGTAGCTGACATTGCTAACCTTCAAGTTACAGATTGAATACTTGAGTGATCAGAACAAGTAACAAATTACGCTCTAGGGATTGTGGGGAGTGAGATGAACTTACTTCGAAGCTGGAGTAGTTGCATTTGAATTTTACAGATTGGGGTTTTGGGAAATTCACACTCCCAAAATTTGGACTTGATACTTGCCTTGGACGTGATTTGGGCGAGAATCCGGCTGCTGTTTGGCGCGCTCTCCGCCCTGTTAGGGGGTTGAAGGCGACGACGGAGGAGCTCGCCATGTGTTTGCGAGAGTGGACAGTGGAGGGCTGTGGGGTTTGTCAAATTCAGTCGAACACAAATGCAGCACAATACCGTTGGATTTGCGCTCTGAAGCGTTTTGGGTAGGTGGATTTGTGGAAGTAGGATTCCTTCCTCCTGTTCCTATCACCTTCTCCTTCTTCCTCTCACTTTTGTTTTTTATCTTTAGAATTGGATCCGCTTGTTCGGAGTTAAAAGATAAAATCATCTACATCGTTGATTGATGTGTAAAAGAAATTAGAATTGTTGATTTTGTGTAGTGGACCAGAAAAATAAGTTAATGGAGACCGTTGGATTGAATTTGTGTGACCCAGATGAATTGATTCTTAAGCTCCAGACACTAAGGTCCGGAACATATCCAATTCTTTTATCTTTTTATCTCTATAAAAAATTAATATAAAATATTAACACAACTTAACCGTAACCGTTTAAATAAAAAAAATAAAAAAATAAAAAAAAAAGAGATTTTTTTTTTTAGTTAAAAAAGAAGAAGAGAAATTAAAAGGGAAAAAAATCATCTTTCGAATTTGTGGTCCTTGAGAGTTTGAATATCTGAATTTTATTATTTTTTTCACAGTAGCATATTTTATTTAAACTATTTATGATTTTGGAGATTCAAACATTCACTACATTGGAGGAGTCACGGGAGCTTCACGAGTCGTGAGTTGCTATCCATATATTTCTAAATTAATTAGTTTTTATTTTGTATAATGTACCCTAAGTTTGAGTTTGGAATTATAGATAAGAGAAGAAACCGTAACAATCCATTGCATTTGTATAAATGGGTAGTCATCTGTAGGGGATCCGAATTTCGGACGTTGGAGGTTTCAGTGTTAAAAGTTTTGAGTTTTGTGATAGAAACAGAGCGAAAATGTACAAAAAGTTTTCAATTTATTCATTGAGACATTACTTCTAATACTTGATGGGCTTGTTGTCGACGTGTCATCATATTGCGCACTTGTCAACAGATATCCATATATGTCGAATCAATTTGATAAGTGTTGTCAAGAGAATTTATCAAGTGTTCTTGACTCAACATGTTGAGTGATGCCAAGATATATCATATGCCTAGTAGGCACTACACTAAATATTTGATGAACACATTGAAAGGTCCTTAAAAAATATTCATATGTGTATTTTTTCAAATACAAGTGATTTTAAAAGTCTAAAACCACCTTGATTTGAATGCACATCGATCAATGTTGCCTTCTTGTCCAATATTTAAACGTTGGTATTGTCCCACATTTACCCGCATTTAAATGTGGGTAAGTACAAAATTAAAAAAATGTGGGTATGGTACCATTTTCCAATTATTTATTTGTATCTCACTAACCTGATACCAGCCGGCACTTGTTGATCATAATTTAATCATTTACATTGATGAAACTTAAGAAAAAGGCCTTTCAGTCCCAAGCCAATTGGCAAATAAACAATCAACAATGCTTGGTTTACAAATTTCTAAATTAATTCCTTTTCGAAATACTTCATTGCCGACTCATAACGCTTCTTATTCATGATTAAAATCATTCTTAACTCACTATGTACAATTATTTATAGTAAAATTAAAGTTATTCAGTCAATTAATTGGAACTAAATTATCTAATTTTATAAAAAATAGTTCACATAGATGTAATAATTTATAACATAACTAGTTCTGGTCATAACCACCAAGTTTCGGACGTTGGCTGCAAAGTGTTTAAAGTAAATTAAAATTTTCTTCTTAATTATAGTGTAGATGAATTAATAAAAAAATCACTTGTATTAAAAAAAATTAAAAAAAGGGGTAGGGGTTAGGCAACTGAAAATAAAAATGGAGTAGAATAGAAAACAAGAAATGGATTCTTTGACCTAGCCCTTCATGTTTTGCTCTCTTTTTCTGTTTGGTGATGCTAATATTACATACGTAGAAGTAGCTGGGCAAGAAGCACGCTTGCATACAAACGCGTATCAATGTGAACGACTGGACTCAAAAAAAACAAAACCATGAATGTGAATTCTGAACAAAAATATTGTCCTAATAATGTAATGTCAATTACAAATTTGTTACGCTCTCTTTTTGTCTAGCCTCTTTTTGTGTAACGTTTTTTTAGTATCACCTGACACCTCATCATGGGCTCGTTTGGACCTATTTTTAGAGAAAGGATCTTTGTTGGATCCTTCAATCATATTCGTTTATCATAAATCGTACGGTCAGTTTTCGTTAAGTACTGTTTATATTCAATTTTAAAAAAATTACAATTATTTCTAACCGCACAATGTACGATGAACGGATGTGATTTGAAGATCTCTGAGATCCTCACTCCTATTTTTAAAATGGCTGAAAGTATTTTTTTGTGAAAATATCTTTAGAACCACTCTTTAGTAAAAATGCAAGTGAGTCCTAAAAAAACACACTTAAATGCTTTATACAAGAAGTACATAACTGACACTTCTTGTAGAAAACACTTTAAGTATTTTTGGAACCCATAAATATTTTCTCCAAAAATGATTTCAATCATTTTAAAAACACTTTCAAACGAGCCTCATGTTATTATCTATTAACTTGTGTCATAGTACATGAATTTGTTTACTGATATTATATTCTAGTTTTGCGTTGTATCAACTATGTGTGTTAATTCATATTATAACACTCAAATTAGTAATACTATATATATGACACTGTAGCAATAACACTTAAAATTGATTCTTTTCGTCACAAACTTACGTATTTGTGTAAATGGAGTTTATTCTTTTCTATTCGTACAACCACTATCTTTCATAAGATTTGAGTTCCTTTTCATAATATAAGAGTTGAATTCATAACCTCTTTTGCTAATACGAAATTTAATTGGATGTCACCAAATTAAATAGTGCTTGAGTCAAAATCAAGAGAGTAATTTATGTATAAATTGTTGCTATTTAGTACTTACCTAGTAATTTGCGAATGCTATCGTTTGACCGAAAGTCCGTCTGATTCTTGGGTCAGTTGGGTCAAAAGGTCAAGGTCATCTTCAACAAGCCTTCACAAAAAGTTTATGTGCAACTTCCATACATCTTTCGACTGCTTGCAAACCAGTCCGGTCACAACCACCACCACCACCAAACAAACACCACGAACTTACCACCACAAAATCCCACTTCGCCACGTGTCTATATTTGATTGGAAATTTGTATTTGTGGTGCATGCAGAAAAGAAATATTTGACCATTAGGTAGTATGCACCAAAGAATGGAAACAATAAGCTAATGGTTTGGTGGTGTTATCTATTGATTAGGTATTGATTTACCTTCATTCCTTTATTGATTTACGCCAAGAGGTATGAGAATAAATTTGTTGTAAATTTGTTATTTTCAAAATTTGAACTTAAAACTTCTCGCATTTTGACTCATTTATTCATGAATATTAGGTCCGAACCTTACATATTTTGTTATGGTACTGTTACGGTTTTCATCCCATATTCAGTCAATGATGTTTATTTGATGTTTTTATCCCTAACGAAGATACACCATGAACGATATGGTTTTGAATCAAGGCGTGTTACGCGCGGCTTACATATTTTAAATGTATTTATATGCGTAAATTGACAAAAGGAAAGTCAAATATTTGAAGTAAATGAATAATTTTAGATCATGCTAGAAGAAACCCTTTATAAATCAATTAAAACAGTTGAATTCACATAATAAAATTGGTTTTTATAGAATTTATATTAAGAATAGAGAAAATAATATTTAATAAACAATTGATTGAATCACATTGTTGATATCTCATTGTAAGGCTAAACCCACTTTCTCCCCCTTAGTGTAGATAATATCTTTTGCTATAAAAAAAACAATCATTTGATAATTAATTCAATCACATTATTATCCGCGTGCGAAATACTTTTTTTATAATTGGCATTACACGCCTCTTAAGATGTTTCAAACGTGTTTAAAAATAAATAAATTAAATAATATTATTGCTAGTCTATTGCGACGTACTAATTATGAAAAAAAAAACAAAAAAAACAAAAAAAAAACTGCATCAAAAAATTAATTATTAGAAAAAGAACAGTTAAAATTACAAAATTACCTTTATATTATTTTATGCATTCTTTTTTGCTACTTTTGATTTTTTTTTTTTGGCTGGGAGGCATTTTGGCCATATAATTTTTTGTCGAACCCGTGCCCCAAAATAATCTTCTTCCTCGGTTCCAGCGTCCTCCAAGAATCTTACTCCGCTCGTTTTTCACATCTTATTACACACCAAACTTTTTTAATTATTTCAGCTTACTGCAAACCTATTTTAATTATTTTCAGTTTACTCCAACCTCTTGTTAATTCAATTCTGTTTAGTACATAAGAGTGTCGGCACAGCAACCTCATCAACCAACAAATGGGGAGTCCTCCAGCGAAGAAAGTCCTGCTCACCTCCAATGGTGACGAGATTTCACAGAGCATTGCCTTCTCTCTGGCCCAACGCGGCTGCAGGTGATTAAATCTCCATGGGCTGAATCAAATGTGAAATTTTGAATTGCGGATTTTCTGGGTCGGATTCCATTTGGGTGCATTTTGTGATTAATCTGACAAATGGGTTTTGAGATTTATTCTGTTCTGTGTATGAAAGATTTGATTTTTTTGGTTTGTTTGTTTGTTTGTGTTCTGAATAAGCAGGTTGGTGTTGATGGGGAAGGAGAGCTGCCTACGGGGTAGTGTGCAGAAAATAACGGGCTCACTGGAGGGTGCGGCGGCGCCAGTGGAGGTGGTGGACGTGGACATCGAGGACGAGAGGGAGGGAACTTTTGATGAGGCGGTGGAGAAGGCATGCAACATCTTGGGCGATTTGGATGCCTTTGTACATTGCTATGCTTACGAAGGTATAAGTTTCTTTCATGACTGCTCTAATCCAATTTCTCTCGGTCGGAGATAATTTGAAAGATGATTTTCCTTTCAAAGAACATTGAATTTAGCGAGTCAACCAATCCAACTCAATAATGAGTGCCAAACGAGGCGAGGAGTAATACTTGGGAGTTGGGACTACATTCCTGTAAAGTGTTAATAAGAAATTGTTCCAATTTGGCATCTTTATTCATCTTTTTTATTCTTTGTGGCTCCCTTGGTATAGTTTGGAAGTATTAGTATTATATGAATATATACGTATATACATACATACATACATATATATACACAGGTCCTTGAAGGAAAATGATCCCCATTTAAAAAAAAAAAATAAGGACACATCTTAACCTTTAGATTTGGCTTTAATGAAATTCTGTGGTTGAGATTAAACCACAAGCCATAGAATCTCAACCATAGGATTTCATTAAAACCAAATCTAATGGTCAAGAAGATGTTCCTATTTTTTTGAAAAATTAATCCTTTCCCTTGAAGGCTTCCTCTGTATATACACACGGACGTTCTTCACCATCTCGTGTTTAGCCTCTTTTTCGTCATGTGCATATGTACAGTTTGTTGCAGATTAATTGAACCTAAGCAGAGCGATCATTACTGGTTTTTTTAACAGGAAAAATGCAAGACCAGCTACAATTAGCTGAGGGTGAATTCAAAAAGATATTGAAGATTAACTTTATGTCTGCGTGGTTTCTGTTAAACGCTGTTAGCAGAAGAATGCGAGATCACAAGTCAGGAGGTTCGATCGTGTTCTTGACCTCGATAATTGGAGCCGAAAGAGGGCTTTATCCAGGAGCTGCTGCTTATAGTGCATGTTCTGCAGGCCTTCAGCAGTTAGCTAGGGTATGTTTATTGTATTCATTCGTGTACATACACTCTGATATAACTGCTGCTGCATATGTTTTCTGAGTAATTTGGAAAATGAACTTTTATACTATCAGTCAGGAGTCAAAACTATCCCCAACCATTCATATCTGTACACGAAAACCAAATTTGCAACCTTGGAGGGTTTTATGTGATTGATCTCACATTAGGCGGCTCGACATAACCAGAATCAAATGAATTTTTAAGGAGATACATTGAGATGTCTCATGATCATGATTGATTTTTACCACGTCTTATTGTGGGATGGGTAGCTGGCAGAATAATTGCTTATGTGTTGGATGGTGTTGGGTCAATTCAAGAAAGATGGAAAAGGGTAAAAGTAGAGAAATATAAGTTGCCACATCGATGAGGAGAAGTCTCATTGAGTTTGCGAGCATAGTCCTAAAGTTTTGATCAGTCAAGAAGCTGCTAGTACTTTGTAGACTGTAGGGCTTTTGAAGTACTTGAACTTCTGTCGTTCTTCTTCATATCAGTTCTACACTTTTAGGTGTATCATCATTGGGACAACCTTGTAAGGTGTCGTTGTTTTGGCATCTCCCAATACAACATTACAATTTACACACCAAAGGCATAAGCGTTGAACAGTTTTTACCACGTTGTTATTGTATTTTGAGGTTGTAAGTTCAATTCAAGATGCCTCTGTTGCATACCTTGAAAACTTTAGTGCATTTTGAACTGCTTGTTGCATATCTCAACTCATAGTACACTGCGCTTTTACTTTTTACGTTTCCTTTTAGTTGAATATTCTGAAATTTTCTCCTGTTGCTATTTTCAGACGTCAGCCCTGGAGATTGGACGATACCAGATTAGGGTCAATGCTATTGCCCGTGGTTTGCATCTACAAGACGAATTTCCAATTTCTGTGGGAATAGAGAGAGCGAAGAAGCAGGTGATGGAGGCAGCTCCATTGGGGAGATGGCTTGATGTTAAAAACGATCTGGCTTCAACTGTCATATATTTAATCAGCGATGATTCACGGTACATGACAGGCACAACAATATTTGTGGATGGGGCACAGTCTCTAACAAGACCTCGGATGCGTTCTTTTATATGATTCTTCTTCCCCTTTTTTTCCTAGCCGTTACTTGGGTCTTATCTATGGTGGATTAGCCATATATTCACATTGGGGAGATGGCTTCATGTTAAAAATAATATATGAATGCTGCATTATGTACGACATAAATGTTCGACTGGGTGTATTTTTTTTTTAAATTAATAAAAATTCTCTTCCTACCGTCGAGATTAAAAAAAAAAAAAGTTAATAGTGAACAATATTTTACATATTTATGCTAAACTAGCTATTTCATGGGACCTTCGGAGAGAGGATTCTGTTTGCGCGCATATATATATATGTATATATATATATATATATATATATATATATATATAACCCTCTATATTATGCACTAGAAAACCATGAATCCAGCCCTAAATTACTTTTCATGATTCGATCAAAGTTAATTAATTAAGGATTATATAATTTTAAATTTAGTCCTTGTTGGACGCGCGACATATGCTCCAACTAATGCAAGATCCAATTGAACTTACTCCAGTTCAAAAGGCGACTGCTGTTAGTCTACGCTTTAACTTTTACCAATTGTGTGTACGTCTATGCACATCCACACTTCCTATTAATAAAATTTCGGTTGTCAACTAAAACTTTCAGGAAATTATCATTGTAATCCTATTTGGACCCAAAATTACACCATCGGCTCAAATAATCGAGGCCGTCGGATGATTAGAGATTTTTCTTAACATTACTATTGTTTTTTTTTTTTTTTTTTTTTTTTTATCATAGTAATTATCTTGAAAATATCCTTAAAGTGTACAGAGTTGTGATACGCGTAAAGCTCCATGCAGAAGAGGTTATGTGAAATGCCGTGCAGCATTAGAGTCGTATCTTGCATGCAGAACCACGTGGAACAATACCACAATGGTGCAATTAATATTGGATGATCAGCATGTGGATATGCCTTTTGGATTAATCAAAATGAGATGATGTGATGGGATCAGGGTGGTTTCGCAGATAATGCAAAACTATCAACCATGGAGAAAGAGAAGTTTCGGTTGGAATATAATGCATTCATTTGGACTCTACAAAGCTATCAAGTCGTGCCAAGCAAAAGACAGCTACTATAAATACAAGGTTGCAAACAACATTTGGGGGCCCCTTCAATTCAACACACAAATTGTCCTGTGCAAACCTCTCATACATCTTGAGATTTTTTTATTTTCTTTTTCCGCCAACACACCTTCAGTTTGGATAAACAGCACTATAAAGGCAACCGGTGACATCTTCAGTTTAGATAAACAACACTGTTGTCGTAGAATCAGCCGTTCCCAGAGCACCTTCAGTTTGGATAAACAGCATTGCCTCGAGGCCGACCGATTATCTATCCAAGTCTCGGTCGAGAAGGATTTTCGAATCCTTATTGGTAGGGGTCATCTCATTAGCCATCTCGGCAAAGTGAGGTGTTACAGGTTACTACATTTGGCACATTGAAAGCCGAATTTGATATTGAACTTCGCAGAACTAGCAGCCTTGTCTTTAGGCTCTAGAACCCGAAGGCTGAGGCGTGTTCCTTCCCTGGCCGCAGTCGCAAGATCAAGAAGTCAACAGCGCGCTCAACGCAACATCAACACATTTTACTCCTCGGCCGAGCTCGACCGATGAGTTGGCACGCCCCGCACACAAACGAATGACGTAGTTAGCTTATTAATTACTCGGCCTGCGCACCATGTAGGCTTTGTAGTTTTTTAGGACCAACATTTTGGCACGCCCGGTGGGACCCAGTGCTAAAACTACAAAGTTCATATGATATATCAAGATTCCAATCTGGCTCAACGTAACCGATTGTACGAGCTCCTAAAGGAATTGAAAAAACACAATGAGGAACGAAAAAGATCTTTGCAAGTGGAAAAAGCTCTTCGTGGCCATAGAGAGATGCAAAAGTCATTCGCTTACATGTTGAGAATAAAAGCTCTTGTTACCCTGCAAGAGCAATGGTTAAACGAAGATAGGGCTCGATTTAATGACTAGCTAGATGGAGAATATTTTACTTACGTTTTCGACTATAAATCGATTCCATTTGAGAAATGGTTGGTTGAAAAGACAGGGGGGGCAATTTTCCGCTCCGGCCGTAATCAGACATCGATATAAGAAAATTGTTAATTTGACCAAAGAATAAAGGTCACCTATTTTTTCGGTCGAGATTGAAAGTGTGGTAAGCTTAAAAGAAAATATTCAAGTTTATGAGCCAAAAATTGACTCAGAAAATGATTCGTCAGAGAAGTGTTCCAATGACGAACAAGACCAATACACGACTTCAGACCATAAAACCACATCAATTGATATGATAATTGGAGACATGGTTTTAGACGCCAAAACTATGCCAATTGATATGATTATTGGTGATAAAGCCGATATGGAGAAATCCCGTTCGGCTAAGTTGTTCGAGTTGAAAGCCGAAATTGGCGAAATTATTATGCCCGGGAGGGCATAATAATTGTTCAACACATTTGGCAGCCGATGATAAAAAAATATTTCGCCAAGTCAAAAGTATTTGGGAATGATTTTTTATTCGGCCCTGGAAAAAATCACATTGAAAATTTTGATATAACAAGGTCTCAACTCGGAATAAAACATCGTTGGCCTCCTCCTCTTTATAGTTTGGCCACCTTCGTTTTCTTTTGTTTTTTTTTTTTTAAAAAAAAGAATAAATTATATATTCTTATCCATCTGGCTATTTGAGCCGATGATGCATAAGAAAATAGGGGGCAACGAGGACCTCATGCACCTGACCTCATACAAAACTATATACAACTTTCGGTTGTTTAGGCCGAGGTAATTTTTTTTTTTTTTTTTAGCCGAGCTCGGCAAGATTGATTTTGGCTCTGGTTAGTAAAAAGGAAAACACAAGTGGTTTTACCATCCAGCTTGACAGTGATTGGGACAGGTGGGTTCGGTTGCTAATGTTGTAGGCCATTGGATGCGTGCATGCAAAGTTTTTCCTGGTGATGGCAGACTTCTTCTTCAAAAAAAATGGTTTTACTATTTTCTTTTGGTAGAAGTGAAAAAGGGAAAAAGAAGGATATTTAATTAGATATAGGCTTCAACCTATGAACATGTTGTAGCGTGAGGAATCATGATTTGCTTCCAAGTTGTCAGAATCCATTAGAAAGACGAAAGTTTTTTGGGAGAGCTTGGCCAACACGTCGACCTCGACCTCGACCCGCCTTTCACGAAGGATCTACCGCGACTCGAGGTGACCAATTTTTACTACACGTTGGAGGACATATTGTTCGAGGAGGTCGAGAAAAAAATTGGGCCTGATTGTTTATCATTTATCTTCGACCATGGGTTGTTCTTTGGTCAAAAGAAGCCATGACCATGTTCTCTTGACAAGTTACTAAGAATCAAGTGCACAGCGATAGGTTCCTCTCGACTTGATAAGTAGACGGCCGAAGTACTTCTGATTGGCTGGACGGTCGAAGTACTCCTGATTGGTTGGACGCTCGAAGTACTCCTGATAGGTTGGACGGTCGAAGTACTCCTGATTGGTTGGACAGTTGAAGTACTCTTGATTGGTTGGAGAGACTTAATTTCCTTAACCATTCGGGTTGCGAGCCGAAGTTTAAGGAAACTGGGGGGCAATGTTTGGACCTAAAATTACGCCATCGACTCAAATAATCGAGGCCGTTGGATGATTAGAGATTTTTCTTAACATTACTATTGTTTTTTTTTTTTAATCATAGTAATTATCTTGAAAAATATCCTTAAAGTGTACAGAGTTGTGATACACGTAAAACTCTATGCAAAAGAGGTTATGTGAAATGCCGTGCAGCATTAGAGTCGTATCTTGCATGCAGAACCCCGTGGAACAATACCACAAGGTTGCAATTAATATTGGATGATCAGCATGTGGATATGCCTTTTGGATTAGTCAAAATGAGGTGATGTGATGTGATGTGATCAGGGTGGTTTCGCAGATAATGCAAAACTATCAACCATGGTATTTTAATTATCATGCATGCATGGTTGCACTTGGACCAATATACTGGAGAAAGAGAAGTTTCGGTTGGAGGCCACGCATGTGGGAAGATATATTTAATCTTTTCAAGGAAAATTAAGAGATAGCCTTTATCATATCTTGGAGACATTGGACGGCTAAGGTGATGGGACACAAGTTTGAGTCAAGTGATGTTCTACAAAGTTAGAGCGACAATTAGACTCTACAAAGCTATCAAGCCATGCCAAGCCAAAAACAGCTACTATAAATATAGGGTCGCAGATAACCCTCTATATTATGCACTAGAAAACCATGAATCCAGCCCTAAATTACTTTTCATGATTCGATCAAAGTTAATTAATTAAGGATTATATAATTTTAAATTCCGTCCTTGTTGGACGCGCACAAATGCTCCAACTAATGCAAGATCCAATTGAACTTACTCCAGTTCAAAAGGCGACTGTTGTTAGTCTACGCTTTAACTTTTACCAATTGTGTGTACGTCTATGCACATCCACACTTCCTATTAATAAAATTTCGGTTGTCAACTAAAACTTTCAGGAAATTATCATTGTAACCCTATTTGGACCCAAAATTACACCATCGGCTCAAATAATCGAGGTCGTCGGATGATTAGAGATTTTTCTTAACATTACTATTGTTTTTTTTTTTTAACCATAGTAATTATCTTGAAAATATCCTTAAAGTGTACAGAGTTGTGATATGCGTAAAGCTCCATGCAGAAGAGGTTATGTGAAATGCTGTGCAGCATTAGAGTCGTATCTTGCATGCAGAACCACGTGGAACAATACCACAATGATGCAATTAATATTGGACGATCAACATGTGGATATGCCTTTTGGATTAATCAAAATGCGATGATGTGATGGGATCAGGGTGGTTTCGCAGATAATGCAAAACTATCAACCATGGAGAAAGAGAAGTTTCGGTTGGAATATAATGCATTCATTTGGTCAGGCCACGCATGTGGGAAGATATATTTAATCTTTTCAAGGAAAATTAAGAGAGCTTTTATCATATCTTGGAGACCTTGGACGGCTAAGGTGATGGGACACAAGTTTGAGTCAAGTGATGTTCTACAAAGTTAGAGCGACAATTAGACTCTACAAAGCTATCAGGAAATTATCATTGTAACCCTATTTGGACCCAAAATTACACCATCAGCTCAAATAATCGAGGCCGTTGGATGATTAGAGATTTTTCCTAACATTACTATTGTTTTTTTTTTTTTAATCATAGTAATTATCTTGAAAAATATCCTTAAAATGTACAGAGTTGTGATACGCGTAAAGCTCTATGCAGAAGAGGTTATGTGAAATGTCGTGCAACATTAGAGTCGTATCTTGCATGGAGAACCCCGTGGAACAATACCACAAGGTTGCAATTAATATTGGATGATCAGCATGTGGATATGCCTTTTGGATTAGTCAAAATGAGGTGATATGATGTGATGTGATCAGGGTGGTTTCGCAGATAATGCAAAACTATCAACCATGGTATTTTAATTATCATGCATGCATGGTTGCACTTGGACCAATATAGTGGAGAAAGAGAAGTTTCGGTTGGAGGCCACACATGTGGGAAGATATATTTAATCTTTTCAAGGAAAATTAAGAGATAGCCTTTATCATATCTTGGAGACATTGGACGGCTAAGGTGATGGGACACAAGTTTGAGTCAAGTGATGTTCTACAAAGTTAGAGCGACAATTAGACTCTACAAAGCTATCAAGCCATGCCAAGCCAAAGACAGCTACTATAAATATAGGGTCGCAAATAACATTTGGGGCCCCTCCAATTCAACACACAAATTGTACTGTGCAAACCTCTCAAACATCTTGAGATTTTTTTTTATTTTCTTTTTCCGCCAACACACCTTCGGTTTGGATAAACAGCACTATGAAACCAATCGGTGACATCTTCAGTTTGGATAAACATCACTGTTGCTGTAGAATCAGGCATTCCCGGAGCACCTTCAGTTTGGATAAACAGCACTGCGTCGAGACCGACTGGTTATCTATCCAAGTCTCGGTCGAGAAGGATTTTTGAATCCTTATTAGCAGATGTCATCTCATTAGCCATTTCAGTGAAGTGAGGTGTTACAGGTTATAACATTTGGCACATTGAAAGTCGAATTTGATATTGAACTTCTCAGAACTAGCAGCCTTGTCTTCAGGCTCTAGAACCCGAAGGCCGAGGCATGTTCCTTCCTCGGCCGCAGTCGCAAGATCAAGAAGTCAGCAGTGCGCTCAACGCAACATCAACATATTTTACTCCTCGGCTGACAAGTTGGCACACCCCGCACATAACCGAATGACGTAGTTAGCTTATTAATTACTCGGCCTGCGTGCCAATTAGGCTTTGAAGTTTTTTAGGACCAACAAACCCCCTCATCAAAACTGAATTCAATTAAAAAATACGGGCAATTTAGTAATTATATGAACATAAATTTTGCTGATTTTTATAGCAACCTCACAGCCAGGTTAATATAACATGCCCTACTTAAAAATTAAAAATAAAATAAAAAGTATTCCCATGTTAGAAGAAACCACTCATCATTATCCCAATTTTCATAACAGATTTTTTTAGAATTTCTTTAGATGCTTGAGAAGCTTCACAACATCTGCACGTGCCTTCCAATCTGATCAAATAAAAGTTATCAAAATATCAGCAAAAAAAAAAAAAAAAAGAAAGAAAAAAGGAATAAGAAGAAGATAAAAGTAAAACCAAATACCAAAATACAAAAAGGAAGAAACAAACAACATGGTTTGCCAGATAAAACCTAGAAACCTAAGTTTTGAAGCTAGAAGCCAGAGCACAACTGGAACTTTGGCTTAAGTCTATTTTGAAGAGTAAAAATGTTTCCCAAGTAAAACATAATTGGCTTAAGTCTATTTTGAAGAGATTGAGGTCAATTGACATGTATGAGTGATTTCATGCCAAAGCAATAACCAGATTTATAAGACTGAACTTTATCAAAGCACATAGTTGAAGTGTTATCTAATATATATCACATTGCATTTTGGTGTGTGCATTTGTGTTTACATCTAAGGTCTTACTAGTTGAATTGCCAAGGCAAGCCGACGTTTGTAGCCACCACTTAGGGAATGAGGATCTCTATCCAATGAGATGCCACTTAAACCAACCCACGCAATCAGTTAAAACTAATGAATTCTTTTTTAGAATAATCAAATCAATCTTGATACGCAATCAGTTAAAACTACAGATTGGGGTTTTCGAAAATTCACACTCCCAAAATTTGGACTTGATACTTGCCTTGGACGTTATTTAGGTGCGAATCCGGCTGCTGGTTGGCGCGCTTTCCGCCCTGTTAGGGGGTTGAAGGCGACGACGGAGGAGCTTGCCATGTGTTTGTGAGAGTGGACAATTAATGGAGGGTTGTGGGGTTTGTCAAATTCAGTCGAACACAAATGGAGCACAATACCGTTGGATTTGCGCTCTGAAGCGTTTTAGGTAGGTGGATTTGTGGAAGCAGGATTCCTTCATCATGTTCCTATCACCTTCGCTTTCTTCCTCTCACATTTTGGTTTTGGGTAAATTACATTTTACTCCTTCGGATTTAGGTGCGATTGCAACCTCATACAACATCTTTAAAACATTTTAAGTTCATACACAAAATTTTATTTTATTGCAGTTTCATACATCCGTTAATTAAACCATTAGTTTGACCGTTAAGTAATGACGTGGCAAATACATGACCCACATATTTGATAACGTGGCGTATAAAAAAATAATTTGTTAACAAAAAACAATTTAAAAAAAAAACAAAAAGGGGCCTATCCCATTCTCTCACCTGAGACCTCCATCACCATCTCCTTCTTTCTCCACCACCACCACCCATCCCACCACACAATTATGTTAATCCTTCCCCTCTTAATCCCTAATAGTTCCAGATTATCAAAGTTGAAATTCGCACAACCAATAATTTGAAACCAAATATATGATTCCCAAATCTTGACACATGGCACGGTGTCGATTGACTCCTTCGACACCGGTGGCGATTGTCCTTGCCACCCAACCGCTACAGCAATGAGTATAGGTTCGATTATCTTTCGTTCACCGCCATGCATTGATGAGGTCGATTCCTTCCTGCGAGGTTCGTCTTTTCGGGTTTTCTCCATAGGTCTTCCAATCGGGTGTCGCGGCAGAGGTGGTTGCACCTAAGATTAAAGGCATGAGCACAGAGAGAGCTCTTGATCTCGACCCTTCCTCACGACCCAGTCGAAAAGGGAAGCTAATTCAGACGCAAACTCAGCTTAGGATCTAGGAAATTTTATGGGTTTTTTTTTTCGGATTGAGAGTGAAAAATGAGAGAAAATTTTAGGGAGATTTGGGGAAGACGAAGAATCAGAAAAAAAAAATTGGAAAATCTGGGAATGGGGTTTAGGGATTGTGGGGGGAGGATTAACATGGTGGTTGCATGGCATGGGTGGTGGTGGTGGATTTTTCACAGTCAAACTTAGCAGCCGAAGAACACGGAGGAGAGATAAGTCAGCTGAAGAAAAAGTCTCGAGCTTTCCCGAGAAAATGGTCAATCAGAGAAATCTCCAAAAACCCAATTCAGAAAATGCCACGATTTTCCAATCCCCTATGGGTTTCCGGGAAAGTTTCCAACTTGGTCCTTCGAATTGAGCTCCAGAACGTGAACAAGCAACTGGGTTTTGGGTTTCGGATTTCGGGTCGGGTTTTATCATCCGTGATCTAAGGAAGAGTGATAGGGGTTTAGGGCAGTAAGGTGATGAGAAATGGGAGAAAATGCAGTAGCTTTGCACACATCTATCAACTCTGTATAGACATTGGAGAGAGAAGGAAATGGTGATGGAGGTCTGGGGTGGGAGAAGGGGATGGACCCCTTTTTGTTTTGTTTTAATTTAACTTTTTTGTTTAAGCTGTTTTTTGTTAACAAATTATTTTTTATACTCCACGTCATCAAATATGTGGGTCATTCATTTACCACATCATCACTTAACGGTAAAACTAACGGTTTAACTAACAGATGTATGAAACTGCAAGAAAATAAAAGTTTATGTATGAGATTGAAATGTTTTAAAGATGCTGCATAAGGTTGCAATTGCACCCAAACTCAAGGAGGTAAAATATAATTTACCCTTTGTTTTTTATCCTTAGAATTGGATCCGCTTCGGAACTTAGTGTCTAGAGCCTAGAGATCAAATCATCTGGGTCGTTGATTAGTGTGTAAAAGAAATCAGAGCCGTTGGTTTTGTGTGGTGGCAAGGAAAATGAGTTCATGGGGACCTTGGATTGAATTTGTGCGGCCCAGATAAATTGATTCCTAAGCTCCGGACATTAAAGTTCGGGACAAATCCAATTCCTTTATCTTTTTATCGCTATAAAAAATTAATATAAAATATTTACGTAACTTAATCGTAACCATTCAAATATTAAAAAAAAATTTTAAAAAAAAGAATTTTTTTTTTTAGTAAAACAAAAGGAAGAGAAATTAAAGGGGAAAAAAATCCTCTTCCGAATTTGTGGCCTTTGAGAGTTTGAATATTTGAATTTTTTTTTTTTTTTCACAATAGCATATTTTATTTAAACTATTTATGATTATGGAGATTCGAACATTCACTACATTGGAGGAGCCTCACGGGAGCTTCACGAGTCGTGAGTTGCTATCTATATATTTCTAAATTAATTAGTTTTTATTTTGTATAATGTACCCTTAAGTTTGAGTTTGGAATTATAGATAAGAGAAGAAACCATAATAATCCATTGCATTTGCATAAATGGGTTGTCATCTGTTGGGGATCCAGATTTCGGACGTTGGGGCAGTGTTAAAAGTCTGAGTTTTGTAATAGAAACATAGCGAAAAACGCACAAAAAGTTTATTTCTTCTAATACTCGATGGACTTGTTGTCGACGTGTCATCATATTATGTACATGTCAACATATATTCACATATGTCGAAGTAATCTGATAATTGCTATCCAGAGAATTCATCGAGTGTTCTTGACGTAATCTGTTGAGTGGATATATCATATGCCTAATAGGCACTACACCAAATATTTGACGGACACAAGAGAAATCTATACTAAAAATATTTGAAAGGTCCTCAATGTGTATTTTTTGAAATATGAGTGATTTTATAAGTTTAGAACCATCTTGATCCGAATGCACAATATTTAAATGTAGGCATTGTCCCACATTTACCCGCATTTAAATGTGGGTAAGAACAAAATTAAAAAAATGCGGGTATGGTACCATTTTCCAATTATTTATTTGTATCTCACTAACGTGATACCAGTCCGCACTTGTTGATCATAATTTAATCATTTACATTGACGTAACTTAAAAAATGGCCCTTCAGTCCCAAGCCAATTGGCAAATAAACAATCAACAATGCTTGGCTTACAAATTTGTGAATTAATTCCTCTTCGAAACACTTTATTGCCACTCATAACACTTCTTATTCACGATTAAAATCATTCTTAAGTCACTATGTACAATTATTTATAATAAATTTAAAGTTATTTAGTCAATTAACTGGAGTAAGTAAATAAATGGTATATCAACCATACAATTTGATAATTAAATTATCTAATTTCTTGATTTTAGTTTTTAACAAATATTTAATAATTTATAATATGATTAGTTTTGGTCATAACCACAAAGTTTTGGACATTGGCTGCAAAGTGTTTAAAGCAGAAATTTATTCACAATTGTAGTGAAGCCAATATTATTCACAATGGTAACACATACATGTGTTTAAACGGATCGACTATAACAATGTGATCTTTTACCATATTCAAATTGAATTTTTCTTCTTAATTATAGTGTAGATGAATTAATATAAAAACCACTTGTATTAAAAAAAAATTAAAAAAAGGGGGGTTAGGCAACTGGGAGGATCCCTTTCCACCGAATTCACCTAATTAGGGATCCGAACTGTTGGATTTTGATTTAACGGCTACAGTTATTATAACTTTTAAGTGAGCCCCTGTTTATAGCAATTGAATCAAATTTCAATGGTCCGGATCCCGAACTAGGTGAATTTGGTGGAAAGGGATCCAGAGGCAACTGAAAATAAAAATGGAGTAGAATAGAAAACAAGAAATGGATTGTTGTCACTCTTTTTCTTTGACCTAGCCTTTCATGTTTCACTCTTTTTTTCTGTTTGGTGATGCTAATATTAAATACGTAGAAGTAGCTAGGCAAGAAGCACGCTTGCATACAAACGCGTATCAATTTGAACGACTGGACTCAAAAAAAAAAAAAACAAAAACATGAATGTGAATTCTGAACAAAATATTGTCCTAATAATATAATGCCAATTACAAATTTGTTTAGTTATATGTCAATTAGGTCTAAGTCAAATCCTTTGTTTTCTTCTTTTTCCTCCAATTGGCTTGACATTGCCGGAAATTCAAAAATATTCTTTTGTCTAGCCTTTTTTTTATGTATACTTTTTTCAGTATGACCTGACACCTCATCATGGGCTCGTTTAGAACGGTTTCTAAAATGACTAAAATTGTTTTTTGTGAAAATATTTTTGAAAATAATTTTTAGTAAAAATGCAAGTAAAACATGAAAAAAATAATATTACTTCTTGTAGGAAGCACTTTAAGTGTTTTTAGAACCCATAAATTTGTTCTCTAAAAGTGTTTTTAGTCATTTTAAAAGTACTTATAAACAAACTCTATGTTATCATCTATTAACTTATGTAATAGCATGTGAATTTATGTACTAGTACTATATTCTAATTATGTGTTGTATCAACCATATGCGTTAATTTATATTAGAACACGCTAATTAATAGTGTTATATATGGCCGTCTGACAATAATATTGAAAATTTTATTATTTTCGCCGTAAATCTCACGTATTTGTGCAAAAGAAGTCTACTCTTTTCTATTCGTACAACCACTATCTTTCGTAAGATTTGAGTTCCTTCTCATAATATAATAGTTGAATTCATAACCTCTTTTGCTAATAAGAAATTTAATTGGATGTCACCAAATTAAATAGTGCTTGAGTCAAAATCAAGAGAGAAATTTACGTATAAATTGTTGCTATTTAGTACTTACCTAGTAATTTGCGAATGCTATCGTTTGACCGAAAGCCCGTCTGATTCTTGGGTCAGTTGGGTCAAAAGGTCAAGGTCATCTTCAACAAACCTTCACAAAAAGTTTCAATGCAACTTCCATACATCTAACGACTGCTTGAAAACCAGTTCGGTCACAACGACCACCATCACCACCACCAAACAAACACCACGAACTTACCACCACAAAATCCCACTTCGCCACGTGTCTATATTTGATTGGAAATTTGTATTTGTGGTGCATGCAGAAAAGAAATATTTGACCATTAGGTAAATATAGACCAAAGAATGGAAACAATAAGCTAATGGTTTGGTGTTGTTATTTATTGATTAGGTAATTAAATTTGTCATTTTCAAAATTTGAACTTAAAATTTCTCATATACTGACTCATTTATTTATGAATATTAGGTACGAACCTTACATATTTTGGTACGGTACTGTTAGGGTTTTCATCCCTTATTCAGTCAATGATGTTTATTTGATGTTTTTATCCTTAACGAAGATACACCACGAATGATATGATTTTGGAGCGAATATTTATGAAAACATAGTTTTAGGTAATTTGTGAATAAATAGTTGTCGGTATCACCAAACTTTAATTTAATTACAATATTATCACCGCATCCACATACAATATATTTATAATACAGTTATCGCTCCATTGTTTTTGTCTTTGTTAAAACTTTATGAAGTGTTTTCCATTACATATTTTTTTAAACTCAGAAGAAGTTAACTAGTCAACCATCAACAGCGGCATATGAAAAATTAATATTTTGTCCCAAAAAAAAAGGATGAGTTAATACATTATATGTCGTAATACAAATGGAAAGTAGCAAACCGGTTTTTAACCTTATATTGCGTAGCCAATACCATCACAATCTACAGGTTCGAAACCGGATCCCCTCTTAAGCTTAGGAGGCTGAACCTCCTGAGTAAAGGATCTGGGCATTTAAAATTTGATCCAATGGCTACAAACTTGAAATTCCTCTCAAAGTTATAATAATTGCAGCCGTTGGATCTAACTTCTAAAGATCTGTGTTTTGATTCGGATATAAATCTGCACGACAGCGCTGAAATTACAGCCGTTGCAGAAACAAAGAATAAATATTTAATAATAATATCCATCTTCTTCCGCTTTCAGCGTCCTCCAAGAATCTAACTCCGCTCGTTTTTCACATCTTCTTATTACACTCCAACCGTTTTTTATTATTTGAGTTTACTCCAAACCTATTTCAATTATTTTCAGTTTACTTCAACCTCTTTTTAATTCAATTCTGTTTAGTATATAAGAGTGTCGGCAGAGCAACCTCATCCTTAATTATATCAGCCAACAAATGGGGAGTCCTCCTGCGAAGAAAGTCCTGCTCACCTCCAATGGTGACGAGATTTCACAGAGCATCGCCTTCTCTCTGGCCCAACGCGGCTGCAGGTGATTAAATCTCCATGGGCTGAATCAAATGTGAAATTTTGAATTTCTGGTTTTCTGGGTCGGATTCCATTTGGGTGCATTTTGTGATTAATCTGACAAATGGGTTTTGAGATTTATTCTGTTCTGTGTATTAAAGATTTGATTTTTTGGTTTGTTTGTTTGTTTGTTTGTGTTATGAATAAGCAGGTTGGTGTTGATGGGGAAGGAGAGCTGCCTACGGGGTATTGTGCAGAAAATAACGGGCTCACTGGAGGGTGCGGTGGCGCCGGTGGAGGTGGTGGACGTGGACATGGAGGACGAGACGGAGGGAATTTTTGATGAGGCGGTGGAGAAGGCATGCAGCATCTTGGGCAATTTGGATGCATTTGTGCATTGCTATACTTACGAAGGTAAAAGTTTCCTTCATGACTG
Organism: Pyrus communis; assembly: GCF_963583255.1. Classification (NCBI taxonomy): domain Eukaryota; kingdom Viridiplantae; phylum Streptophyta; class Magnoliopsida; order Rosales; family Rosaceae; genus Pyrus; species Pyrus communis. The sequence continues at coordinate 26,484,948 of NC_084813.1, read as the reverse complement.
CTCCAATCCATTTTCTCTCGGTCGGAGATAATTTGAAAGATGATTTTCCTTTCAAACAACATTGAATTTAGTGAGTTATCCAATCCAAATCAATAATGTGTGCCAAACGAGGCGAGGAGTAATACTTGAGACTCCATTCGTGTAAAGTGTTAATAAAAAATTGTCACAATTTGGCATCTTTATTCATCTTTTTGATTCTTTGTGGCTCCCTTGGTATAGTTTGGAAGTATTAGTATTATAAAATATGAACATATACATCTGATTAGTTATTTAGCAAGTGGAACTTGGTGTGGCCATGGTAACAGTAATAGTATAGTACGGCAAAAAATGCTGATGTGGAATTGACCTTTTGTAAGTTTGACAAACATGACAGTAACTTTTTTGGGGAAGATTTTCAATTTTTTCTTGGAAATCTGTTGATCCCGTGTTAAAACATGTTTAACATATTTTTTTTTATATACGGACGTTCTTCACCATCTCGTGTTTAGCCTCTTTTTTGTCATGTGCATATGTACAGTTTGTTGCAGATTAATTGAACCTAAGCAGAGCGATCATTACTGTTTTTTTTAACAGGAAAAATGCAAGACCAGCTACAATTAGCTGAAGGTGAATTCAAAAAGATAATGAAGATTAACTTTATGTCTGCATGGTTTCTGTTAAACGCTGTTGGCAGAAGAATGCGAGATTACAAGTCAGGAGGTTCAATCGTGTTCTTGACCTCGATAATTGGAGCCGAAAGGGGGCTTTATCCAGGAGCTGCTGCTTATAGTGCATGTTCGGCAGGGCTTCAGCAGTTAGCTAGGGTATGTTTATTGGATTCGTTCGTGTACATACACTCTGATATAACTACTGCTGCATATGTTTTCTGAGTAATTTTGGAAAATGAACTATTATAGTATCAGTCAGGAGTCAAAACTATCCCAACCATTCATATCTGTATACGAAAACCAAATTTGCAACCTTGGTTTTGCAGGGTTTTATGTGATTGATCTCTCATTAGGTGGCTCGACATAACCACAATCAAATTAATTTTTAAGGAGATACACTGAGATGTCTCATGATCATGATTGATTTTTGTCACGTCTTATTGTGGGATGGTTAGCTAAAAGAACAATTGCTTATGTGTTGGATGGTGTTGGGTCAATTCAAGAGAGATAGAATAGGGTACAAGTAGAGAAATATAAGTTGCCACATCGATGAGGAGAAGTCTCATTGAGTTTGTGAGCATAGTCCTAAAGTTTTGATCAGTCAAGAAGCTGCTAGTACTTTGTAGACTGTAGGGCTTTTGATGTACTTGAACTTCTGTCGTTGTTCTTCATATCAGTTCTACACTTTTAGGTGTATCATCATCGGGACAACCTTGTAAGGTGTCGTTGTTTTGGCATCTCCTAATCCAACATTACGATTTACACACCAAAGGCATAAGCATTGAACGGTTTTTACAACGTTGTTATTGTATTTTGAGGTTGTAAGTTCAATTTAGGATGCCTCTGTTGCATACCTCCAAAACTTTAGTGCATTTTGAACTGCTTGTTGCATATCTCAACTCATAGTACACTGTGCTTTTACTTTTTATGTTTCATTTTTGTTGAGTATTCTGAAAATTTCTCCTGTTGCTATTTTCAGACGTCAGCCCTGGAGATTGGACGATACCAGATTAGGGTCAATGCTATTGCCCGTGGTTTGCATCTACAAGACGAATTTCCAATTTCTGTGGGAATAGAGAGAGCAAAGAAGCAGGTGATGGAGGCAGCTCCATTGGGGAGATGGCTTGATGTTAAAAACGATCCGGCTTCAACTGTGATATATCTAATCAGCGATGGGTCACGGTACATGACAGGCACAACAATATTTGTGGATGGGGCACAGTCTCTAACTAGGCCTCGGATGCGTTCTTTTATGTGATTCTTCTCCTTTTTTTTCCTAGTGAGGTAATGTAATGTGATCCATTCAAAATTTCGCGATTCATATGGAACAGAGTGAAAAAACACTGCTTCTGAATTGTGGATTGTAAGGGCTGGTTTGATATTCCTGTACTTTGAAATAAAACTGTTTCTGCTGTGACGTGAGAATAAACTCTTTTTGTTGCTTCACATTTTTAGTTTTTTTTTTTTGGCCTAAAACTGTGAAAATAAGTTGTTTTTAAGTGTTTGCCAAACATCTTTTTGAGCTTTAACTTTTTTTTATATTCACTTTTTATAAAAGTACCTCAGTATCAAACCAGTACTAAGGGTGCTTAATTTTGAAGCATTCTGAGGCTCAAAATCTCAAATATGACTGCTTTCGCTGTGGTTTCATGATCAGTGATAAGAATGTGCAAACAACCTTTTAGTTTTGGGATGGAAATAAGTTCGAATGGACTGGTCCTCTTTTCATGCTCAAGCAGCAGAGCTGCAGAGGTTAAAAGTTCCAGTAAGATTCCGTCATCTGGTTATCTCGACGTTTGAAGACATGAAGAAACGAGCTTGTATGGCAAGTAGGGAAAAGAATCCGGCAAGGATCCTGGGGATCCTAGAGATCCCGTGATCATGACTGTTCATCGTATATCGTGCGGTCAGTTTTCGTTAGATACTATTTATATTAAATTTTTAATTTTAAAATAATTTTTGACCGTATAATGCACGATAAATGGTCCTGATCACAGAATCCTTTGGACTCATAAGAAAAAAATCCAACGAGGATCCTTTTCCGGAAAGTAGGTGACTGCATTTTCTCTGCGTCTGTCTAGAAATTATTAGGGTGTCTACCTTTTTGTCACAGATTGTTGAATTTACAACCGCCTTTCTGGTACATTACCATCATTCATTAATCCCGTTTGTCAATTCGAATTATCAAAGTACTTGAATAAACAGAGAAATACTTACAAACATGAGTTTTTACAAACGATAAATAATTGGGAAATTTTATTTAAACCCATCTAACATATTTCTACATTTAACTTACTCTTTGCATCCATTTAATTTTTAACTAAACTATTAGTAACTCTTTAAATTCAAATTTAATACCTAATATACCCCTATATACCCAATTCAATATATGAATTTATTTTTACACCCATTTGATTTTTAGAAGCTAAATTTGATGGGAGGAAGCTCCTCCTGTAATTTGTTCCATGGCAAGGAAGTGGTCTGGAATTCGTACCACCAATCTGAACTTGGAGAAATTTTTAGGAGTGCCGGGAACACCATGTGTCATGGTGTTCCCGGCACTCCTAAAAATTTCTCCTGAACTTGATTTCTTTGGTCTGGCCCTGTACTTATTCCACAGGACACTCCCACCAAGACTTGTCATGGTGTTCCCGGCACTCCTAAAAATTTCTCCTGAACTTGATTTCTTTGGTCTGGCCCTGTACTTATTCCACAGGACACTCCCACCAAGACTTTACATGGGGCCGCCATGCTCCTTGACAGGCCACACAAACAAACTAGGATCAGTGGATGCTTTTGTGGCAGGTGACTCCATGCACCTTTTTGGAATGTTGAGTTCTTCAACATAAGGGAGAATGTCATCACAAGTTTGAAATTGCTGATCATATCGAAGTCAGATCATGGTTTTCTAATTGCAACTCATGGTTTGCCAATTCATAAATTGAAATCAAACGAACAAAAAATTCATAAATTGAGTCATACCTTGGTTGGAGGATTTAAAACTTCAAAATCACTATCCATCAATAAAAAAAACTTATTTTTCTCTATGAGAGCTATTAGGGTTTTAGTTAGAATGAACGTAGAATAAACAAAGAGTGATCGTAGGGTTTAATTACAATGTTTGGGTTTATTGATAAATTTGAGTTTTATTATTAATTTCATTTTGTACTCAATAGGATAAAATAGACAATTAACATTTAAAATTTAAGTTGAGTGTAGAAATAGGTTAGATGGGTTTAAATAAAATTTTCCTAAATAATTTCATCAAAATTATGGTGAGGGGAGAGTTTGAGCCTGTGTTGAAGAGAAAGTTCCTAGCAAACATAACCTTTAAGATGATGAAAAAGGCTTTTAGCTAAAATAGTATTTGAGATTGTCGTAACTTCTCATTTTGGTTCATGAAACTTAAAATCGATAAAAGTGGTCTCTAATATTGTTAACTGTTAATCATTTTATGAAAATTTTCAATTAAATTGAAGAAACCTCCAGTTCAATGGGAGGGGTTGATTTGACAATAATACATTCAATTTAATTGAAATTTATCACATAATAACCAAAATAATCGGTGGTAGACAATTCAGGAACCATTTATATCGATCTGAAATCTTAAACTAAAATGAAGAATTATGCCATTCTCAATTATCATTATGACCAAAAATCTGAGGAAAAATATGTGTTGGAAATAAAAATCAAGGACAAAGGCTCGTGTGCATGATTGTACCATAACATGTGTGGAATTTGACCGTTTGAGGGTTCAACATCTTTTGAAGAAAAATTCCAAATAATTTAAGTTTTGCTTTTCATATTTGTTTATTATGGAGGGCTGCGCGGAGAGTTCCAATCAAGTGAACCCATTTTGTCCGAATTCAAACACGTCTTTGTATTTGTGACTCTATCTTAGACCAAATTAATCAGCTTTCGATTTACTGGTGAATGCCTAAACGAGATTAGTGTTTCTGTTTTAAAATTTGGTTCCAGACTCTCCAGAGTTTGAGTTTTTGTTTAGTCTAAAAAATATTTAAGAAGGCAAAACTAGTGATGGATTGTTTTCATGAATAGAATATAACTCTTCAATTCACTTAACCTAGATTCAAATTCTTTTTAATCTAGATTAATTAATATACTAATATCACTTGTAATTAAGAAATAAAAATTAAAAAGATTTTATATCGAACATATGTCATTTGGCGATGTACTTATAAGTTATATCTCAAATGTTTAATCCTGGTACACAAAAGTGCATTATATTATCAATTTTTTAAGGGCTCACCTTGTACAGTTGCGGATATACAAAAAAATATATATATGTAATGAACATATTTTTTTCATAAAAAAAAAATAGTTATGAAAATACTATTCTAGAAGATCTGGATGCTGGCTACCATTAAAATATAGGTGTTTGTTCTTAAAATGCACATGATAAATAAATTTAAAAAAAAATTATGAATGCTGCATTATGCATTACATAAAGGTTTGACTAGGTATATTTTTTTTAAAATTAATAAAAATTCTCTTCGTACCGTCGAAATTTTTTTTTTTTTAAAATGAAATGTAGGGAACAACATTTTAACCGCACAATACACGATGAATGGTCCCGATCACACAATCCTTAAGATTCCTAAGAAAAAAATCCAACGAAGATCCTTTTCCGGAAAATAGGTGACTGCATTTTCTCTGTGTCTATGTGGAAATTATTAGGGTGCCTACCTTTTTGTCACGGATTGTTGAATTTACAACTGCCTTTCTGGTATATTACCGTCATTCATTAATCCCGTTTGTCAATTCGAATTATCAAAGTACTTGAATAAACAGAGAAATACTTATAAACATGAGTTTTTACAAACGATAAATAATTGGAAAATTTTATTTAAACCCATCTAACTTATTTCTACATCCAATTTACTCTTTGCACCCATTTAATTTTTTACTAAACTATTAGTATTTCTTTAAACTCAAATTTAATACCTAATATACCTCCATATACCTAATATACCTAGTATTTTTACACCCATTTGATTTTTAGAAGCTAAATTTGATGGGAGGAAGCTCCTCCTGTAATTTGTTCCATGGCAAGGAAGTGGTCTGGAATTCGCACCACCAATCTGAACTTGATTTCTTTGGTTTGGCCCCCGTACTTATTCCATTCCACAGGACACTCCCACCAGGACTTTGCGTGGGGCCGCCATGCTCCTTGACAAGCCACCCAAACAAATTAGGATCAGTGATGCTTTTGTGGCAAGTGACTCCGTGCACCTTTTTGGAATGTTGAGTTCTTCAACATAAGGGAGAATGTCATCACAAGTTTGAAATTGATGATCGTATCGAAGTCAGATCATGGTTTTCTAATTGCAACTCATGGTTTGCCAATTCATAAATTGAAATCAAATGAAAAAAAATTCATAAATTGAGTCATACCTTGGTTGGAGGATTCAAAACTTCAAAATCACCATCCATCAATAAAAAAAACTTATTTTTCTCTATGAGAGCTATTAGGGTTTTAGCTAGAATGAACGTAGGATAAACAAAGAGTGATCGTAGGGTTTAATTATAGTGTTTGGGTTTATTGATAAATTTGAATTTTATTATTAATTTCATTTTGTACTTAATAGTAATTATGCAATAAGATAAAATAGACAATTAACATTTAAAATTTAAGTTGGGTGTAAAAACAGGTTAGATGAGTTTAAATAAAATTTCCCTAAATAATTTCATCAAAATTATGGAGAGGGGAGAGTTTGAGCCCGTGTTGAAGAGAAAGTTCCTAGCAAACATAACCTTTAAGATGACGAAAAGGGCTTTTAGCTAGAATAATATTTGAGATTGTCGTAACTTTTCATTTTGGTTCCTGAAATTTAAAATCGATAGAAATGGTTTCTAAGATTGTTAACTGTTAATCATTTTATGAAAATTTTCAATTAAATTGAAGAAACCACCGGTTCAATGGGAGGAGTTGATTTGACAATAATACCTTCAATTTAATTGAAATTTATCACATAATAACCAAAATAATCGATAGTAGACAATCCAGAAATCATTTATATCGATCTGAAATCTCAAACTAAAATGAAGAATTATGCCATTCTCAATTATCATTATGACAAAAAAACTGAGGAAAAATATGTGTTGGAAACAAAAATCAAGGACAAGGGCTGGTGTGCATGATTGTACCATAACATGTGTGGAATTTGACCGTTTGAGGGTTCAACATCTTTTGAAGAAAAATTCCAAATAATTTAAGTTTTGCTTTTCATATTTGTTTATTATGGAGGGCTGCGCGAAGAGTTCCAATCAAGTGAACCCATTTTGTCCGAATTCAAACACGTCCTTGTATTTGTGACTCTATCTTAGACCAAATTAATCAGCTTTTGATTTACTGGTGAATGCCTAAACGAGATTAGTGTTTCTGTTTTAAACTTTGGTTCCAGACTCCAGAGTTTGAGTTTTTGTTTAATCTAAAAAATATTTAAGAATGCAAAACTAGTGACAGATTGTTTTCATGAATAGAATATAACTCTTCAATTCACTTAACCTAGATTCAAATTCTTTTTAATCTAGATTAATTAATATACTAATATCACTTGTAATTAAGAAATAAAAATTAAAAAGATTTTATATCGAACATGTCATTTGGCGATGTACTTATAAGTTATATCTCAAATGTTTAATCTTGGTACACACAAGTGCATTATATTATCAATTTTTTTAGGGGCTCACCTTGTACAGGTGCGGATATACAAAAAAAAATTGTTATGAAAATACTATTTATAGGTGTTTGTTCTTAAAATGCACATGATAAATAAATTTTAAAAAAAATATGTGAATGCTGCATTATGTATTACATAAAGGTTTGACTAGGTTTTTTTTTTTTTTTTAAATTAATAAAAATTCTCTTCGTACCGTCGATTTTCTTATTTTTTTTCAAATGAAATGTTATAGGGAACAACATTTTACATATCTATGCTAAACAAGCTATTTCGTGGAACCTTCGGAGAGGGGCATCTGTTTGCGCGCATATATATATATATATATATATATATATATATATATACCAGCCTTCATGCATGCGCTCACATGTGTGCATAAGGTATTTTCTAAATCACGGTGTACTATGCGTGACTCACACATTTTAAATGTATTTATATACGTAAATTGACAAAAGGAAAATCAAATATTTAAAGTAAGTGAATAATCTTAAATCATGGCAGAAGAAACTTCTCATAAACCAATTAAAGTAGTTGAATTCACATAATAAGATCGGTCTCTATAGAATTTACAATAAGAATAGAGAAAATAATATTTAATGAACAATTGATTAAATCATATTATTGCTAGCCTATTGTAAGACTAAGCTCACCTCATCTCGCTTAGTGTAGATAATATCGTTTATTAAAAAAAAACAATTATTAGACAACTAATTTAATCACATTATTATTCGCGTGCAAAAGACCTTTTTTATAACCGGCATTACACACCTCTTAAGATGTTTTGAACGTGTTTAAAAATAAAGAAAATAATATTGAATGAACAACTAATTGAATTATATTATTGTTAGCCCATTGTGAGGCTAATCTCACCCTTTTCTTCTTAGTATAGACAATGTCGTTTATTTAGAAAAATATTATTTGATAATTAATTTAATCATATTATCATCAGTATGCAAAATTTTTTTTTTTTTAAATAACCGGACTTGAGAGAAAAAAAAACGCAGGCTGAAAAACAATGAAAATGAGAAGAGAGAGACGTGAGGGATGAGAGATGAGAGAGAGGGGGGACAGATGGAACCCCTTACATTTTTTTAATCTTATTTTTTTGTCCAACAACCATTACTTTATATTTTGTTATGACCGAATTACCAAATTACTATGATATATTATTTTGAACAGATTTTGAATTTTTTTGATTGAGGGGCACTTTTGTCTAATTCCTTTTGTCGAATGCGGTGATCCCAAAATTTTATCGCCATCCGTGAGCCTCTCGGATAATATATAATAGATATAACCCTCTATATTATGCACTAGAAAACAATGAATCCAGCCCTAAAATTACTTTTCATGATTCGATCAATGTTAATTAATTAAGGATTATATTATTATTAAATTTAGTCCATGTTGGACACGCGACATATGGTCCAACTAATGCAAGATCCAATTGAACCTACTCCAGTTCAAAGGCAACTGCTGTTAGTCTACGCTTTAACTTTTACCAATTGTGTGTACATATATGTGCGTCTACACTACCTATTAATGAAATTTTGGTTGTCAACTAAAGCTTCATGAAATTATCATTTTAATCCCCTCACCAAAATTGAGATCAATTAAAAAATATGGGCAATTTAGTACTTATATGAACATAAATTTTACTGTTTTTTATAGCAACCTCACAGCTAGGTTAGTATAACTTGCCCTATTTAAAAATTAAAAATAAAATAAAAAGTATTCCCATGTTAGAAGAAACCACTCATCATTATCCCAATTTTCATAACAGATTTTTTTTTTTTTTTTAGAATTTTAAAAACTAATCCCACTTCATAATTAAAAATAAAATGAAATGAAATTGTTCATGTCACATCCCGGCCCGGGGCGGATCACTTCCCGGGCTCGCTCCACTACCGTAGCACAATATTGTCCGCTTTGGGCTTACCATTCCCTCACAGTTTTGTTTTTGGGAACTCACGAGCAACTTCCCAGTGGGTCACCCATCATGAGATTGCTCTAGCCCCCTTTCTCGCTTAACTTCGAAGTTCCTATGGAACCCGAAGCCAGTGAGCTCTCAAAAGGCCTCGTGCTAGGTAGGGATGGGAATATACATATAAGGATCACTCCCCTGGACGATGTGGGATGTCACAATCCACCCCCCTTAGGGGCCCGACGTCCTCGTCGGCACACACGCGACCAGGGTTAGGCTCTGATACCAAATTGTCACATCCCGGCCCGGGGCGGATCACTTCCCGGACCCGCTCCACTACCGTAGCACGATATTGTCCGCTTTGGGCTTACCATTCCCTCACGGTTTTGTTTTTGGGAACTCACGAGCAACTTCCCAGTGGGTCACCCATCATGAGATTGCTCTAGCCCCCTTTCTCGCTTAACTTCGAAGTTCCTATGGAACCCAAAGCCAGTGAGCTCCCAAAAGGCCTCGTGCTAGGCAGGGATGAGAATATACATATAAGGATCACTCCCCTAGATGATGTGGGATGTCACAATTCACACACAGTGTGTGTGGGCATCTGCTAGTATTATTGATAGAATAATGCTTGGCTACTCAAAGATAAGTAAAAACTTGAGAAAAAAATCTCATTCTACACTCCTCACAAGTGTATTTTTCTTTTCTAATATAGAAAGTTTAGAATGTAGAATGAGATTTTTGAAGTGATAAAAACAATTCCCAAAACTTTTACTTAAAACTCTTCGTGTTTGAATTATAGAGTTTTGTGTTTACGATCAGAACCATTCATATTATAAACCACTTTGTAAAGATCATCTCTGCAAAAAAAATGAATTAAAAATAAGGTCGTTTAGTTAATCTATTGTAGCAAATACATAGACAGTTTTTAATACTTTTACCAACTCATTTCATTTGTTTTTATGTAATTCGAAAACTAAACGACCTTAGTTTTAATTCATTTTTTGCAAAGATTTACAGAGTAATTTATAACATGAAGAATTCTGATCTTAAAGAGAAAGTTCTATGAATCGGCAACAAACAGATTTGAGTAGAAACTCCTACTTGGTTATTCTTATTAATATTACCAAGCACGAAGGGAACCGAGCATGCATCACTACCAACTTTGTTAAACTCGCATTGGCTTGTGTATTCTACTTTGAACACTAAGACACAAGAGAGCAATTTTTATGGCACAATTATATTATATTATTGTAGTAAACTATGATAATCACACGACACCATATAAGAAATGTACATGTAATGTTGTATAATTCGGACGGTATTGACAATATACTCATGTCATAAAAGTCGTTTTAACTCGATCCTTCAAGTCATTTATCCAAGTTAAATAACTAATAAAAAGTAAATAAGCAACGTTGTAGTCGTAATGGTAATGATGAAGCCGCCACCATTATTCGAACAAAGTATCAGCGGTTTCCTCGCTCCTCTTCCTCACTACCATCATCACTCATCCTTTTCTAATCACATCCGCTAATGAAGCTCTAATTCTGCTTTACTACCTTGGACAAGTTTCGTGCCCTTTACGACATTTCTCAGTTCTCACCCTCTATATGCACATCATCGCTCTCAAGATTGTTGAATTATTTAGTCATTAATTTATTTTTAACATCCGGTGTTGATCAAAACATATAGAAAAATGTTAAGGAGATTATCTTAAAAGTGGAATTATTCATGAATTCTCCGTCACCTCATGTTTTTGGCATAATTTTCATACCAATTAGCATTTCTCTAACGTGTAATGCAAGGGAGATCAAAATTTTAAACCAAATTTTGTAAATATGTAGTTGTTGACGATTGAATCATTACTTCAACATTGATTTACATGTTTATTTTCTATTAATGACATATCATTTAGTATGCAAATTTAATTTAAGAGTAATGCTAGAAAGACCAAATTTTTTAAACTAAATTGCAAGCCAAATGATATACATCACCAATAAGAAATAACCAAGTTAATCAACGGTTAATTAATAATCTAATCAGCTATGACCACATCATTAGTTTACAAATTTGGTTTAAAAAATTTAATCTCCCTATCATTACTCTTAATTTAAAATTTTAGTCTATTTAACACTATTATTTCTCTAACATATACTTACAACTTAAAGAAAGTTGTTAGTCATAGTTTAGCCGCCTCTAGCTAGCTTTATATAGGTTCATTTGTTTTAGCTAGCCACAAGTTCAACCTAGATACCCCATCATGGAGAAGTATCAAATGTTCTTTCCTTGCTCCTCATCAGCTAATTATCCAAACCCTAATTCCACAAATACAGATCATCATCATCGTGTGGGAAGCTCTCACGTTTACACGAATAACTTTGATGGGCGTGTTGATCAAACTTCAGATGCATTTTTGGGGTTGAAATCGACGATGACTACGGAAAACCACGTTGGATCATCGTCAGATGAAGTATTAGTTCATAAAGATGGTCATCCGTACCAACAATATTATCAGCAGCATTATCCGAGTGCAAATGCAGGCATGAGTAATGTTATTGTTGGAGCTGATCAGAGTAGCGTCGATCCTCATCGGGCCAATAATAATGATTCAGAGAAAAAGAAAAAGGGGGAGAAGAAGATGAAGAAGCCGAAATATGCTTTTCAAACAAGAAGTCAGGTCGATATACTTGACGATGGCTACCGGTGGAGAAAATACGGCCAAAAAGCTGTGAAAGCCAACAAATTTCCCAGGTGTATATATATACATATAGCTATATATTTTTACTTAGATCCCTTCATTATATTTTTGCTTCTTCATCTTTCTATATGACCAGTGAAATTTTTATCATGCTTTGGTGTATAACATGAATTGTGACATAGAAAAGTTAAATTTTTTTTTCTTTATATATTGTATAGTCAATCAAAGAATCGAAAGAAATAATGAATCTATGAAACTCAGTGCCTACCATGCTTTAGTGCATGGTTAAATACTCATGATCCGTACTTGTGCATTTGATTTTTCATTTAGTTTTCTTACTGCGATTTTGATCCATGTGTTTCAGATCTGTTTTGTTTGTGGCTAATATATAGGTACAAGCTAGCTAGTAGTTTCCACGGTACACCATACATAATCCTTTAATCCTTAAGACATGCTTAACAAGTGTGGCTTTGCCGAATAAAGCAAGATCCTAACTTGATTTTTCACTAAGAAATGCATCGGACTTTGGGGGAAGCAAAAATGGGGGATATCTCTCCTTTATTGACTCTAGTTTTCACATTTTGCAATACCAAATCAAAATTGAAAATAGTTATTAACCGAATATTTGTTTTACAATTTTCTTTCTAAATGTAAATTAAAAACAAAAATTGAAATGATCAGTACAACACTTCTCACATTACTAGCCCAACACGTGAATTTTATAAAAAAAAATATCTCAGTACGATTAAAAGTGAAGCTATATGTAATTCATTCAGATTTATGATGTATGAGATCTAGCTAGGGTGTGGTGTTCCTAATTAACTGGGAGCAAATTCAAACCTTTGATTCATGCACAGTGTTCCTAAGAAATACGTAAATATAAGGATTGCGTACCTATTGATCCATGCAAAGTTTTTCTAAGATATACAAGTTGTGTGTAATATTATATCTGAGAAGTACATGTCATGGCTCATTACTATATGCTAGAACTCCAAGTTTTCCTAAGAAGGATTACATATTCAATCTATTAATTAATACATTTGCTTCTGTTCTACCTTCTGGGAACTGCACCAGGTAGAAGTGTAAGATCATCATTTCAAATTCCCAATGCCTAAAGAATAATGCATGTTCCAAACTGATATTTATCTTTCAAAGTGAATCATATGATTACGCATATGCATGCATGCTTGCTTTGTATTTGTATGATATGTCCTGATGGATATGGAATAACACTGCTGGATCTTGCTAAATAATTTGCAGAAGCTACTACCGATGCACGTATGAAGGGTGCAATGTTAAAAAGCAAGTCCAACGCCTAAGCAAGGACGAAGGCGTTGTGGTGACCACTTACGAAGGAATGCACACCCATCCCATCGACAAGCCTTCCGACAATTTCGAACATATCTTGAATCAGATGCAAATTTACACCCCCTCCTGAAGTTAGTTATCATTCATTCAGTTTACATAATTACGTATATCTATTGAAATATTTATGCTTGCTTTTGTAAAAGAAATTGAAGTACTCATCAATATTATTATGGAGATTTTGTGACATATATCTTAATTGATTAGGCGGTGGCCAGTGGATTTATTGACTGATATAGCTTAAGCTAATTTATCAAGTGCATGCGGGTTTATATCAATTATATATATATATTTTTTTTATAGAGCTGTTCTGTTCAATTCAATTAGTCAGGGAAAATGACCAACGTCTTCTCTTTAGTTCAGTTTTATCGTTCTTCTTTTGTCCTCAATCACAAATTCATGAATATGTCAATTAGTTTGGCAATTTTCTGTTCAATCTGATCTCAGTAGGTTTCGTTTTCAATTGGGGTGATGTCCCTAGCATCTCACGTGACATATCTGTCTCAGTATCAAATTTGCTACCGATTAACTATAACGTATATAATTCTTGGGTTTGTAGTTAAAAAAATTAAAGGGTATTTATGTTAATATTCAAAGTCTTAAATTCAATTACTTCCTCTAGCATTATCGTTTGTATCGAAATAAGAAGAAAAAAAAAATACAACGATTATGTTAAAAAAAACTAGGGACCAAATTGAAAATTTTCCATTTTGCATGGCAAAATTGTCCATATATAGGTCTAAGAGGGAAATCCTAAATATGTTAGGATTACATGTAGATAAGACTTTGAAAAGAAAAAAAAAACAAAACAAAACAAAATTTGGTTATGTAAAATTACATTTTTGTCTCATATTTCTTATTCATGTTCTGTTTTAATTAAAATATTAAATTGGTAATTTCATAAAATTTTGATTGATAATAAATGTTTTATTAATTAGTAGAGATTATAGTCCAATATTAAGTTTTTAATTTCTACTTTTATTTTCAAATACTTATACGTATGATGCTTGATAAACAGGTGGACTTTGTACTTTCATTCAATAAATCAATTGAAAATAGTGAAACCTTTGTCGTCTTCTTCCCACCAAATCACACAAAATCTTTGTGTGATTATGTGTTCACTTTGTTTTGTTTTGTTTTTTTTTTTATTTTATTTTATTTTATTTTTTATTTTTTTGTACAATCTCCTATTTTTACATTAATAATCTATGGCTACTTAAAGATAAATATGAATTCGTACTTAAAAATTTTTCGTGTTTGAATTATAAAACTTTGTGCTGATGATCAGAAGAACCATTCATATCATAATAAAGTGATTTATAATAGGAACAACTAGTTATGATTATAAACACGAAGTTTAATAAATCGACAATGAACAATTTTAAACATAAACTCATACTCATCTTTTGAATAGTCAAGTGTTATTCCTTTCATATTTGTTGCTGTTTTTGTAAAATAATATGTGTTTTGAAACCAAGTGTTCTGATCCTTTAGCAAAATCCTTAGGGTGTGTTTGTTTGGCATCATTAGCCCTCACTGGACTAGACTGGATTAAGTTTTAGTCCAGTCTTGTGTTTGTTCCCTATCCGGACTAAGTTTAATGGGATTAGCAGGGACTCGCCTTGACTGAGTTTGTCACGCCCCAATCCCGACATACGTCCAAGATCGACACGTGACGTCTCCCAAATACTTGTATATCTCACATACCCCGTCTCAGGAATATGGCAAATCACAATTCAAGAATCAAATTGCAAAGATATATATATTTTTTTCGTTTACCTTATGGCTACATCTAACCTCCACATTAGACTGCCTACATACCCTCAATAGGGATCAAGCCATTCATAAGCCATTCATAATTTATTACTTCATTACACTCGAACATTTATCACATAAGTCGTTATGTCCCTACAAAATATCACAATGCATATCATGCAATCTTTCAAAGAATAAACGACGAAGCACAATCATATTCTCTCGCCATATTTATCAACAAGTCAATCATAACAATAACAATGATATCTAACATAATAATCCCACAAGACGAATAACATTTCCACTTCATCCATCACATAAATCATCATGTTCCCACATAAAATCACACTTCATAGCGTGTAACATATTAAAGAATTAACAAAGCACAACATTATTCTCCAGAAATATTAATCAACTAAAATAATCATAATAACAACACTCATATCGAACGTCACTCCACAAACACGTCAATTAATCAATTCGTGAATCAAGATGTACAATCCTAGCATTTAATTACGTTCATCAAGCAATGCGATAACAAAACATTTCACGAATTAACCAAGGACTCCATATAATTCCCCACTTGGATTATGAGTAATAAACATGGTAATTCTAATTCATTTTCACAATATCTATTGTGGGTAATTCTCATCCACTCGAATTCAAGATTCTAAGATCACCTTACGGAATGAACAAGAGTAAGGATTCCGGACCACTCAACGGAACCAAACCAAATACGATTGCCTAAAAATGTACCATGTACAACTAATCATCATCACCTCTAAAATGCGTATGGTCCCCCATCACGGATATACCAAGCATGACCATCCATGTACCGCAACTACGTGGTGCAATCTCATCATCACACATTAAACATAATTAAACACATACATGCTATCGATTCCACATATCAACCAGCATCTTGTCAGATGGAGCACAACACAAGGAATTCCCTTAATTATTATTTCTACTAAAAATCTAATAAAGTACCTAACTCATCTCCTAACTTCCATCTCCATCACATGCTAGGTAATAGTGCCAAGTTCAAATAAGTATTCAGTTGGCAAGCATAACCAAATAATTATCAAACAATATTTAGATCTCATAACTGTCATAACATTCAACATAATTATCATTCACATTATTAAAAAGTTAATCAAACACATATATATCACAACATCATCACTACACAAGCCAAATCATAGTTAATTAGCATAGGTCTATGGCTAAATATATAAAATTCACATTTTAATAGAAATCATAATTATAAGACCAATTCATATTCACAAATGATACTAAATAAGAATTTAAGATAATAATCATATTTCATATATTCAAGTCGTTATCTAACCAATATAGGCCCATTAGATTTTCACTAGTAATTCCCTAAGGTTCGTAAACAATATCTACAATAGCATACTAAAATTTGGTGTCAATTCAATGGTAAGATCGTCAATTGTTAGAATATTCAAGTGGCGGACGATAACGAAAATATACTCAACCAACAACATTTCATAAATCAAATGTTACATATCAGAAAATTCGACTTTTTCCAAAAATTCTCAAATTTCACAAGAATGAAGATCTCAACAAGTAGAGTAAATTTTATACCTGTGGCCAAGGCCAATTTGACCGGAAAACACCCCAAACTGACCATGAACCGCCGGAACCCTAATGTGGGTGTTCTTTAATTCGACTTCCTTGGTGTTCCAACGCCCTACAACCTGTTGGGTCTTGTTCCTAGGTCCAAGGGGAGTTGACTAAGGGTGGTAGTGGGTGGTGAAACTCATCGGAACGGCGGAATCGCCGTCAAAACTCCATGGGTCACCCGCATGGTTTTTACATGGTTTTGGACCCAAAACCCTTCAATCTTGGGCGAGAAAGGTAGAAGGGAGGTAGTGGAAGAGATTGCAGGTAGTTAATGGTGGTTGTTCAACGGAAAAGATTGCAAAAATTGCCGAAATTTGCTCGGGTGGGGGCTCATGTGTACGGACGGGAGGGGGAGGTCTCTTTCTTCTCCCCCCCCCTTTTCGCCTTTTTTTTAACTCTTCTTGGCTGGTTCCCTTAACCCAAATATAAATTTGGGCCTTTTACCCTCTAAGTGGAAATTAAAATATTTCCCACAATCTATAGTTTCACAACTTCAAACGTTAGTAACTATACCGTTATAATCCAGACTCGCAGACGGCTTTCGCCTATGCGCTCGTGGCTTTGAGACCTATTCGAAAACATTACTTGTGACCTCAAAAGGCCAACGAGTAAATAATAATTTTCCAAACTTCACTCTTCGTAACTAGTTTAATTGAAATCTAATTTCAAATAAACTAATATAAATTCTCGAAAAATAATATAAAATCTCAATAATACAAATACGTAGATTATAACAATGAAATCCGAGAACGAGATTTCACAGAGTCCCTCGCTAACAGCTCTTAGCGAGACCCCCCGATTCGGAGAGGATTGCTAAGCTGCCCTCTAATCCCGTCATCTCCCTTCTCATTCGCACCTTCGCACATCAACCACAGCAACTGCAACTTGCTCCACGTCCCTTCGCACCCTCGCCCTTTCCCTTCTCCTTCCTTGTCGCACCACCTCGTAGCCATCCAACATATAAACAATCGACGACGGACCTGTATCGCTGGCGATGGTCTGATCAGGTGAGCTTCATTTGCCTTGCATTTCAATGGGTACTTTTTTAATTTTCCAAATTCAATTGCTTTTTGTTCATTCCTTTCGGTTTTGTTTATGCATTTCAATGGGATTTTTGAGTTTCTTTAGGGTTTTTGGTGATTAACTATAATCCAACATTCATAATTATCAAATTTAGGAGAACAACAGTGGGTCATTGACTGCAACTTGTTTTTTGGATATACTTATTAAGAACTTGACATTCGGGAATCCATTCGCAGCTTATGGATGTTTTCAATTTTTGTGGTTCTTCTAGTGGAATGTGTGAGAAATTCACCCTTATATGGAGATCTTAGTAGTGGATAAGGGATGTATCATGTCCAAGATGACTGGTATTGTATTGGCAATGACGGGGTATCTAGTTGGATTGGATGTGTTGAACAATTATGCTATGAGCTAAGATTTAAGAAGAAGCCTCTCTACCTGTTCTGCTCATACTTGATCCTTTCCGAGCTTTGTAACCGTTTCTTCAGCTCCAGACCTAGAAAGAAAACCATTTCTTCAGCCCTTGAAGGTGCCACTTGTTTTCTAGTGAATATTTAACATATTGGAAGCTTCTCTTTGGAAAATTTTGTGAGTAATCGTTTTCTGAAGCTTTCATCAACGGATTTATTGCATTGGAAGGTTCTGCTTGTTGCACATCACCATAGATGTTCTATTATTTTGATCCAAAAGTTTTTCTTTGTTATTCAGATACCCTTAAGCTATGCATATCTTGGACAGTTTAATCATTATAATTTTATACATATTGGAGTTCACCTATCAAAAGGAATATCAAACAAATTGATATTAACAAATCCCCGTGGAGCTAGGAGATCACCAATTTCGTGTTGAACTTTAAGATTTTGTTATAAACCAAGATACTTGTACATTTGACCATAGTGACTTCTAGCTATCATGGAGAATTTAGACCTGTCTACTAAAACTTGTGCAAGTAATTCAAGCATGTTTTTGCTCCCGTCAATATTAGTTATTGACTCATTGGACTCCATACAAAGTTTCTGTGATGTTTTCTTCCACAATTTTATGATTCGCAATCCTACAGATGTTTCTACTCAGTTTAATTGTTTTAATTGTCTCATTGACCCATGCCGTTACACGAAAGAGAGAAATTATGTGTTTATCAGAAAAATCTGGCTAAACCAGCAATACATCACTTAACTTCATTAGAGCATGGCAAATTTCACTTTATGGTTCACAGGCCGTACTTCTCTTTGGCATCGTAGATAAAGTCTTTCCCGTTTAAGTTTATTCTGATTTATGTGCTTGCTTAAAGTGTAGTTGAATGATGATGTGCATGGCTATCTGCAGCGCAATGGGCACTTGGGTTTTCTCCGTAGCAAGGGCTTTGTTAGCAATTCCAGTGGGGGTAAATAGGAAATCTTTAGCACCGCTTGTGTTCTTTGGCACAATAGATACCATGCTTGATATTATAATGGGAATCACTCAGTGTGAAAGAGAACATGCAGAACGCCAAGCGAAGCTATTAGAAGCCCAGACTTCTGCAACTGATGCTTCATTTGCTGAGACTGGGGCCGAATCATAGTCTTGACTCCTAAGCATATGGATCATATGCCCGTGTTTGGCTGCTGTCAGTTTTCTCTTCAAATTTCTTTATTGTAAAAGCTTAATAGTTGAACCTGTTGAATGACCCCCTTGCTTGAATTCTGCCTTTCCTTTTTCATGGGTAATCATACGAAAGTTGTTAATGACATAATGTCAGGTTTAATCTCCCTCGCATGGCATGATTCCATGAGTTAATCATTCGAAGCAGAGAATTCTAATTCCTCTATTTTTATTTATCTTGGAAATACTTGTATGAAAATTACTTTAAAGTTGTTCAGCAACAAAGGTTATGACTTATAATATACGATGTATAATTACGAAGAGAAATTGGTGACATTACTTTTTTCATTATCCTACATTTTAGTCTGACAATGCACCAAACGCTTCACTAAAGGGAATATACCAGTCCGAGACAGTCCGATTCAACAAACGCATCATTATTGTTTTGTTTTAGTTCCATCACCTTATTACAACGAACGAGATTTTAAATTCGTCGACTCCTTCAAGGCATCAAGCAGGTGTAGCAATACAAATTTTAAGCTATTGCAGGACTGATCTTCACACTAAAGGGAATATATATAGAGAGAGCATGAGTCTCGTTCTCTTATTTACTTAAATTCAAGATTACTGATTCTTGAATTTAATATTGAAAATTGAAATTATAAACACGAAAAACACATCTATATTATTTAATATCAAATCTAATGATCACCTTGGTCATGAGTAAACATTTTATATACACGCACACATATATTTATTTGAACTATATATTTATTAACATCACTGTTATGCTAGGAAAATTACTGTAGGAGCATAAGATGTAAGGGAGATTATAATAAATCTTCCGTTGTATATATCTTTGTGATTATTTCAAACGTAATCAAAGAAAAATACATAAAACATATTCGACGGATTCTCAAGACAAAAAACTTTTTTATTTTTTCTAATGACAGTTGACAAATATTTGTATAATAGACCTGCGGTTGTCTTTAATGAGCCACTAATTAATCAATTGACCCACCACCAAACCATGAATATGAAATTATGAATGGATGAAGGAAAAAATGAGTCCTACTCCTAATGGGGATTGTCTGGCCTCTACTTAACATCTTCTTATTTAAGTGGTTATGATTAAGTCATGTCAATATTTTATATTCATATTGTCTTTTATTTTATTATCTCTATAAAAAAAATCAATATAAAATATTGACGTAACTTAAACGTGATCACTCAAATAGGAGGGGATGGTAAAGGGATGATAAGTGGAGGGTAGACAATCCCCATCCACTCCTAATAGCACCGAAGTATTATCCTAATACTAGTGGTGGGCCCCGTTACATAAAAAAGATTGAATTAAAGATGTGGGAGTGACCACTGGACAGTGACTTTCATCACTAGTAATTAGTTTAATTAAGTGTTTAAGTACTCATTCTTATCTTCATGAATTGGATAACCTAATTCCTAAGCGGACATTAACATTTTTATATTTTTTTTATAGGAATTTTATTGATATGAAAAAAGTTACACCTAATTATTAGGGAAACATATATCTTACTTCTCATATAATAAGAAAATTAAAATAAAAAAAATAAGAGACATAAACTTTATCCTTTTTTAAAAAAAAAATACAAAAAAAATAAAAGACAAACTTTTTTTTTCTTTTTTTGGGTGCAAAAGACATAAACTTTACTTCTCTTTGAAAAGAAAAGTAGAAATCAAATGGAGCCTGGTCATACTCGTGGAACATGCGTAGATGCTGAAATTTTTATGATTATAATATGGATGCTGATGTTTTATTTTCTGGGTTTGCGAGGCTACCACTAAGCAGGACGGATATTATAATAGTTTTCATTAACTAGTAGTATATGTGTGCGATTTTATAACAAAAATTTTAATTTTATTTTCGAGTAAAACCACACGCTTGTATGATTTACAGAGAAATGTTGCTTAGACACATAATATAACAACATTGTTAATACACACTAGCTAATACAAGTGTGTTCTGTATCTAACGTGTTTCATTTTATGAGTATAAAAAGCATTATTAAATTTTAATTTGAATACAAGTTTTCAATAATAGATTTTTCAATATACTCGTAACACAATATTATATATAACTATATAATCATAAAACGATACGTCACATAACAAGTGTTTGAGTACACAAAACTTTCTAGTTTTCGGGGGAATTTCACACCAGTAACACTATTCTATTCTCCATGTTGATCATTATAAAATTTGCCACTGAACTGAAAAGCAATAAGATACTGTCTCTTTCGCTACCATTCCTTTCCCTCGAATTATCTTCAATATTATACAACTTTTGTTCGTTAAACTAAGTATTTATTTGCACTCCTAAAAATTTAAAAAAGCTTCAAACTGGGCGATAAACAAGGGACAAACAGAAAAATAGAAGCAAAAACAAGCCAAAAACTCCCTGCCTCAGCTGGTCCTCCCTTGATTTTTTGGGTCTGGTGTGGTCCTCGTTTGATTTATCTTCGCTATTTCTAGTGTTTAAACAATAAAAGTTGGTGATAATGGGGGAATTTATAATTTATGTTCCCTCTGAGTCTTTTAGTGGAGGGGATTAAATTTATATAATTCCAACCTGGGTTTTTCACTTTGCAACGAATCCTTTGACCCTCCTTGTATTGGAGGGAGAAGAATAATCGTAGTTCATTAGCGCTAAGTATCCTCAAAACTCAACCCAATTTCTTGGAATTTAATTCCTCTGATTTTTTTTTCCAGCAGATCAGAGCGGCAATGGAGTGGGACTTCAAGGACAGCGACCTTGATGCTCTGGTGGGGTCCAGCATCTCACAACCCCAGATGAAGAATCGACCAGCTGAATCTCTAGGATTGGATTTCAAGAAATTGCAGGAGGATCCAATAAAGCTCTCATCGTCGAGAAGGATTAATGGCAGTAACAATGGAAGTGATCATCTGAAAGTTCTATGCTTGGTCGACGGTTGCAGGGCGGACCTCAGCCGTTGTCGGGAATATCATCGGCGGCACAGAGTCTGCGAGCTCCACTCCAAGACCCCTGTTGTCGTCGTCAAGGGAGAACAGAAACGATTCTGCCAGCAGTGCAGCAGGTGCATATATATATATATATATATATTTAGTTCACCATGCTTAATTAATTGTTTTTGGTAAAAAATACAGTCTAATTGTTTTATTTAAATTTGATAGCAAGGGAATGTTTTAGATTACATTTTCAGGGCATGTTTTAGATTACTTTTGTCATGGCTAAAAGCACATTTTTTAAATTTAAAAACCCTAACTACATGAGAAAAAAATTTGAAAAACTCTGATTGCATGTGAGAAAAAAATTAAAAGCTGTCGTAGACATACTTTCTGGAAAAGTATTGGATTTTTAATAAAAGTTTCTACATGTTTGTAACAATGACACTTATTTAGAAGTGCTTTTAAGAAAAGCAGTCTCAAACGAGAATAATTCACTGAGTGAGGTTCAAGGCTTAAAGCTAGCTATGTGATGAGGTATCTTTCTAAAATGAATTCTCGTATGCTTTTTCATTGTTTTATATATATTGTCTGCTAGGTTTTTTGGAAAATTGATTAAGAAAGAAGCTACCGTTTTTTTCAGTTTGAGTCACAGTATTTAGATGTGATTGTAGAGTCCATTCTCTGGTGGAGTTTGACGAGGGGAAGAAGAGCTGCAGAAAACGTCTCAATGGACACAACCAGCGCCGGCGGAAACCTAAACCGGAATCCTTCTATTTCAGTTCCCACGACTTCTTCTCCACCTACAAGGGTATGGAGTCCATGAAACAAATCACTTGAATTGTTTAATTAGGACTGGTTAACTATGTTTTTTTTTGCTGTCTTCAGTTTTGATAGATACTTTCAGAATTGGATTTATTTTGCTAAATTGTGAACAAAAAGGAATTGAGACTTGAGATAGTACATTTATCTTTGAGAGAACTGACACACCGTTCTTATAAAAGAACAGATTATTGGCATCATTTATCGACAAGTTATCGATACATTTATGACATTATCCCATACGATATCCACTGAGACATCGTGCACAAAGAATCGTTATTTTTTTCATTCGTTTGGTAATCATTATTATTGATCATTGCCTCGTGGGATTGTTATTTATGCCTCTCCATTTCTTAACTAACATTCAGGTCCCAGAATCCTGCAATTTAGTAATCCACAAGTATGTGCAACAACTAATGTGAGATGTATGTGGCCTGTGGAGGACAAAAGAGGAGCAGAATCCATGTGTTCCAACCACCACCACCAGTGGCTGCGTGCTACTGACGAGCCAAAGCCTCCCAATTCCTTCAACGGAGCAGGACACGAACCTTTTCTTTTCTTGCAAGCAAGTGACCCTAAAGCCACCGCAGGCAACCGAGCAGCCCCTCAAGCTTTCATGTGCCAGCAGCAGCCGCTTCCAATAACTGCTGCTGCCTCGCCAAAAAGCACAAGGGGTTGTGCTCTCTATCTTCTGTCATCACATCCAACACAAAATCCAGTTACTGGCCTAAACCACTTGGCTCAGTCCCCTGTCACCACTACTCATCCAGGTCAGATCCTTGACGCGAGACTTCAGATGAACCGTGGTTTCTCTGAATTCTCATGCTCACATGATGAGGAGGACAGGACTGTAATTCCAGAAATGATGTTTCTTCCGGGGCCTGATGGCTTTTCGAACAACTGAGTGCAAATGCTTCCAATTTTATTGGAGTAGCTTGTGTTTTTGGTACTTTACTAGTTTCTTTGATGTTGATTAATAATCTGGGAGAAGTCAACTGTAGAAGACTCCCCAACCATTTGATTGCTTTGAAGTATTTGTGTTTTGTGGAAACAAAAATTATTTGGTTTGAATTATTTGTGTTCTATGGAAACGAAGATTTTTGTTCCCTCCATTTGAATTCCAAACGAGGAGATGAAAAGTTAGTTTGATTTGTGCTTGATTACATACATATATAAATCAAACTCTGTAGAGTGAAGGTTGATGGTATTCGGAATTTTCGATGTACTCCTTTTGTCTAACCCGAGCGGAATGGCATATTTATTCCTTGAATGTTACCACGCTCTTTAATATGAACACTGTGTTTATTTTTGAAATTTAAATTGAATACATCAAATGACGAAAATAAAGAGTATCAAAAAGAGCAAAAATGTAGTGCCGAAGTTATATTTCCATGATATCCCGCTACAGTTTCCTCTTTTATTATGGAAAAGCAATATCATCCCATGGTTGAGGCAGGAATTCAAAGAGTTACTGACTTGAAACTAAGCCATCACCTTGAATGACGTCTGAAAAGCAATTGCTGCCAAACGATCCCAACTATAGCCAAATTAATCATTACTTGTTTGAATAAATTCTGAGAAAAACAAAAAAACACGATCAAATTAAAATAATAGCCGAATTCTATCACGCGTGATCATGTGACGAAAAAGAGAGAAACATATAACCTCAATTACATCCAAAAAATTTTCACGTTGAGCTCAGCCTTTAAGAGACTTGGGTATCAAGTGATCATCTCCATGGTTAATTGATCGGATCATTTAATCTGATTGAGCCATGCCAATATCATCTTCAGTTCACTGCACTTCATATGTGATATGTGTCTTCAAGTTACACATAATGTGTACACATGTACAGACCTCCCATCGGACCCATCCTGTGTATCTACAGACATCTTGTTGTGGCCTTTTTCCTCTGTGGAACACTTTGTGCTTCAGCATTTTCATTACAAAAGGCCGAAAACTAAGGGAAAAGGGAGAAAGCCCAAAACTCTGACAAAATGGACTCTCCCTTAGTCAGCTTTGCTTACAGAGGGAAATTTAGTGTTGTCTAATTTGAGTAATTCTCACACTGGTAAGTGTTATGCCTTGGCCTGTTAGCCTGTGCGGAATCGAGATTTAAATTACAACCTCACCAAATCATTCATAGTTAAATAGAATAAAATACAATAATTAAAGACATTGAGAAATTTATGAAGTTTGGCAAAAACCTACCTATGTCTCCAGAGACATATTGCTCTTCACCATGAGAATAACAGTACAAATTACACATGAGTTAAATCAACATAACCCAATCCCGAATCCCTTGTACACCCACTCACAAAATTTTTTCAAGAGCCTCACTCTACCACAAGAGTTCTTTCACTAGAAGATCTTTTCACTCTAGTTCTCTTGATTTTCTCTCAACCCATGTTCAACATTTCCCATGGGAGAGCCGAATGCTCTCCCCCTTGGATGCCTCTCTGATGCTTACCCTGTCACTCGACAAGCATACCCTGATGCACAAATATTGCATGCTAGTTATAGGCATACACTGGCAACTATGCCAACAATCAAGACCAAAAAGTCTTGAGTTCACATGGCATATTCAACACGTAGCCTACCTAGCATGCAACCCTTTTCTCTCCATGAAATTTAATGCATAAAGAGAAAGCTTGCACAATTGCATGCAACCGACTTTGCAACCCACAAAGTCAAGACATGCTTCCAACTTTCTTTGTGGTAGTGATCATGTCTTTTCTTGAACGACGACTTCCTTGCCACAGCTGAAAGCATTCGCATGGTCTTCAATTGTTGTCAACACGACTCATAATTACTCACGAGTGTATGAGCCAAACACAAACACTGGTAAGGCCATCGTGAGTCAAGTAAAAATGAAATTATATGGTTTTCATGCTTTGAGAAAGGTGCCTTTTGAATAACATCGTAGTTGGTGGACACCCCTAATCAAGTTTTTTCTCGCTTCCATGCTAATATAGAAGATTTTGAGTAAATTAATATGAGATCCTATCTTGGGGACATTTCACGTTGTTATGGCCTTTGAATTGGGACAGTTGAATTGCTTAACGATTGAGAATTCCATACAGTGCAAAAGAAATCTCTGTTCTCATGTTAAGGTAATCATTCATAAATTAGCTTAATTTATAAATTTTGGTTCAATTTCTTTAGAAATTTTGTTTTCTGTTACAATCGGCTTCGAATTGAGACAACTACTGTAAAAGTACTGTAAGTGGTGAATTACTCTGATGGATACAGTATTTTTCTTCAATTCGCTATATCCCAAGTTCAAAGTCTCTCATCACTGTTTAGAAAACCCACGAGCACAAAAGTTATGGATGCAACGCAATTACGCTAATTTATCAGTTCCTGAATATATTTGATCACTTTATGCATAAAAAATTTCAAAATTCGCAACGAGAACATAGTAAGAGTCAAAGACTGGGAGGGAGGAAGGCCGTACATTATTAGTACGTAATTTTTCTTTTTGGAAGAAGAAGAGAAGATAGCAAAACAAAGCAAACATGGAAAATATACAAGAATTCCAACAAGCAGTGATAAATCAACTTGTATATAGAGAGGGAAAGCAATAGGAGACTTATCAATCGGGTCGAAATAGAATATCTTATCCGCGAAATTAAAAGTTGAGAAATGTGGAAGCTTTTATCATATAGATAGCACATGTCAGAGTAAAGCAAAGCATCCCCATTCTACAAGTACCTTAACCACAGCTTGATCCATCGTATCCTAAAGTATACATCATAAGATCAGATTCTCCTCTTTCTCTTTCATTAACCTCCAAAATACAACTACATAGGAATGGGCGGAGTCAGGATCTAGTGTGGGTTGGGGGAGGACGTAGGGGTTTTAGTATTGGTTTGGTATTGAAATGTTTTTACAAAAAAAAATGGGTATTAAAAAAAGCTGAGCTCAAAAAGGTGTTTCGTAAACACTTAAAAACAGCTTATTTTCATAGTTTTGGATGAAAATAAGTTGAAAGCATGAAGCAGCAAAAATGAGCTTATTCTCACAATACAACAGAAGTAGTTTTTTTTCAAAATACAGCAATACCAAATCAGCACTTAGTGTGGCTTCACCACTGTAAATAGAGATAGTACATCTTTTTGTACGTATATGGTGAATACATGGTCTTTACTACAATGCTCATATCTTTATTCTGATTTTGCTACAATAGAACGAAATTCTTGTTAAGTAGGGGCTCGTATATATACAATTTATATTAAGTAACTTTAACAAAAAGCTCATGATACTGTTCATTTTAATGAAAACCCACATTTTTACACTAAAAAGTCAATACTGGCACTATTCACTTTACCCTTTATTTTGTCCTTATCGTTAAAACTCAAAGTTTTCAAACCATTTTCATTAGTTTTCTTTTTATTTATCTTCATACTTTAGTACGTATAATTAAGATCATGTATGTGTGTATATATATCACGTGTCTGAGTTTTAATTCTCTATATTTGCTATATGAAAAGCAAAGAAATCTGAATCTCATCATATATTTGATGAAAGTGGATAGATCGAGGGTGATGGTGTACTTTGAAAAAGACACCGTTCTTATCCCACCAAATATATGCCCCCTGCAAGTTTGACAGCCTAGGATTTTTTTTTCCTTTTTCTTTTTCATGAAATTATGCTTGCTCTCTACTTCTCTTGCACCATATGCCTCGTTGAACGACCCAAGTACACAAACAAGAAGCATGAGATACTGTCTAGTGCCTGCTAGCTACCACTATATACTAATATAAATATATTCTCTCTGTAAATCTGTAAAAGATGACGAGGATGATCAGTTGCATGATATTTTCCATGGTCAGTTTCTTGAAAATTGATCTGCAACACATGCACGATCGATCATTATTCTTTCGAGCAAATTTTCTTTTTGGAGACTTACGTATAACCTATGTGGTTATCCTCATGGATCAAGCAACGAAATGTTGATTAAAAAACTTATTTTTAAAACTTGGTGAATCATCAGGATATGCAAATTAATCATCTAATTAATACACTATCAAAAACATGTCCTTAACATAGACTAATAGCAATAAGTTAGCTAGTGGGAGAAGCGTATAATTCTTGCTTAATTCTCTAAAATGGCACATTTAACTGTAGGACAATATGTGGCCTCTCTCTATAAGTTCTTGATTAATTAGTTTCCAAGTGATTCTGTTCTCTTTATATATTCTAACGCTTACTCATTAGTTTATTACTGTGCAGCCTATCTCTTGCCAAGCTGCCTAAACTCCCCAACCAATGTGAAGGATACAATTAATCAAACAATAATTTTTGGTTCTAGAAGTATAATTGTTGAAATTAATCTAACGTTGGAAAATTGACAATACAAATTGCAATAGATAATACATGGTGTTATTCTAATTGTACCGGGAAGTTTTATGATAAAACCGAATCTCGACTGAGCTAGCATATGGATAAGTTGTGGATGATATTGTGTTGGACTATTAGTCCGTCTCTTTGATATTTGACAATAATTAAAGAGAAAATTCTCATATCTTATAAAGTATTTGTTAACTGATTAGTATTGATCCATACATCGGAAGGAATGAAACAATTACATAATTAAAGATGATTCTTCCAGATATTTAGTAGAAGGACCACGATATATACTTCCTAATCGATCATGTCTATCTGCACTCATTTCAACTTGATCAGCAACTTTTTCCAACATAAAAAAGGAAAAACAATGTTTACCCCACCGAAAAATGTTATATATACAGACCCCTCAGTCGTTGCACTACAACATAGATACTTTCTCTAACACATTTGATAGAGCTACATAGCAACAAGGAGTCAGAATACGACTAATGGAGTCGAATCGCAAACGCAGAGGTTTCATGAAAGGCAAGTTGATGCCGTTCTACCGAGCTGCAAAACCTAATTCGACAACAAGTATGCAATATACTAGCATGGCCATGGCCAGCAGCAAGGTTAAGCCGAGCCAGGCTACTCCTTCGCCGGCTTACTCCGGGTTTATGGTTCACGGCCAGGATTATGTGATTGCAGCAGCTCAGCCTAAGCAGAAGGTTTCGTTTATTGTTCCTTCAGACGCTACAGATCATCATGCCAAAAACAGTCTCATTAAGCAGCAGTTTGATCACTACGGCGCAGGTGACGAGAGTGTCGATATGAAGGCTGCCAGCTATATTTCCTCGGTTCAAGAACGTTTCAAGCTCGAACGGATCAACTCTTGATCACAAGGAGGAATAATCAAGAAGTTACCAATACCCGTACGATCCCTCACGCAATATGTATAATTACCTTAAGTTCGATCTCGTAATAAAAATCCATAAACATGATTTATGATTTGTGTAGAGAGATCGAATCAAGACCGTATGTACGTGCTTTTCATTTGTTTAAAAATATGTGTATCACTAAATTTAAAAGCTACTTAGGAGCATGGCATAAAACTGAGTCAGTACTGCATGCATGCATGATTAATTAACTAGTTATCACAGTCTTCATCACACGGCACGTAATCAAACTATATGCACAGCCCAAATTTAGATGAGTGCTGTGTATAATTTTGAATTTGGTGATTAATGATGTCGATTTAGTCAAATTCTAATTCCTAGATTGATCAACTGTAGAATAAATAAATAAAAGTAGTGTATACTTTCTTCAGTATGTTGGAGGTTTCAAATCCTAAATCATCGTACATTTTCGAATAATGCATGGCAACAAAAATATGAAAGTTTATGCTTTATATACGTTAACCACGAACTAAATAAAT
The DNA here is from genome assembly GCF_963583255.1 of Pyrus communis. NCBI lineage: Eukaryota > Viridiplantae > Streptophyta > Magnoliopsida > Rosales > Rosaceae > Pyrus > Pyrus communis. The sequence continues at coordinate 26,455,052 of NC_084813.1, read as the reverse complement.
AGAAAAAGGAACTAGACTTTCATTCATACTAGAATTGAAAAGCTTATTAGGAAATTAGGACATATCTGAATTATTTCATGAAAACTTATGCATGAAAATGAAAAATCTGGAGCTCGACAGAATTTTTTTATTGAAGTTTTAAAATTCTTAGTTGAAAAGTTAATAGATGAAAATGAAACATCGTAATGATTTGTTTTCCTTACTTTTGCTTTTTCTTTCTAAAGTGAAATTAAGAATCCTATATTATTCTCTCTGTACTCTTTAGGGTGTGGATCCTACCCATACAATTTGAGGAATAAAATCTTTTCTCGGTCCTTGGTTTTTATTTTGGTCAATTTGATCATTGCGTCACTCCTAATAGTAGCTGATATCAGCGTGATGTCACATAACCCAATGGTTGGGCCGGTCAATTCGGGACTGGGAAGGAGTTGGGCTCCCTTGGTGCTCAGTAGATTTGTATGGGCTAGAGTTGCTCTTATGAGTTGGACGTGTTAGCTAGTCCTACCTACTTCTTCCACTCTTCAAGTGTGAGGCCTTCACGTTCTCCAAGTGGTTGATCTTAACATGCTAGCCGCTACTTCATTTTCGTATAATGATAACGCTTCCTCTTTCTTGGCGCTCCACTCTTATGTATAGTAAGGAGAAATCAAGTGCGAGGCTATGATTTTCAAAATAAGCCATGAGGTTTAAATTCTCACGATGCACCTTGAGGTTTTGAATTTGCATATTTACACCTTTGTCTCTTTGAATGTCTAACCCTTCATTAAATTGATGAGGTTTTGTGTCAATATGGTGCAAAGTATGGCTTACACATTATCTCATATGACGTATATTATATAAGAGTCTCACGCTCACAAACTTATCAATTTAATAAATTATCATACAATCAATCGAAGTGGAGACAAAAATTGATACAATTTTAATACCACAAGATGCAATATGTGAAAATCAAAACTTCATGATCAATTTTAAAAATCACTCTAAATTTGACAGATGTGAAATAAAGTTAACCTAACAATTTTCTTTTATGACCTATTTGATTGAATCTCCGACTAAGTAGAAAATTAGAAAACTCGTGAAAATTTTAATTAGAATGGAGTCCAAACTAATGAAAAAAATAAAATAAATAAATACATAAACTGCTCTCCACTAATATAATGACACATAAAGTATTGTCATGTGTTTCGGAAACATTGAAGCAAATCTCCAAAATGGCCATGGGTCCGAAAACAAATCATGCCTTTGGTGCATGCCAAATGCTGAGCAAAGCCTTGGTGTATGCCAAATGTTGAGCAACTAGACTAGCACCAGTTAGACAACATCGGTGGCAGTCCAATCCACCAAAAACTGCAGTCATTGACTCCTGTTTTGCTTTCTCTACGGATTTAACTTCAGGACTACGTTTTCCCCCTTTCCTTCTTCCTTATTCACTCGTTCTAAATTTCCCCGCAATCGAACGCCAAAGTTTACAAATATCCAAGTGTTAAAAATTCAAGACTATTCAATATTCCGGTGGATAATGCTGAGCAAAGCCTTGGTGTATGCCAAATGTTGAGCAACTAGACTGGCACCAGTTAGACATCGTCGGTGGCAGTCCAATCCACCAAAAACTGCAGTCATCGACTCCTGTTTTGCTTTCTATATGGACTTAACTTCAGGACTACGTTTTCCCCTTCTCCTTCTTCCTTATTCACTCGTTCCAAATTTCCCCGCAATCGAACGCCAAAGTTTACAAATATCTAAGTGTTAAAAATCCGAGACTATTCAATATTCCAGAGGATAATGCTGAGCAAAGCCTTGGTGTATGCCAAATGTTGAGCAACTAGACTAGCACCAGTTAGACATCGTCGGTGGGAGTCCAATCCACCAAAAACTGCAGTCATCGACTCCTGCTTTGCTTTCTCTATGGACTTAACTTTAGGACTACGTTTTCCCCTTCTCCTTCTTCCTTATTCACTCGTTCCAAATTTCCCCGCAATCGAACGCCAAAGTTTACAAATATCTAAGTGTTAAAAATTCGAGACTATTCAATATTCCGGAGGATAATGCTGAGCAAGGCCTTGGTGTATGCCAAATGTTGAGCAACTAGACTGGCACCAGTTAGACATCGTCGGTGGCAGTCTAATCCACCAAAAACTGCAGTCATTGACTCCTGTTTTGCTTTCTCTACGGATTTAACTTCAGGACTACGTTTTCCCCTTCTCCTTCTTCCTTATTCACTCGTTCTAAATTTCCCCGCAATCGAACGCCAAAGTTTACAAATATCTAAGTGTTAAAAATTCAAGACTATTCAATATTCCGGAGGATTATAGAAAACCTGATGTATAGAGTTCTTCTATGTGTACTTTACGCAAATAAGTAACGTAGTACTACAACTTCTTGTGCAAAAAAATACGTTTACAAGTAGCTTATGAGTTATAACAACTGTAACATAATTAGGCCCTCGAAACTTTTATAATATATTGCTGTATTAGACAGCTAATTTGCATGACTAAATTATATAGTCTCAATCTAGCCGGTCAAACGCGGCCTCATCGTTAGTAGAAGTATCAGTTACAGCTACTTAAAGAATTTAAGAATATCCAAGCCCAGTTCGAACAAAAAATAATAAAGCCCAGGAATTGGAGGCCCATTTGAAGGGGTGGTGGGGGAGGCGGGAGTGGGTTTCCGACATTTGCCGAAAGGGATGGATTAGGGAAAAGCAGAAAAAGATATTTCGGTGTGCTGTGTGTCTGTGCAGTGCCAGTGGAGAATGGGAAGATTTTTCAGTGTAATTCGCACACGAAATAATACATTATGTGTATTATATAAATAATAAAATATATGTGTTAAAATATTAATAACTTGAAAAATAAAATTTTATTATTTACATAAAAAAAAACGTAATGTATTACCTGTGTTTCGTCACAATGAAAATTTTCTTTGAAGAGAGGAAGGACCGAGGGGGGGGAGAGAGAGAGAGAGAGAGAGAGAGAGAGAGAGAGAGAGAGAGAGAGAGAGGGGCTGTCGTGAAAAGATAGGTCACCCGCACACCCACCACCACGAAAACCGAAGGCCAATCCCAAATGAGGGTAAAATTTCCATATTTGATAATACACGTAAATATGGAAATGATGTGGACGTGGTTTGATGGGACAAAAGCAAAAGTTTCCTACCGCTTGCCCTAGATGTGGGGCCCCCAATTTTACCAAATCAGTGCAGAAGAGAATTTCTTCGGGTCACCAGGAAATAGTAACTACTATTTATAGAAAATAAATAAATTTAGTTTTACCTAATTTTGGAATCAAAGTGAAGCAATAAGAAACAAAACATACGAAAGATAGTGGTACACATATGGGCGTTTAATTGATCGTACTAAGAACGAAGAATGGATTGAAAGTTTAACATGGAGTTCCCTTTTGACTAAGTAAAGATGTGCATAGAGAGGTAATTCTTCACTACACGCAAAAAAGAGAGTTACTTTCCAACACAAAGAAGTAAAGGAAGAAGCAAAAACTTTGGCCTGAGTAAAATAAGATTTAATTTTCGTAAGTCTGTTAGTGCAACTTGTCTGCAACACACTCATAAGAGTGTACACTGTAAATTGTCGAATAATACTCAATTGTAAAAAGAACTACCTGACCAGTGATGAGACGACTTTGTTTCCATTGCACGTAACTAAAACCAAAATAGAGAATTTACCTTTAAATACAATAACTTTATTTTGTTCTGAAAAATATCATATTTTCTTTGTTAAAGAAATTTTTTATTGTGATCGAAATACAAATGGTATATCACGTATTTTTATATAAGTAATGGAAAATTTTATTTTTTAAATTATTAACTTCTTAACACACGCATCCTACTATTTGTAGAGTGACACGTGGTGTACCATCCCATATTCCGGTCACACTAAAAAATCTCTCCCTCTGTTTGCTTCCTCAATTCCCACCTGCCAGTTGAAGTAGGATTATCTCCCTTCTTTTTTGACCTCCCCTTCCCTCTCCTCCTATTTAAACGGTCACGGTTAAGTCATCTCAATATTTTATATTAACTTTTTATAGAAAGAGAAAGACAAAATAGAGAATGTGAGAGCAATGGATGGAAGGGGATAGAAAGAAAAGAAGAGAGAATCCTAGTCCCTACCAGTTCCGTTGTTGACGTGTGCACCAACAATAAAACTTTCCTCCTATGGTTCCGGTACATTCCCTAGAAACCAAAATTGTTACATTAGACCAAAATAGTAATATTCACATTACTTCAGTTTTACTTGATGTTTAAAAAAAAGGATACATGTCATTTACTACTACGATCTAGTAATATTCTTCTTTACTTATAAGGAAGGGGTCTTAAGTTCGATCTTAGCCAAATGCGAATTTGAACCACATTTATTGCTAACCTATTGTAAAGCTTAGCTCGCATTCATACTTTATTAGTGTACATAATATATTTTGTTTAAACAAAAAAGGTGAACCTTGATAAGGTTTAAATATTTGGAATTTTTTGCTTTATATTTTTTTTTAACAAATGATATTATCTACATTAATGGAGTGAGATGTGGGCTAAGCCTCAAAGTAGGCTTAGCTAATTCGTCTTCGATGAAAATCGAATCTAAAATCTCTTATTTACTAGTGAAGATGAATACTACTAAATCGTAATACTAAATGACTTTGTTATATACATGTTAACTCAAAATTTTAATTTGCATATTTAAATATAAAAATTCAATCACTTTTCTAAAAACTAGTTAAGAAAATTTATTTGTCATTGTATATGAAACTTACACGTTAGGTGATAAATTATACATTTGAAAGAGGAATATATGAAAATAAATAAAACTTAATCTCTTATCATGCATAACAATAGGAGGAATATACGAAAATAAATAAAACTAAATCTCTTATCATGCATAAAAATAGTTAGACGAAATTTCATCTTGTACACGCTTATGAATCCATACTGGTATATATGCTTATATATATAGTACTCGTAACATAGAATAGTTCACATACTTAACTTGTAAGAGAGCTAGAAGAAAATATTGAGACAAGAAATAGGAGTAGGAAGAATGAGAAACAATAAGTAATTTTTATATTTAAGCTTAAAAATTAAATAAAAGATTATAAAAATAAGCTTGATGTGGATAATTAGCAAGTGAACTTAAACCAACAAATTGAACTAAGCTTAACTTATATCAAGTTGACTGTTCCAAAGAAAACGTTATATAGTGCGACTTTCGAGATATTTCTCCTCTTCTTCTCCCACTCTCTCTCTCTCTCCTCTCTATCTTTCTCTCCTGATTCAAAATATCCTAACGGAGTCGACTCACCCGAGTTGAATAAGCTAAGGAGGAGAGACGGGGTCGGTCACGGTTCCATGTTTTGGGAATTAGGCTTAAGTAAGTAGAGTGGATGATGGTAATCAATCGCGCTGTTAAAAAATCTGATCAACCGCGGGAGGAGTGCACACGTGGCGGCCAGAGATCCAGCGTATATTCGAGAGACGGAGGAGGCATGATATTTGGGGATAAAAGGTAAATTCCTTAAATGGTAATGGGGTTTATGTCCAACAACACCACAAGTACGACTTCAAAAACAAGCAAAAGCTGGGAGGAGGTGCCGACTGACTGACTGACTGACCGACCGACCGAGCTATCAGAGTTAGAGCAAGCCGGTCGCGAATCTAATTTCTCTGTAATTAGTACAAAACCCCTCTTTCTTTCTTTATTTAGCTGTCGAATTCGCTGCTGCTGCTGCTGCTTCTAGGTTAGGGTTTTACATTTGGCTCCAGGAAACTAGAGAGAGAAACAACAGAGAGAGAGAGAGAGAGAGAGAGAGAGAGAGAGAGCAAGAGCAAGTAATGGGACGAGGGAAGGTGCAGCTGAAGCGAATCGACGACAAGATCAGGCGGCAAGTGACCTTTTCCAAGCGGAGAAGCGGGCTGATCAAGAAGGCACGTGAGCTGTCGGTGCTCTGCGGGGTGGAGGTCGGCCTCGTCATCTTCTCCACCAAGGGGAGGCTCTACGAGTTCTGTAGCGGCTCGAGGTACGCCCCCCACTTAATTTCTTCTTCCTTCCAAGTTTCGACCGCCTTGTTTTTATTTTTATTTTTATTTTCCATGGTAAAAAAATGAATGCTTTAGCTAATAGGAACTGGCCAGCTGGCTCTCGAACTATCTTTGCTTTCTTCTGTATGAATGTTTCTCTCTGCAGTGCTAGGCTGCTCGCTAGCTGCCATCTTTGTAATTAAAAACTTACCAATCAGTGGATCCATTTGTTTTCTCATGTATAATTTTATTTTGTGTATTTTCGCCCCTTTGTAGGTTTTGTTGATAACTTGATATGGATGGAAATTTGAAAGAATCCTTTAAACTAACTTCTCATAAATATCTTTAGCTTTCGTTCCCATAAATATCTCCTTTGCTTACGAAGGTTTCGAATTCTGAATTTCCAGCCTACTCCTACCCAATACGCTTCCATCCAACGCTCGCCATTGGACCAAATTCCCACTAACTAAGCTTTCAACGTTTTTTTATTTTTTTATTATTATTACTACTACTACTATTATTATTCTTATTATTATTATTATTATTATTTTTTGTTACCTCATGCATAAACAACACTATGGTGTGTCTCGAACATATGACACAGGAATTGGAGCATCCATCGTCTACCGTTGATAACGAATAAATACCTTTAGAGCAACCTAATTGTATTGAGATTGAAGCTAAAGATGATGATCATTAAAAGTACTTAAAATATTATATTAAAAGTACTTAAAATATTATATTAAAAGTTGGGTCGGAAGAAAATGTCACCTCCATACTGTCCATTGCAGTGTCCTTGGAGTAGGACATAGCATCAATCTCTTCAAAGGCCCTCGGGAGGACTGATCGAGTACCTGTTATATGAGTACTATATATATATATAGATGATAAGATAGTGACGGTGCGTACTCTATATATCTAATATTATTCCTTTTCTTTGTCTATATTGTTAATATTCTATGGGAAAATGTATATACATTTAATAAGATAGTCAAGTGCGTACTATTCCTTTTTTTTTTTTCTATATTGTTAATTGATTAAGTTCGTACTTAAATAGTGTGTGATTTATATTTACAGTTTGATTATCGATTCTAGTAAGATAAGAGGACATTGCCCCCTAACTTGAGAAACAATCACATACCTTATCTTATCTTGACTAGCTTATCACATACCTCAACCTGTCATAGATTGATCACGTCTAATTTGTGAAATGAACATGTGATCGGGAATCCAAAGTGTGGAAAAGGAAGTAACTAATACTAACTAGCTCTCATAAGTAACTAAAATAGCGATTTATCAATATAATCACCATTGGTCTGATAGAAGTCATGTGTGACGATTGCTATGTCGAGATTCTAGTATGCACTCATGTATTAATAGTTGTGCGCATTGTATTCAGGTGAGTTTGTGAGTGTATAACACCGTCAAGCGGTGTTTCCCTCGCATGAAAGAATTCCATCAAGAATTCAGTGAAAAATAGTATTGGACGGAATCTTAAGATGATAAGGAAAAGTTTTCGGGACGATATGTTGAGATGATAAGGAAAAGTTTTCAGGTGCAATTTGCTCATCACCTTCAAGTGGTGGTAATACTCATCACCTTATTTATCATCGTTGGATGAGTTTAAATTTAAGAATTTGTGTCTATTCACTACACATATCTCAAAATTTAAATCTATCTAACGGTAATAAATAAGATGGTGGGCACCACCATCACTTGAGCATCATGAGCAAAAATATACTCAAAGTTTCCATGCATAAGGATTAAGGAGTGGTATGGTAATAGTTGAAAGAGTAACGTCCAAATTGCCATGCATGCATGTCGTGAGCATGTTCGAGATGAAGTTTGTTTGCGAGCTGCATGACGTGAGTTGGCGAAGCACTATAGGAGAATGGATCATGTGAGTAGCCAAAGTCTAATCTCCAGCATATCTGATATCGTTTTCGGGTTAATAGGAGGTGAAGGGTCTAATTCTATTTGTTCGATTTTCATGGTTTTTGCGTCTTAAGAAATTATTAATTAGCTTGATCAGGTTTGTTAACCATCTTGAACTGAGAAATGAAAAAGAAAATAAAAATTAGAAGTTACCCTGTAGTAAGTATATTTGTATATCATCTTCCATGGCCAATGATGTTAATTACAATAATTTAAACATCAACTCTGACTGCAGAAAGAAGAAAGATGTAGTCAATTCTACGAAGGGCGATGGTACATATGTTTATAAAGCTCAATACAATCTTGTGCCATTACAGGTATACAGCTGAGAAAGGATCAAAATATTGTCGTAATAATATACCTAAAAGAAAGGACCAAGATCAAAATCTATGGCATCATTGTTAAAACAAATCACCTAATATAAAGACGACAATCTGACTAATTTTCTATAAATTTTTTTTTTAAATTTAAATCTAGTACTCATATGAGAGAACGTTAAGATGGTTAAAGACTTAAAAGTATATACTTACATAAAATACAATAAATATTTAAATAAGTTCAGCATGCATCTAAGTAAAATATGTGTGTTAACTGTAAAAATTACAAAATCTATGTGGAGCGCATGCCAAGTAACTAGGGGTTAATTATGTTCTTTGATGGTTTAAGTGCTAATGTGGGCGTGCCAATTTGCCACCAAGCTTGGCCAGGCGAATAACTTGAATGTGGTGATGTAATGGAATGCACTGCCAACTTCTGAATCAAGTAACTCCGGCCAAAGAAGGAATAGTCTTGACCTTCAGTTCTAGAACCAAAGACAAGGTTATGCAAATCACTATGAAGTTCTGAACCTGTGCACCGAGTTTGGCAGCCTCAGCTATAAGATTCCTCCATATCGGTGGTATGTTCAATAAACATATCAATTGATGTGGTTTTTACTTTGGAGACCGTGTTTCGGCCTTCTTTGTCATTGGAACATTCCCTCGACAATCACCTCCTGAGTCGATCTTTATAATTGTCTTAGAAACTTTAACTTTTTCCTCTAGGCCAACCAAATTTTTAATCTTAACTCAAAGAATAGGTGGATTGGCTTCTTCGCGAGTCAAATAAACAATCTTCTCAGGCAAAGGCTTGATTATGGCCAGAGTGAGAATTTGCCCCCACCCCTTCCCCCCCCCCCCCCCCCCCCCTCTTTGAGCCTTTGATCTAACCATACTTTAAATGGAATTAATTAGTACATAGGAATAAAAGGGAAGCTTTTCTCATCTAGCCATTGTTCTTGAAGGTTACATGAGCTTTCACTTTCAACATTTGGGAAAAGAATTTTCTCATCTCTTATGTACATCAAGAATCTTCTTCACCTTCTATTCCTTTTATCCTCCTCACTTTTTTGAATGGGCTTCTCTAGTTGAGCTTGAGTCTCAGCCAATATCCAATTGGCTGAAATGCGATGGATTGGAATATTGAAATATCATATGGGCTTCACATATTTGCACAAAGGTTCCACCGAGCATACCAAAATGTTGATTTTAAAAATTACAAAGTCTATATGGCACATAAGCCAAATAACTAGGAGCTAACTACGTTATTTGGTGACTTAAATGATGATGCGGGTGTGCCATCTTGCTGCCAAGTTCGGCCAGCGAGTATCTTGAATGTTATGATGGAATGGAATGTGCTGCAAACTTCTGAATCAGACGACTCCGGCCAAAGACGGAACACTCTTGGCCTTGAGTTCTAAAACCTGAAGAGAAGGTTATGCAAATCACTATGAAGTTCTAATCTTGTGCATTGGGTTTGGCAGCCTCAACTATATTGGTAAAAATATAGGTTGGTTGAATCAGTGTCAAACTGTATGAACAAAGATACTTGAAGAAGATGAGTCCCTTAATCGTAAAGATGGTTTGACTATTTGTGTGCCGAACTTTAATGTAACCTAAGAGTAACCAATCATAGTACATATCGCTTTGCCAAAAAGGCTGATGAAGTGATCTTTTTCGGCGAAAGAGAAAAAAACTGTTCATCGGCCAAGACTTAAGATAAAAAGTCAGCCCAGACTTGAGATAGTCCTTGTCTATCCAGTCAGTCAAAACTCTTAAGACAAACTTACTTTATGAATTGGGACCCTGTTTATCTAGTCTGTCATCTATACTAGTTACTTCTAAAAACCCCCGTCTATCCAGTCGATCGTCGTTCGTCAGTTGCCAACCCAAACCTGTCTATCCAATTGAAGATTGTGTTGGCAGTTAGTAAGTCAATTTCACAAAAGGGTGTGAAAAGATTTCGCATAGAGCATTGATTTGTGTGTTAAGTTGAAGGTCCTTTTCTTTTTGCCCATAGATGTGTATTTGTGGGCATAAATTGCTTGATATTCAAGTTGTACTAATACTATAGAGTCGGATAAAATTGTAACTCCTTGAAATATTACCTTGATATACTTGAGAATATCTTCAATTTTCTCATGGATAATCTGTTCTTTTTAACTCATGATCAAGTCCAAACCTTATACTTGATTATCTCCATATTATTAGAGATAATCGCATCACCGCATATCTAGCCGTGACCTCAAGATGAGTCTTTATCGCATGAAATATTCGACTCCTTAATTATCCCTACTCTCAAGCATTTTCAAGAGAATTTCCAAGAACACCTTAGACAATATTATGATTATTAAAACCATAATAATATCTAGAAAAGGTATTCAAAATCATCTTGATCTTTTAGTCTAACGGCTGCAAACATATGGGCCAACATTGTAAAATCGGGTATAAACAATATGATAATCCGCTCACATAGTTTGAGTCCTAGGTTGACCTCATATCTCATAGTTTACCATCTGACTTCAAGTTAAACAAAAATGACATGATATATTCGAGTTTTTGACATTTATTTTCAAAGAAGTAACTTAGCTTTTGCAATCCAAACTACTGTAGAAGGTGAATATCCAATCCAAAACAACTAGTAATAGAGGAATAACTCACCTCTTCACACACTCATTGGTGTTCTAGGTGAATTTTCAAGCTTAACAGGTAGGCAATGTAACTAGTGACATGGAACATGGCCGACCGTGAGGCTTCACACATGGCCAACTTGCTTTAATACTATGAAAGAAGTTCAGGTTCCACCTCAAAATGGAAGTAGCTCAATTCCTTATAAACCTTTGCAAGAAACAAGGTTTTTACATATCCCTGTGTGGGATAATTCTTCACAACGTCACACGTTTCATTACATATACCTATGCTCATACCAAATACATTAGCAATATGCGTGAAACATGTATGGCTGTTGACAACACATATTAGCTAATGTGAAGTACGTATGACCGTTTGAATTCACACATGAGCCAAAGTGCTTTGTTACAACAACATAGCCTTATCCACTAAGTGAGGTTTGTTGTATGAATCCTAAAATACCACTATGCTCGGTTATGTCCCAAATCTTCCATTAGCTCCAAATATTCCATGTTTTTTAAGTCTATTTTCAAGTCTTCCTAGGTCTTCCTCTGTTTCTTTTGCCCTAAACCTACATCTCATAATCGCACTCTAACAGGAGCATGTGTAGGTCTTCAGTTCACATGTCCAAAGTACCTTAATCGATGTTCTCTAATCTTATCTTCAATTGTGGCCCTCCTACTTTATCTCGGATATCCTCGTTCTTAATCCTATCCTTTCTCGTGAGCCCACACTTCTAACAAAGCATTTTTATTGCTGCTACACTCATTTTTGCACGTGATGATGCTTGATTGCCCAACATTATGTGCCATAAAGTATTGTTAGCCTTATTGTCGTCCTATAAAATTTTCCCTTAAGCTTTAGTTGCATACAACGACCACACAACACACCCGATGCATTATTCCATTTCATTCATCCAACTTGTATTCTATGATTGAGATCTCCATCTAATTCTACGTATTTTTGCAAGATAGATCAAAGATAACAAAGTGTTCAGTCTTAGGTACTTTCTAATCTCCAATCCTCATCCATATCTCATTTAGATCTCGTTTCCACTAAACTTGCACTCCATATACTATGTCCTTGTCCTATTTAGGCAAAGACCTTTATATTTCAACACCTTCCGCCAAAGGTTAATCTTCGCATTTACTCCCTCATGCATTTCAACTATCAACACTATATCATCTGTGAAAAGTATACACTAAGAAATATCATCTTAAATATGTTCCGCCAAAGTGATTTGATACAAAAAAAGAAATAGGAAGAATAACCCAACTCCTTCTAAGCACTTGCAAGGCTTTGTAACTTTATGATGGGAGACGATGCTTCACACTCTCACAGTAATCAATTGCATACCACGTCCTGCACATCATTTGGTCTATTTATGTTACATTATTTTTGTCACAAACTCAGGGTCTCTTAAAAATGTTCATCTAGAAAGTACTTTTGCTCATAAACACTTATATTAGATGCAAATCAAAAGTTCTAATAAATACAAGTGCTTCTTAAAAAAAGTGCTTAAAACTCTTGAAGAAACACTTGCTACTTAGAAATGCTTTTACAGTATAGAAGCATTAGCTCTTCATATTAAACATTGACAAAACTTCGTTTGTTATCTTAAAGGGCTTGAAACTATTCCTAAAACACTTCCAAAACATGCATTCCAACTGCAATGTGCAGTTTAGATTTGATGTTTATCTCTAGTGGTGCAGTATAGGGATAAGGCCCCCTTAATCAAGTTTTCATCCTTGACCATCCATCTTAAAGTGTAGCCGAAATAGTCATGGCATGCACATTGAGAGTAAAATCGTAAATGTCACTCATTTAAACCTTCTTGGGGATCTACCATATGCATGGAATGGTGAATACCTAAAAAAATGTCGGCTTTCTACGTTCTTCTATTTGGCTTTTGCATAACTTGGGGTCAAAGGATTATATATCCTTAGCCCTGTTTGGTGGGTTGGTTGGGATATGTTGTGATTAATTAAAATGAATTTGATTATAGTCTGTTCTTTGTTGTGTCAAAGTATGAGATGAACATAACTGGACATGATGGGTTATGAATCCACAATAGAGTGAGTTATCCAACTTATCTCTATACACAAGTCACAAATCTTGCCTAGCCAATCTCTATCAATCCAATCCTATTCTAATGCCTAATCTCATCCAGCCCACCAAACAAATCCTTAACAGTTACATGTTTAGGCTCTGTAGGCAGTTTCTTACTTGGACACTCCCAACGAAAATGTCTATAATATATAGGTCTCAAAATCCAGAGAGGGAGAGCAGCCCTTTGGATTTTTTATTTGCATAAAAGTATTGGATAAGATCATAAGATCAGTAGGATAACTTTTAAGGCTACAACGAGAATACAAACTAAAGAAAGTGTATGAAAAGACTAGTTGATAAAGGATTAAGAGAGTAGAAAAAAAGACTCAAACACATAGGGCCATGAAGCTCATTTCCTCTTTCCAATCCTTGGACAAAGCTAAAATTGATCTTTATAGATTCTTCCAACTCATTGAGGTCAACATCCACCCTTAAGGAAACAAAATACCTTTCTTTCTATGGCAAACTACAATTAGTCCACGTAGTTTGCACAAAATTTTACTTCTACCCTTATAGTTTCAATTTTCTTCAATTTGGGTCCCTATTGTTTTCTATTATGTTTCAATTCAAGGATATCTATTAAATTTAGCTTTGATACCATGTTAGATTATGAGTGCTCAATGCAAACTCAATTGGAAATACGTGGAAACGCCAAGTTTGAGCACTTAACGCAAAAGATACTCCTAGCATGCCACAATCTTTCACTTACTTGGGAACAAGTGTTTATGTTGGGCCTAACATATCCTTAGCCTAACAACTGTTTATGTTGGGCCTAACATGTGCTTAACCTACTAAGTTATAGTATAAGCATCTAAAATACAATTGGCAATCACAAAGAGGTCCAAGAGACCTTTTAATACCTAATGCCAAACTTTCATATCTAGTGTGAGATATTCTCAACAAGGACACACACAAATGTCGAGCCCAAATGTTAAATTTTCATATCCATTTGGAACATGGCTAAATTGGAAGCAAATATGGACATGTGTTGGAGAGTTGACCCACCATGATGAAAAAAGGCTTTATCTTCATTGTTTATTGATCTTGTGTCTTTTTGCTCTTGACAATTGATTTAGATTGAAAACTTACATTCTAATACGGTGACGGAGTATTCTATTTTTATGTTTAATCATCACTCAATACGTTTTCACGTGTTAAGACTCTTGATCCCTACATGTGAGGAGCCGTGTTTTGAGTTTTTCTACAATAAAAAAGGAAGCTTTGCCTTGGTTTTTTAAATGGTCTAAGCCCCTACCCTCCCATTTCCAATTGGTTTTCCACAAATGTGAATGTTGCTGGTCGAACTCATTCACCAGCTTTCTCGCAACAAATGGAAATCGTACCCTTAAGCAACGCTTGAGATTCGGGCTGACTTCACGGCAAATTAGATTTTGGAGTTCAATGCTTTTGGACCACGAAGGAGCTAGCTTTTCAATTGCAAATGACATTTTGAATTGCGATAGCTGCAAGCTCGCCAAGTAAAGACTCTGAGTTAGGTTATGTTTGGATTAAGGATGAATGAATTAGAGACAATGCACTAAGGTTATGTTTGGGTGAGGAACTGGCAAATTTCAAGGGATTGAAGCCAAATTACTAACAGATGGACTACAAAATGTGAGATGTATAGATTTGAAATACATTTCATGGGTATTACAAAGGCATGTGAAAAGGATTTGCAAATCACTTTCAGAAGGATTCATGAAGAATCCAGCACACATGTCTTTGTAATGACCATGTTGTGCATTTATACTTACAAATGGTTACCTCATATGAGGAATTTGTTAATACTTATTTATCTTTATAACGATCATGTAGTGTATTTCAAATTCCTCAAACTGATACCACGTAGCCTATTTCTATCTATTCCAAATCCCTTGAAACTTAAGCATGTTAGCAAACAATGTGATTTGTCACCAATAGAAAATAAGCACGTAAATCAACATTTAAGTAATAATCTAATCATCAACACCACGTGATGATTTAGAATATATGGTTTAAATTGATGGTCTACTCGGCATTACTCTAATTATAAATCTCACATGCAGAGACTTCATTATTAGGAATGGTCAGCCGATGATGATTTTTTGTATTTTTTTAGTTAAAGAATCATTAAAGTGTGAACATGAGTAAGGAGTGGATCCCGTTTGAGGCTTTAATCTCTAAAGGGGGTCCGCTCCTTACTATTTTCTAAGTTTTTGCTAAACTAGCTAGTGAATAATGTCAAAAGCTAGTTGACTCAACATGTCCAACAACTCCCTAATGCATGCCCTAAGCCTTCTTTTCTATATGGGGTTTGGGGTGGGGTGGGGTTTATCCACGCTTCTTGTCAATTAGTCTTCATCATGAAATTCCACATTTCTTAATTTACTGTTAATCACTAGCACTAGATGTTTTATCTCAATTGGATGAATTATGTGCATATAAATGGCATCCTTTCTACTGTAAGTGTATTTATTTCTTTCAAATTAATCAACGCATAAAATAAACTTGCTTCTTATATATATATTTTTTTCTTGTGGCCCTTTTCTGCTTCAGTTTTGCAAAGCTTCTGGAGCGTTACCAGCAACATAATGCTGAGGAAATTGCTGCTTCCAAGAATGCTGGTGGTACTGACAAGGTTAGTCAAGCGTTTTACCCTGCACAAAATTAACAGGATTAGAGTATTGAAAAATCGTATATGTTAATCCACCAAGTTATCGAGCACGGTGATGCTCAACTTGGCTCACATGTAAAGCCCTTGTTGTTGTAGCCCAATTTCGGGAATCCAACTTGGCTCACATGTAAAGCCCTAAGATAACACGTGCTCCCAGCCACATGATGTGTGTTGTCCACATGATTGGCTTGACTGCCTCCAGAGGAGGCGGGTGAGGATATGTGAAAGTTGTTCATATTAGAAAGTAAAGTAACTTGGCAAAGGCTTATAAGAAACTAATTTGGTTATGGGTGGTGCTCCACTTCTTTTATAAAGTGAGAGGAACTTGGCCCACCTTTGACCAAGTTGCACTTGTATTATGAAAGAGGTTGTGGATCCAATATCTGTTGTTCCTGAATCAAAGGTTGGCCAAGTTGATTGTGAAAGAAGCTACTGAAATCACAGTTCAACCAATTTAGTGTATTTGGTAGGACTTAAAAGTTTTGTATCACTGTCAAAATTACAAACACTAGTAGCAATACTTTCAGCCTACGTTCTCTGGACAAGAACAGAAGTTTATCATTTACCATATCGTTTCTTCTCACGTTCTGCTAATCCCGGGTGCAGAAGCATAATTGGGAATGCAGTGGTCTCCGTACAGGCGCTAGCCAATCTCTGAAAATGATTCAAAGGTAAGTATCATGTACAGAAGCTTCATTACATTTCACCCACGTGACTGGGATCTGATTACCTTTATGCAGTGATATAGAAGCACGAGACATTGATAATCTAGATGTTCCAGAGCTCACCAAGCTTGAGGAAGAATTGGATGCAGTTTTAAGACAAACAAGATCAAGAAAGGTTTATTAATCTTCTTTTATTCTTAGACCATCGTTAACTAGTTCATATTCTGGTTTACTGTGACAGCTCATGGAAAAAGAACCTAAAAATAGCGTTACGGTTTCACTTAGACTGGTTTCGGATATAAACCTGCATATATAGTTTCTGGTTTTGGAATATAAACCTGCATTTCAATTAAGTACCTGGTTTTGGAATATAAACCTGCATATATAGTTTCTGGAATCGGAATATAAACCTGCATTTCAATTAAGTTAAGTACCTATTTTTCGGAATATAGACCTGCATATATAGCTTCCTTTTCTAGCTGGGATTGCATTGATGATCAATAATGTTTGAAATGTCTGTTCTTTTTTGTTATGTTTTTGTCCTTGAGGTTTGGAAGTTGGTAAATCCTTTGAATAGTATTAATTTCTGCACAAATGTGTTAGTGGTAAGTTCTGTTGTTTCCATGATATCAAGTTATTTCTTCAGGTTTTGGGTGAAATTTAAACCACAAAATATATGATTCATCCATTGAACTGCAATTTTATAACAGAAGTTTAGTGATATTTGATAATTTCAGTAATTCCAGAGACCAACAGATATGTGCACTAAAATAAATTCTGAATAAATGGCAGAGAACAATTTGGCCATCCTAATTTTGGTCTGTAAAATGTAAATGCTTGTATACTTGAGTGGTTCTTTTTAGATGGTGCTCTGTTCCTGTCCCATAAACAACTAGGATTATGAAGAAAAGAAAACAAGGGTTCGAGTCACTTGACTCTCATTGAAATAAACACAGTAGTAACAGATACATGAAGCGTTTATATAATTTGCGTTGTGTATTGGATGTACAGTCTAATAGATTGGTGGTAAAAACTCACTTGAGTGCTATTGATAATGCAGACACAGCTGATGATGGAAACCCTTACAGCTCTTATCGAGCAGGTATACATTCTATCTATGGCATCATCAACCTTCAACTTTGAACAGAAAGTGTTTTCTGTTTGAAGAGTGTTGTCATTAATTACCAAGATATATGCTTTGTTTAAGTGGAGATTGAAGGGGTGGGGGTTTTACTGTGCAGTTTTGGTATACTAGTACAGTCTTGTATTTGCAATTCTAGTTAATGGGAGTGCCAATTGCAATCTGTTCGAGGGCATATCCACGTTACACATGTGCCGATGAGCGGTCTATGTGTACTGTGGATATGCCCTCCCTCGAACTCACAATTCGTGCAGGGGCTTGCATTTTTGTTGCTGCATTTTTTTGTGGTTTGGGAGAAGGGGAGGGGAAAGTGTAAATTAAGATCTACTACATTGGTTTACTAATATTTTTCTTAGGATAAACTGCCAATTTAGTCTCTAAATTATAAAAATCTGTCAATTACATCCCTAATGTTATATTTGAAAGTACTATATTCAATTTTCCATCAATTTAAGTCACGTTACTTGCATGTGATACACATTGAAGGGTAAATTGGTAGTTTTATTTTATAAAGAAATTATGTATGAAGTTAATTTGAAGGATAAATTGGTAGTTTTTCATAAATAAATAGTGTAAGTTAACTTTTGAGGGTAAATTAGACATAAATTCGCAACTTATATGAAATGTTAAGGGCTATTAGACAAGAAAATGATGATATTATACTCTGAAGTGTATCAAGTGACTTAAGTTGATGAAAATTAGGTAAAATAATTTTGAATATAATAGTAGGGATGAAATTAATAATTTCTAATTAATTTAAGAACTTATTTTACTGAAAAAATAATTCAATGACCTAATTATTCAGAGACTAAAACGACAGTTCACCATTTTTCTTATATTCCCAGTTGTCTGATGTCTGAGTTTCTGCTGGTGCCGCATATATATATGCTATGAACTGAATTTATAATTTGGTGCCACTGATATGTTGGCGTAAATATTTGTCGAGATATTTTGAGAGAGTTTTTATTTGAATTTGGTGGATTATGCATGACACTAAATCTGAACAGGAAAAACAGCTGAAAGAAGAGAAGCTTCTCATGGAAAATGAGGTATATAACCACATATAATTATATATTTCGTTGAGATATTGCAGAAATTAAGGAAGAAGTTGTGATAGAAAAGCAAGTAAAGAAATTAAAAAGTACTTGGTCACTTGATGGCCTTTAATTTTTCAGATTGCAGCAAAGGAGCAGCAGATCAGGGACCGAGCTGCCGACGAGGAACCGGCTCAGCAGAACACTTCCACCGCTAATAACACCACCATCACCTCCAACAACAACAACAACTGCAGCAGCGACGACGATGTTCCGGCCACCGTGCTTCGTTTGTTTTGACTACTTTCTAGGGTGTGGGCAACTTATGTACTATATTGTATACGTGGCAATAAGGCGAGGTGACACGTCTACCAGCTCTGGGGACATATGTCTTTGAGAACTGAAATTGTACGGCAGAGTGGACCTCGCCTCTCCGTGTTGTATAATATATCGTGTATGAACGGGATCCCGACTTGAATTTGTATGTATGGCCACAGTATTTAATTTTTATGTTTTTCTTTGGTTGGGAATCTTAATGAAACATTTTGATACTGTTCACTTTTAACGTTAAGAGTATTTTTAGCCTAAAAAGTTACTTATAGTAGTATTCATTTACACTTTCATTTTATCATTTTGATTAAAACTAAAGTTTTTAAAGATTTTTTCATTAGTTTTCCTTTAATTTATAGTTAAGTTTTGTTTTCGTGGTTTAAAGAAATATGGTTTAAAAGGAAAAAAATTTACCATAAATCATCACGTCATGTTGCTTATAAAATATAGTTTTTTAATTAAAAAAACCTATAAAATATAAATAAAACTCATAATATATATATTGATGAGTCTTATCATTATTAAATATGTGGTACAACTATGGTATAAAAAATGTGGTTAGTCCACTATTAAACTTAAAAAATTAGTATTTCTAGCATCACAATTTTGAACGAGATATAACAGCATCTCCAACGAAGAACCTCATTTTAAGGTCCCTACCACCACTCCCAAGATTCTTTAAGGAGTTAAAGGGAATATTTTGGTCCCCAAAATAATATTGACTCCAATAAGTATAGTAAACTTTTAAACATAAGCGTAATAAATTAAAAGAATTGTTATTAGCATTCTTAAAATCTTATTATAAACTTTTTGCAAGTATATTTTTCATTTTAATTATAGAAAGTTTAGAATACAAAATAAGATTTTTAAAATGCAAATAACAATTCCTTAAAGGAACTGTTATTAGCATTCCAAAAATTATATTCTACACTCCTTATAAGTGTATTTTTCCTTCTAATTATAGAAATGTTAAAATGCTAAATGAGATTTTTGGAATGTTAATAACAATTCCCTTCCTTAAATTAAAAGAATTATTGTTAATTTCCTAACCATTGATCTAAATGCAAAAGAACAAAAAACAATCCAAGAAGCTATATGGATCATTTGATTAAAAATAAAGGAAAACTAATAAAAATGACTTGAAAATTTTGAGTTTTAACGATAATGACAAAATAAAGGGTAAAATAAATAGTACTAAGATTGACTTTTAAGTGTAAAAATATAATTTTTTTGCTAATGTAAACAGTAACAAAAACTTATCGTTAAAATTCATAAAAATAAAACAAAAGGATGCATCGTACCTTTTTTTTCTTTTTCGGACGAAATACATCGTACTCTTTGTCCAAAACAAAAAAGATCAACCAATAAGATGGACTGAATGCGTTGGAAAGTGCAACCTCTTTGCAGCAGGTCCAACTAAAAAAATAAAGAATAAAAACCCACCTGTCTCTTGTGTTTGGCTGTTGGAGGTGGATTGTCTGTCCTCCATTTCTATAATCTTCTTATGTTCATTTGTTTGTATAATCACAGTTAAATCACGTCAATATTTTATATTCTTATTATTTTTATAAAAAAATTAATATAATTTAACCGTGATTATATATCACAAAAGAACATTAAAAAAATATGAAAATAGAAGAACAGAGACTGTTGGGTATGAGAATTTGACCATTTTTGTCCACCACCAATAAATTTTGAGGGATGTTCATCGCCTTCCTACCAGCTTGTCACTCGTCATTTTCTTTAATCATAGTGTTGGAAAGTGCAACCTGTCCGCAGTAGGTACAACTGAAAAAAATAAAGAAAAAAAACCCACCTGTCTCTTGTGTTTGGCTGTTGGGTTACTAAGAGTATGACCATTTTTGCCCACCACCGTTAAATTTTGCGGGAAATTCATTGTCCTCTTGCGAGCTTGTCGCATGTCATTTTCTTTAATTATAGTTAAAAATATTTTAAAATATAAGAAAAATTAATAAAAATATTTTAAAAATTTTAAATTTTAACGATAAATAAAAAATAAACGGTAAAATAAATAGTAATATGATTGACTTTTTAATGTAAAAATATGATTTTTCGTTAAAATATACAGTATCTAAAATTTTTCGTTAAAATTCACTGAAATATAAAATATAAACAGTTCTCGAATCCAATTACATACCTCGCCGGTGGCAGCCACCTGTTTGCCATTACTACAAAAATGGTTTGGTGGTTTGAGTGCATTAGTGAACAAATGATCTGGCGGTTTGAGTATGAGGGAGCAAAAAGAGACCTAAGGCAGATAAAAGGCAGTGAAGAGATGGAAAAGGCTGAAGATCTTGGGGCTGAGTCTTCGCATTCTGAGAAGAGCCAGAGTCTTTTCAAAATCCGCTGCTTTGACAGTTTCGACTTTCTACATACTCTTGAATCCCATAAAAATTTCAAAACTCCTTTTTCCCCGGGAAGATGAAGAAGATGATGGTTCGTGGTTCACGGAAGAGGAAGAAGATGATGGTATGAAGCAGCCATGGCTGCTGAGTTGGAGAAAAAGGAACACACATTTTTTTTTTAGGAAATTATTATTAACATCTTAAAAATCTCATGTGCATTCTAAACTTTCTATAATTAGAAAGAAAAATATACTTGTGAGAAGTGTAAAATGAAAATTTTGAAGTGCTAATAACAGTTTGGTTTTTTTTTGTTATTTTTTTTATTTTTTTGAACATGAAATGGTTTTCTCCGTCCTCATTAAGTTTAAGAGATTATTAATTGAGGTTAAAGAAAATGACATGTGAAAGGTTTGTAGGAGGACGGTGAGTATCTGTCAAAGTTATTAGTGGCGAGATAAATGCTCCCCTGAGAATAAGAAGCAACATTAATGAGAATTGTATGGCCCAGCTCAATATCTAAGCCCGATTGATTTGAATTTTATGAAGAGAAGGGAAAGGATAGGGACATTTCATCAATCAACAAAAAACGATATAACGTATGCACTTATTAGGGTTTATGACTAAGAGTTCAGTCACCAATGCATTGGTATGTAGATAATTTTCATGAACAACCGTAGTGAATCAATCCTTACGCGATTATAACAGTCACTATCAGTACAAATCTTCCACCAAAAACGAAATACAACAGCTTGTACCAAGGAGCACACAATGTCCTTGTCGAAAAGTGAAACCATGTCAAAGTCATCGTTGACAGGCGAGGCCACATCACTCTTTAGGCGACACAACACCCTCTAAAAAGTGGCACAAACAACAAATCTACACGAACCAAAACTAACTAATCCGAAAAAATCAACCGATTGACTATCTCCATAGCTTGGGATTAGGATGCGCTAGGCAAGACCGCCCGCGACCATACCTCTCCTAGTAAGATCTGCAGCTACACGAGTCAAGCAAGGCGGAGCCCAGATTGGACCGAATTGAAGTGAATCTCTGTTTTTTTGTTATAATTTGGGACCAAATTAACAGGCAATTAATTTCATAGACAACAGATGTTTATAAAATTAATCGAACACAATGAACTCTAAAATCACAAAACAATTAATGTTTCGACGGATCAAGACAACGTAAATGTTGCAGATGGATAGCATGCATAGCTAGCCCAAGTAGATGTGAACGCCGATAGCGATGAGGAATATGGTGATGAGTCCGAAGTAAATGATTGTGTGAACCAAGATGGAAACCCCGCTGGTCTGCATGTTGTTGAACTCCACCACCCGGCTGTTCCCGGGCAGCTGAAACAGAAGCCCCGGCGTCAACAACACGAACAGCACCACCGCTATCACCACCGGCCCCCAATCCGCCATTCCTCAACTAACTAATTTCACAGTAAGTTCGAGTTTCCGAGCAGATACAATAATAAAGAAGATGATGACTCGTACGATGGAAGTGGAAATGAAGGGGGCAATGGAAGGAAGGAGCATAAAAGGAGAGAGTGATGGCGGGAAAGGGACAAAATGGGAATTAACGGAGACAAATAAGTAGAGTGATCCGGCCTCCACGACGAAGCGAAGGGTTAGAAACTTTGAAATCAGCAGACGGCAGTATCTTTGGACTCGGACGGACGGCTTCCTCGTTTGCCGCATTGGACAGCATGTGAAGCATTACGTGGCACTTTTGTTTGAACCTTTGAACATTTGATCTTGAGCCTTGTTTCTTACTCAAATTCACTTATTCCTGGGCCTAAACACAGGCCCAATGAAGTAAATTGAATTGTGATCATAACATAAGCAGACACAAATTCACTTTTTTTTTTTGCCTCCAAACTGTTCACTCTGCGTGAGAGCAGCCCTATCCAATCAACCCGGCGGATATCTTCTCGTAAAGTGAGCCCCATGTGGTCAAAAAACGTTAATCAAGCCCATGTGATGAAGAGATTTTTTAATGTGAACGTCACACAAGATGGTACATCATGTATTCAAAGATAGAGCCATGATTTTTTTCTTGGGTGGACTAACGGAAATTAGTGCTATAAAATCATACGTTTAAATTTTTTGCTTATATAAATATTATATAGTAATCAATATAAAAAAACCAACAATAGAATATAAATTATTCTCAAAATCATAACGTGGCCAATATATTCAAGGACAATATAAATAATTAACCTATTAATTACATCAAGAATAAGTAAATAAAGAGATTAAGAACGTACCAAATGTGACTTCATTGGAAAATCGCAACGGAAAGTAAGGAATTGCGCACATAGGGATTTACTTGTGGATTTAAAAAAAATTATTTTTCTTTTCTTGATTGAGAAGCACAGAGGCTAAATCGTATAGGGTAAATGGTATTTTTCTTTTACAAATAGGATAAAGGGGGACGGGAGATATAACTAATTTATAATTTTTGGCATAAAACTTATGGGGACCTTTTTTTAATTCTCACACACCCCTCATTAATTTGTATCCTTTGATCTTCCTCAATTCATTTGATTCGATGACCGGAAATTAAGAGGGTGTGTGAGAAGTAAAAAGGGATGTGTAGATAACACACCCCAAACTTATTATTTATTACCTATCCTCTACTAAATTTACATTAAATAATAACCTGTATTGAAATTGAATGGCCTATAAGCATGAGATTACAAAAGAATAGTGTTATTCAGACTCATTTTTACCTCCAACACACCCTTATTAATTTTTTGTCATTGACCATCTTCAATGGAGTGCATGAATAGCACTACCCTTGCAGAAAACCTCCCTGGGCTATAGCCCACCTTAGCCTTGTCAGTGGCTCCGCCATTGCACATGTCCTTATATAAGTGGTGGGTTATGTGTGTTAAAAGATTAATAACTTAAAAATTAAAAATTTTCACCACTTGCATAAAAACACATGTTGTATCATCCGTATTCCCGTCATAACTAAAAATTTCTTCATATGATAAGTTTGTTACCAATATTGGTCAAAACCGAGAACCCATGTGCAACTTTTGGATGAAAATCTCGATTTTGATCAACATTGATACCAGGCTCCACCACTTGAGTATGATTTATATTTACCACATACGTCACCGTGAGACACCACCGGACGATCTAAGCAATTCCGTCTATTTCTTTATCGACCGCAGCCAATTCAAGTAGCATACGTGTTTCTGTATGCATTGTAGCTTTTCCCTGTAGAAACCGGCCAAAATCAATGTCTTTCCCTTTCCTGTAGAAAGTTAAACCACACAAGAAAAGCATTCCAAACATATGCATACCCCAACTACAACTTTACACTTCATTTCCCCACATTCTTTTACGACATTCTGTAAAGACACTCCACCTTCATCGATCCCTAAAAGAGAAAGCACAAAAAAGAGCTTAAACGAACAATTATTGGAAGCTTATGAAAGCAAACATCTTTGCTTTGATGTCCACAAAGCCATCCACCACCTTCTCCTAATACCTTTCCCCTCCTTTAATCTCACTCTCTTCTTTCTCACTTAAGTTTAGCATCCCTCTCTCCTTCTTCGCTAAGATATTAGGTTTCCGTCCTTCTACATATTCGGAAACATCACAACACTCTGTTTATCTATTTCCAAAGATAGAAGCCTCAAGGTTTTCTTACCTCTCCTTCAGGTTTCGTCCTTCTACGTATTCGGAAACATCACAAACACTCTGTTTATCTATTTCCAAAGATAGAGGCCTCTAAGTTTTCTTACCCCTCCATTCAAACTTACCTGGAGAGAAAGATGAGTGCTGATTGGGGGCCGGTCGTTGTTGCGGTGGTTATGTTCATCCTCTTGTCGCCCGGGCTGCTGTTCCAATTACCGGCAAGGACTAGGGTGATGGAGTTCGGAAACATGTCCACAAGTGGGATTGCTATTCTTGTTCACGCCGTCATATACTTCTGCATAATCACCATCTTGGTCATTGCAATTGGTATTCACATACATGTCAACTAATCTATATTGTTTTCAGCCACCTTTTGATATCGCAATATACTTTCATATTTTGTAAGCAAACTCCTTATGCGGCTTTTCTTGTTCCTAGTTTAATGTTTCATATCTGAGTTTAATCTCTGACTAAGTATTCGATCCATTATGTTTAAGTTTTATATTATCATACACACTCAAAGGGGGGAAACCGGGAACGTACCATGTACATTGTAATAAACCTAAACTTAATGGAATTGACTTGCAATTTTAACGAGTATTGTTGTCATCTACGCATTCTAAGGGTGAAATTTCTAGCTAAAGAGTAGCTACAGAAATAGTTCAGACCACCACACTAGTTGGCTCATTTAAGTTCGAGCAATATTCTAATCTAATCTAAATCTAGTCTACGAGGGGAAAGATTCGAACTTTAAGTTGAACTTGGCTACAATCAAGTCAACAAGTTCAGACCAATGCTCTAGAACAGTTAACAAAAAGAAAAATAGGAAAATCTAATTAAATTGCATCAATATTAATTGGTAAATAGAATTATAAAAATAAATAAATAGAAAAGCGGTTTCTCAAATCCCAGACTGAACAGAATCCATAAGCAAGCAGCTGCATCTCTTCTTCTCCAAATCAGAGAAAAGTTTTCTGCTTTTTATTTATATGGAGCTCAAAGACAAATAGTACAAGTATTAAGTTACAACAGGGCAGCCCAGAAGAGAGACAGACCAACATACACAGAGATCCAGAGCGGCGGAGGGTAACAGGATCAGCCGGTATAGATGTGGACGTGGACGACCAGGATGAGAATGGCATAGAGAACGAAGAAGAAGAGAGTGTGGACAGCGATGGCCTTGCCGTTGGTCTTCATGCGGCCAAACTCCAACTGCTTGCTGTTTCCCGGGAACGAGAAGAGCAGCCCCGGTTGCAGCAGGATAAACAGCACCACTCCTATCAATACTGGGCCCCAGTCCGCCATTGTTGCTTCCTCAAAAATCAGTTCTCAGATTAAAGTTGCAAGCTTTCGGTTCCTGTGGCACTTGGGATTCGGTATTTGGAAACGGTTTTGTAATTTGTGATTGTAATTTGCAAAGCAAAGAGCGGTGAAGGTGGAGGGAAGGAACTGCAAGGTACTGGCTAGTGAAGGTTTTGATTCTCTGGTTTGGGTTGCAGGGTAGATTATTGCAGTTGGGACCCACCATCCACTAACTTCAAAGCATTCATCTTTTTTTTTTGTTCTTTATATCTTTTTGACTAATCTTTGGAGGACATTGAAATGGGGTTGTAAACTAAAGCCTTAAGCTTTTCGGTGGCATGGACTGATAGACATTCGAATTGAATATGATGGTGGTGTGATTTGGACAGGGATTGAAGCGCTTAACAGCCAACCTTTCAACTTGAAACAAGTGTCAAATGTAACTGCCACTGATAGCAATCGCAAACACCACAATTATGTTTGGTAAGAAAATTTTGGTAAAGTCATTGGATCAAAATAATTTTCTCTTTATAAACAAATAGAATACGAGTCTCATCATTTTGTAAAATATGTTTTACGGATACATAAGTTATTGGTGTCAATACACGCAACATGTACTTGACTAGCTAAAACTCATTAGACGGAACCAAAACGGCAGTGGATGAGATCAAAATATAAAAAAATGGGTCTCAATAAGATGTTTTGTGTGTTGATCATAAAGATGAGATGATCTGCCAAACATCTCCTCACACTCAAATTTTCTCTCCCGATAAGTAATGTAACAGTATAGCCTTGACAGCAATAGAAAATGAAAATGATGCTAAACCTTATCCAAAAGTCCAAGAAGGCAATAACAAGTTAACAACAAATGCAACACCAAAGCATTTAAAATTCGAAGATAAGGCTAATTAAACTGGGTTAATTATGTTCTTTCTAGCCCTAAGGGATTCTTATTCCCCTCTTCCAAGGGCTTAAATCCAAATTATAAAGCATCCAAAGCTCCTTTTTATATACTTTTGCTCTATTCTTTCTCCTCCTCTTCCCTTGTTCTTCTGCTGTGACATCTTCTTGTTTTGACAATGAAAGATTGGGCAGCTCCGCTGATAGCATCCGCGCTCTTTGCGTTTCTGTCGCCGGGATTGGTGTTTCAGATGCCGGGAAAGGAACGTCCCTTGGAATTCATGAACATGAAAACGAACATCGCATCGATGTTCTTGCACGCCGTGATCTATGGTTTGCTCCTCATTCTGTTTCTTATTATTCTTGACATTCACATCTATGCTTAGGATCCAAGAAATGTGGTTTGGCACACCAGCTGAAAGGAGGAGTTAATTCTGTTGTTTTACTTGCTTTTATTAACTACTTACTAGTTACCTTCCTGGCTTCTGCTTTGTGCAAATAAGAAATTATAGCAATCTTTTATATTTTCCAAGGTCTTTATGCTTTCATTTACCTTCCATAATCTGCATAAATGTAAATCTTTCGTGACGAAATCTCGCTAACAAGGATCTCACAGAGCTGCAATAACACATGATCTTGACATGTAACTGAGAGATCAGCAGATTATTTCACATTTTTTCCCTTTGATTAACTTTATTTAGTTAGTTAATCAATTTAGAAGTTCCCCAGTAAAAGCTTTAGCAAGAAACTCACCTAGCAGAAACATGGAGGCTAATGAAATTAAGCTTGTGTGTTCTAATTCTTAATCACTTACTTAGGCTAATTCTACGCTAAACATTCACATAATTCTCGACTCTACCATTGATTAAGTTTGTGTATCAAACTTTAAAATCAATGGGACAAACAATGACCAACGATCCTAACGAGTAATTTAAATCTCCGAAACAAGGGGAGGAAAAACAAACATTAGTGCAAGATCAAATTCAGATGCAGAGCCAAACAAGCTAATTAAGGTGTACAAGTAAAGTTGAGACGAGATAATACGTTGGTGCCTTTTAATTAAGCGACAATTAAGAGCCAACATACATGTGGACACCAATGGCTAATAAGAAGATACAAATGAGAGCAAAGTAGATTATGGAATGAACCAGTATGGACACTCCACTCGTCTGAAAGTTTCCGAACTCCACGAACCGGTTCTTTCCCGGCATCTGAATCAGCAGTCCTGGTGTCAGCAATATGAACAGCACCACTGCTATGAAAACCGGCCCCCAATCCGACATATCGAAGAAATCTCGATCTCTTGATCTCTCCCAAAACTTAACAGATGTGTTTAGCTGTGATCTGCTAATATAATGAGTGGGATAAGGGTTGGGTCGTACGAGGGAAAGAAAGATGAAAGGTGTGCATGATTATAAAGTTGAGCATTTGGGAGGAAGAGACAAGGAAAGAAAAGTTGTGTGTAAGGTTAGAGTATCAAGCTATTCCAATTTCCCTCGTTCACATTTCCGAGTAGTTTGGTAGTTTACACTTCACATCACATGCATCCTAAATAAAGGAAGCTTCTCACATGACACTCAACCCTACAAGAATGCTACTCAACTCTACTTTTGCTATAGGTGGTGAATTGGGCAAACGATGCCCATTTACAAAAAATCTGACATATCCTACTATTGCGTAATTATGTAGCCTGCGTTACGCGATCAAAACAATAAACACGTAATTATATAGTCAGTAACATGTAATAATCTCTCATTAGTTTAACCAGACTTCTAATGTCTTTAGGAACCATAAGAAATTAAGATAAGAAGATTGATGGTAGGGAGCTTTCTTGTCACTAAAGCATTATTATGGTATAAATGTTGCTGGTTTTCCTTTTCCTTTACTGATAATCCTATTAATTATTGGATCCCTTGCCTTCAATCAAATTATAATAATGATTTCGGTGGAGCATTTGGATCTCAAAAGACACTTTTCAGTTGCTTAAGGGATCATTTTGGTATTTAACTAAAAGACTTTTGTTCGCTATTCATATACTTTCCTATCTTTTTTTTATACAATGATCAGGTCAGTAATAATTTGATATTGAATTGTTTATTTAGAAGAGTCGAAATTAACATGTATATAAGAAAGAAGCACAAAAAAAAAAAAAAAAATTGAATGGGGGTATCTCGAAGCAATATACTAACATTAAAATTAACAAATATGGTTAAAAATTAGACTGCTCGGTAGTCTAGACTACTCCGAATACAAGCCACCAATATTATTAAGAATGAACTGCTAATTTAGTCTCTAAATTATCACCTCAGTGAAAATTAGATTCCTAAATTATTATTTTTTCAGAAAAATCAGTCATTAGATTATAAAAATCTGCCAATTACATCCCTAATATCATTCGAAGCTACTATATTTAATTTTCTGTCAATTTAAGTCACATTACTTGCATGTGATACACATTGGATGATAGATTGATAGTTTTTCATAAAGAAATAGTGCATAGACTTAACTTAGGAGGGTAAATTAGACGTTTGATTTGCAACCTATATGAAATGCTAAGGACTTATAAGCAAGGAAATAACGGTATTACACTCTAAAGTGTGTCACGTGACTTGAGTTGACTAAAAATGAGATAAAATAGCATTGAATATAATAGTAGGAATGAAATTAGCATTTTTTAATGAGTTTATAGACTTATTTTACCGAAAAAAATGATTCAAAGACTTAACTTTCACTGAAGTAATAGTTCAAGAACTGAATAAGCACTTTACCCTATTATTAAATATGATGTATTACTTAGCCATGTTGTACCACATGTAGATACTAGGTCTCCGTGAGCTTATGGTAGCTCCGTCCATAAGCAAATACTAGGTCACTTTTATTTTCTATTAATAAACGAAAAACAATGGACTATTAGATAACCCGAGCCCAAATATTCAAAGCTGACAAACCCAACTGAACAAATGGATGTGGGCCGTGGAACTACAAAATCCAGTAAGGAAAAGATCCTTTTGAAAGTGGGGAAAAAAATGGAAAATTGGAAAAGACGTCGACAGCAGGGTTCGAACCTGCGCGGGCGAAGCCCAACAGATTTCAAGTCTGTCTCCTTAACCACTCGGACATATCGACATTGATGTCATGAAAGCCCTAGATGTGTCATCTTAAAGGTGCCAACTCTACGTTAAACGTGGCACATTTTGGATTGATACAAAGGAAAACGACAACTCCTTAATAACAAGATCCAGAAAATATTATTTCTAATTATTTCAGGATTAGTATATTGCTAGTCATTATAAAGCAAAATATTAATTGGAGTCCTTACATTAATTATTCGGAAAATGAGATGATTCATCAATTAGAAAAACATAGAGCAGATCACATGATCTATGTTGTTTAACTTTTTCCACATTTATATAAGTTAGAGTCCACTTACGAAATGTTACATAGCACTACTTTATGCAATAAAATAAATGCTAAAATGGCAACCTACTTCACTCACACTTTCACAAAAGGTGGATCTTTCGTTTTAGGTGATGCTATTTACATATTTATTTTTTTTGCACATTCATTTTTAATTGTTGTTTTTATCTTTTAAAAAAAAATTTATTTAACAATCGATGATTAAAAATGATGTGTAAGAAATAAAATCAAATGTATGATAGCACCACCCTTCGTTTTTCGGACCAAAATAAAGGGGATAATATTCTTCCTTTTTTACCTTTTTCACAAAAGTAAAGCAAAAAATGAAACATGAAAAGCTTTTAATCAAGCACACGATTGTAATTTGAAATGATTAGGTCGGTTTTTGAGTTTTAAGAATCCAATTTAACTTTTATGAATCATTAAAATGAATCACAGTAAATCACTTTGAACAAATAAAAAGTAATATTCTCCATTTATACCAAATAATCTGACCAAATCAACGTAAAAAATGATAAAGATATTATGTTTAAAGTGAATTTTTTTATAGATTATTTGTCCTTTATGTTAGAAGTGATGATATGATATGTAATAGCCATATGCACTTATGCTAAAAATATTATAAAACATTATAGCACTTATGCTAAAAATATTATAAAACATTATGTTAAAAATATACGAGATCCCGAAAAATCATGAATAATGGTAGCATTTCTCTTTCCATAGATGCCGCGCCCAAAAACAAAAATTTAAAAATTACGATTGGAATGCATATCACCATCATCCACCCGCCATCATCATCATCATCATCATCATCATCATCCAGCACATCAGCATGTGTCCAAATCATCATCATCGCCATCAAAAATTTAAAAATTAAGATTGGAATGCATGTCAGCATGTGTCCAAATCCAGCACATCACCATCATCCAACCGCCTGCCTACCACACTCATCACTGGAATGCATATCTTCTTCTTCTTCTTACTCATCTTCTCGTAAAAAAGAAAACCCAACAAAAAAAAAATAACTCTCTTTTTTTCCAAATCGTCGAAAGTTATCACTTTTCTGTGATGGGTCGGGTGCAGGAGAAGCTGCGGTCGTTCTTCAGCAACAGATGGCTGGTTTTTGTGGCGGCAATGTGGGTGCAGTCATGTGCGGGAATTGGCTACTTGTTCGGGAGCATATCGCCGGTGATCAAGAGCTCCATGGACTACAATCAGCGGCAGATTGCGCGGCTGGGTGTGGCTAAAGATCTCGGGGACAGCGTTGGGTTTTTGGCGGGGAGCTTGTGCGAGGTGTTGCCGTTGTGGGCGGCGCTGCTCGTTGGTGCTCTGATGAACTTTGTTGGGTACGGTTGGGTTTGGCTTGTTGTTACTGGTCGAGCTCCTTCCTTGAATTTGTGGGCTGTGAGTATCATATCTAACCAAAGTTCTTTGCTTTTCTTGTATTTTTTTCTGCTTTTGTTACTTTTTTGATCTAGTTTGATCGTGTGTTTTGCCATTGTGGATGGTTTTTGGCGATTTTCGCATCCCGTTTTCTTGTTCTGCACTTTTACCTTATTTCTGGCTCTTGATTTCGTTTGGTAATCCAATCCAAAGGCTAAAAGATAGGGAGGAGTGAGGAGTTGAAAAGGGGATTGCGAAAATTTCTTTTCGTTCAGTTTGCGGATATATTGATTGAAACTCTGGAAACGGATAGTGTTTTTTGGTATGTATGGTTTGTGAGGTTGAGTTGATAAGAAGAAGCTTAATGTTAATTTTTCCATAAAAAAGGAGTAATCTTTTGCCTTAAACTTGTTACTTTCTTATAAATTAGCAATCTTTTTGGTTGACCACTTGCAGTGAATTGAGTATATATACATGCTGTTTAAGGCTCTGTTTGGTCTGTGGAATCAGCATTTCTGCAATTTTCTGTGGTCTAAGCAAAGCGTAAAGTACGCTGAAAAAAAGAAGAAAGAAGGGCTTTTTCAATGAGCATTTGGAACTTTAGACATTCTTTTGTTGTATATTATGTCTTTTCCTTGATGCGTTTTTCTTATTTTCTCAAAACTTGCCATTTGTAGTGGCTACTGGATATAGCCATTTTTGTGTCATATGTTTTGATAACAAAATTTGCTCACTGTGTCTGCGATTTGCTATGATGGAACAAAATTGGTCATTCTCGTAGAGTAAGTAGTTTCTGGTTTGTAATTAGATCTTCTACCGCGTTAGTAAACCTCGTTCATAAAAACTTTTGATAAAGCAACATGTTTATAACAAACATACAAACCATTTAAGCATTATGATTAGCAATGGGGGGTTGGTGCCTATGCCATGTATTCTTTTAAATGATTCGGTATTACTTTTTGTTATCTTGCCTTGGTTTAGTCTTTAACAGTTACAATTTTCAATTTTGCAGATGTGTATTCTTATATTTGTGGGAACAAATGGCGAGACCTTCTTCAATACCGTTGCTTTGGTCTCTTGTGTGCAAAACTTCCCAAAAAGTCGGGGTCCTGTGGTTGGAATTCTCAAGGGCTTTGCTGGGTTGGGAGGCGCAATTCTGACTCAGATATATGTGATGATCCATTCACCAGATCATGCATCTTTGATTTTCATGGTTGCGGTTGGTCCAGCAATGGTGGTTTTTGCTTTAATGTTTATTGTCAGACCGGTTGGAGGTCACAGACAGGTCCGGCCAACTGATGACTTGAGCTTCACGTTTATTTATAGTCTGTGCCTCCTATTAGCTGCTTATTTGATGGGGGTCATGCTAGTTGAAGATCTCATTGATTTGAGCCACACCGTGATGATTATATTTACAGCGGTTTTGTTTGTGCTCCTGTTGATTCCCATAGTGATTCCCATTTCGTTGAGCTTTTCTTCCGAGTCAAGATCTCTAGAAGAAGAGGCACTCCTGCCCGAGCCACAGAAACAAGACCCTGGGAAGTCTGGGCACGATGCTAATGAGGTAATATTTAGTGAGGTGGAAGACGAGAAGCCTAAGGAAATGGACTTACTTCCAGCATCTGAAAGGCAAAAACGAATTGCACAATTGCAATCGAAACTATTCCAAGCAGCTGCCGAGGGAGCAGTTAGGGTAAAGAGGAGGACAGGTCCGCATAGAGGGGAAGACTTCACCCTGACACAAGCTTTGATCAAAGCAGACTTTTGGCTTATTTTTTTCTCACTACTCTTGGGTTCAGGATCTGGTTTAACAGTGATTGATAACCTCGGTCAGATGAGCCAGTCTCTCGGGTATGACGATACACATATATTTGTATCCATGATCAGCATCTGGAACTTTCTTGGTCGGGTTGGTGGCGGTTACTTCTCTGAGATTATTGTGAGGTATGAACTGAATACATTCTCATCTAGAGTTTATGTAGAGCATTATTTAAACTTGGGTTTGTGACTTCTCAATTCTCATCCATCGCTACGCATTTGATAGGGACTATGCTTATCCAAGACCGGTAGCAATGGCTGTGGCACAATTCATTATGGCAATTGGGCATATCTTCATTGCTTTCGGATGGCCAGGGGCAATGCACATCGCCACCATCTTGGTTGGGCTAGGCTATGGGGCACATTGGGCGATAGTGCCAGCTGCTGCTTCTGAATTGTTTGGCTTGAAAAAGTTTGGGGCTTTGTACAATTTCCTCACAATTGCAAACCCTGCTGGTTCGTTGCTCTTTTCTGGTGTGATTGCTAGCAGTATATACGACTTTGAAGCTGAGAAGCAAGCTCATCAGCACCATCACCTGCATATGAGTCCAGGAACATCAGTTTTCCAAGGCATGCTTCGAATGGACGTGCCAAAGTGTGACGGTTCTATATGCTTCTTCTTAACTTCGTTAATCATGTACGGATTATGCATTGTTGCCTTTGTTTTAAGCATGATTCTGGTACATCGGACTAAGATTGTATACGCCCACCTGTATGGAAAATCACGTCCAGCTGGGCTTTCATGAGCTGAGGATTCCATCTAATACATCCTGTATTTTTTTTCTGTGTCAAACCACATTGTATTTCTTCCAAATTGTTTTGATGTTTCTATACTTTGTCTGAGGTTGTGTAGATTGTTTGTGTGTTTTTGTAACCACATTTCAAGGATGATGGAGGCAAGTGCACGCCTCTTCAGTACTCTCGAGGATCAGTGTCCCAATTCAGTGCTATGTATGGTCATGTAAGATTGTCTTTTCGAGTATAAGAACGTTGTATTGAATTTTGCCGGTCAATTGACCTTGAAATTTTGTTGTTTCGTGATCAGTTGTGTCCATAATTTTCCCATGAATGAATTGAAAGATTGTCTCTTAGAACAGTTACAATTGTTATGAAAAACTTAAATTCCTGAGAATTAAGTTCTTTGGAGATTATCGGGTGCTTGTTAACCCTATTAATTAGAACCAGTAGGTTATGCCATGATGAATATTTCTTAGCTTTCGATGATCATGAATTGAAGGTGGTGCAGTGTCTCCTGATCCCCCCTTGATTACCAGTCTTAAAACGGAATCTTCCAAGCTTCCTCATGGCAGCGACGAGGCTCCGTTGAAGTTACCTGTGTTCTTAGCAAAATCAAGGACAATGTGCTGTGATGCAGAGCCAGAGAAAAGAACCTGATCTGAGCTCAACAACCCTTTCCCAGCAACCCGTGAGGCTTTCGAGATGAGTCCATCACGGTGTCCCAATTCGACATTGAATGAAGGGCCTCCTGCATGCAGAAAATTTGAATGTGGAACATGAGAGAGCTAGTTCACTGTCTAGTGGATGCGCACCGCAACTCATATGAGTCTCAAGACAACACTTACAAAGAATACACAATCCCGGGCAGTCATAGCCAAGATGTCAGCACAAGAGACGACACCGGGTCTTTGTGCTTCCACTGCTTGCTTTGCCCTGCTTGCTTTGCCTTGATCCCGGTGTCAAACCCGTCTCCTGCTAACGACAGTTTGTCAGTGAAGTCCTTCTCTGCATCCCCGTTTGGTGAAGCAAAATCATGATCGATGCTTCGCATCCCTGCCTTGAATATTGCGAAGTTCAAATGAAGTTGGGAACTTTGAATGCAACGTTAATCTCTAAACCAGGTCTCTCTCAAGAGGGCCGGAAATCATATACCATGCAAATAGGCCCATATACAGATGGCCTTATAGTAAGTCGGCAAGCCCAAATCTCTCATGGTGGGCTGTATTGGTGAGGACGAAGCCCAAAACGCGTACGCACTTAGAAGCCGCTTAATATTTCGAAATTTTTTTCATTGTGACGGAAATATGGATAGTGCATCACATGTTTTTAGGTAGGTGGTAAAAAATTTTATTTTTTAAGTTATTAACATTTTAACACATATATCTCATTATTTGTATAGTAATACGTGATGTACTAATGGAAAAAATCTCCTAATATTTCGTACGGTTGGAGCATACGAATCTTACGATACGCGATTCAAATTTCAAACGAGTCTATCTGAGGGCACACAGTTGCAGAGGAAGACTCTAAAGCACAACGGCCATGGCGTCGATGGATGTAGAAGAAGCACGACTGGTGTTTCCGCACTGGAAACCCCTCCGTCGAAGGTTCGCTCCTGAATCTCCTTTCTTCGCATCAGGAAACATTGAGAGGGAACTGCTCGCCAAACAGGTTTACATTTCTCTCTAATTTGGTGTAAATTTCATGAATTTTGATGTCATCTCAGATGATTTGCGTCGCTCGAGTCCGAATTTGAACTGGGGCTTTTAATCATCAGACGCAATTAGGAACTAGCATTTCAAAATTTTGCTAGCACATTTGAATTTTGGATTTTGGGTTGCTTTATGCTGTAATTTTGATTAGATTGCATTGGATTTAACCGAAGACGAAAAGCATCAGCTTCAAGAAATGGTAGATGAGCAAGGCAGGTATTCACATTTCATGGTTATATGAAATTAATGTACTGCAGTAAGACGCTATTGTTTGTTTTGTTGCTTTTTTACTTGATGTGAAGTGTGCTTTGCTTTTGCAGGGGGGTTTTCTGTCCGATTGTTGGTTGCGGTGCTCGCTTGAGTTCCTTGGAGGACTTTGAAGATCACTACAATGCACGGCACACCGCGTCTTGTTCTGTGTGCTCTAGAGTCTACCCAACGTCACGGTTGCTCAGCATACATGTATCCGAAGCACACGATTCTTTCTTTAAGGCGAAAGTGGCACGCGGCTATCTCATGGTATTTACTCTTTATTTTCCTCCTCGATTCGTGTTGGTATGGTCCATCATATGACATTTTTTCTTGCTTTCGAAATTGAGTTAGTTATGGCATAGTGACAGTTCCTCATTCATTTTTACTCAAATGTTGCTGGCTTTAAACTATGAGAGTTCTAGGGGAAGCAAAAAGAGAACCCAAACATGATCCAAGTCATTTCATAGTTTTTGTTCTCTCTTCTACCGTCTAGCTGTCAAGCTTGAGTTCCACTTGTAATGAATTGGCTAATCATTGAAATCCTTACCCTTAAACGGCATATCATTACCCTTCAAAGTTTCAAATAAGTGAACTAGTGTTATACTTAAAACTGAAGAATTGATCCGGCATTACTTAAAGTTCACAGCTTTTTCTAGATGATACTGTCTGTACAGATGTTTTCTGGTTTATATACTGAAAGGATGGTTTGCTTTCGTCTCTTGCACCAGGTTTTCGGTGACTATTCTTCTTGCACTTTTGTTAAAGCATTATTTGTTGGAAATGTTAGCGTTCTGTGTGAAGCAAGAACACAATCCAAACATTACCATAGAAGACTTTTCATACTTTTCTTTTCCTCTTGAATTCCACCATTAGCGCCTCGACTCAAGCTCATGGTTTTTCCTAGGTGATATCATTGTCTATAGATATGCTTTCTGGTTTATATACTGTTCGAAGATGAAAGGTTTCTCTATCGTGTTTTTGAGCATGCACTGGTTTAATCGTTCTAATTTTGTTTGGATTTCTGTGGTGTAACAGTATGAATGCCTTGTAGAAGGCTGCGGTTTGAAGTTCAAGAACTATAAAAGTCGGCAGCAACATCTGGTGGACAAGCATAAATTCCCCACTTCATTTGAGTTTTTCAAGAAGGCTCTTCCTTCCAAAAAACAGAGGCAGAAGAAGAACCAGCGGAGACAAGTTGTTCCGAAGAAGGCAGATTCATCTAGTACGCAAGTAGATAACGAAACCATGGATGGCCTTGTTTCTGCCGTCTCCAAATTAAGCACATCAGACTCGACCCCTTCAGCCATCAGCTTTGGTCGTCGACCCACTCGTGGCGTGGCATTCGTCCCAAGAGCCGTTCAACGTGAGAAAAAACCGGACTCTGCATAAGTTGGAATGCCGAGAACTCTTTCGGAAGATTTTGAATGTTGTACGTGATGATTAATTGTTGAACGGTTATGAGTGAGCAGCTTGCTACACCCTCTGATTGTAAGGATGTTTTAGGATCACTGATGTAGATGGAATATTTTCTTTTTTCTTTTAGCATAATGCAATAGTTCATCTGAAAGTGCTTTTAAAATTGCTGAAAGCGCTTTTGGTGAAAACGTTTTTGAAATAAGTACTTCTTAGTAAAAATGCAAGTAAATCACTTAAAATGCTTCCTCTAATAAGCACATAATTGATGTTTTTTGTAGAACACACTTCAAGTGCTTTTAAAATCTAAAATCATTTCCTTTAAAAAGCTTTTAAAATCTAAAATCATTTCCTTTAAAAACGTTTTCACTCATTTAAAAAGTAATTCCAAACGAGTCAAGAAATTCTCAAAACTAATGCACTTTCGATTCAGCTCATAACTTCGATATTCGTGTTCTTCGCTCCCTCAATTCTTCAGCTCGTCGGAAAAAATGGACGCCATCGATTCAGTGTTCAATCCGCTGAGAGAGTTCTCGAAGGACAGCGTCCGCCTCGTCAAGCGCTGCCACAAACCCGACCGTAAAGGTAATAATAACCCCATCCACTTCCAATCCAGTCCCATCCATTTCCTTCTTCGGATAATTAATCCAACCTGCATGTAATTTGTAACGTGATCCTGTTGATTTTAAAAACCTTCGAGATGCGATCTGTGCTTTGGACCGGACTAATCTATCCGGCGCGCCTTTTCTTTTCCGTGTGAATGTAACAGAATTCACGAAGGTGGCGCTCCGTACGGCGATCGGATTCGTGGTGATGGGATTCGTCGGATTTTTCGTGAAGCTGATCTTCATCCCGATCAATAACATCATCGTCGGAGCTGCTTAGGTAATGCCCTCTTTATATGATCAGTTTGCAACTTTGCATGCAATGAATTTGCAAATGGAACTTTGGAACTCTGATTTAGGCTTTCTTAATTACCATTTTCCATGATCTAATTTAGTTTAATTATATTTGGAAATGTGAGGGCAAGCCTTGACACGATTGTTCCTTTATGACCAAAAGGTTACGGGTTCGAGTTGTGAAAGAAGCCTCAAGTGTAAGGTTGAGTATTCCTTCAGACTATCACGAAGCGGAGAGTCTTGTTGGCTTAAGGTCGCCCATTATATTTGGAATTGTGTTTGTATTGAATTATCCTAATTTTGTATATGAAGGCAATTCATTGCTTGAGAAAGTTGCACAGTGGCACCGGTGTTCCATCTGTTTTATTAACTTGAATGACTGGATTCTGCGAGTCAAATGTGATTGGTTTTATACAGATTCAGGTGCGAATTGTTCCAATTTCCGAGTGTTTGATCATCATGTATGATTGCGTGGGAATGCTTGTAGTCGTGAATCAAGGGAATCACAGGATTTCTACTTAAAGATTAAGGTTCTTGATCATTGTTTCGCCAATTAAGCGTCGGTAAAATTTAATGTTTGTGCTGCAGGTCGTTTGGCACCTTCAAGTAGATGAAAGTTTGGCAGTGAACGCTAGGGAGGGCCAAGATCTACCATCACGATCTACCGTCACGGGCACTGTGATGTTAATCAGCGTTTTAGACATTTGTTTCTTCAAGGCTAGTTGAAATGATGTTTCTGAAGCAGTTGAGATTGTACGCTCTTTAACTTGTTCCACTATAAATCAAAAGATTTGGCCTAGCTCTATTTATTGACTTTGGTCAGTTCTGTGTGTCTGGTGATCCTTTCAGTTTGGAGTTTCATTTCTGTTCTATCATCTTCGAACATATGGAGAACGAAAATGAGAATCGGAGTGAGATTTTGCAGGCTCAACTGATCAGTAGACGAGAGGTACTAAAATTGCAAACTCAATACATGACTTGAGATTTTCCGGTGAAAGTGTTCTTATAAAATTTTACAAAAGGGAAAAGGAAAAGCAAGGCAAACGCAACTGCAAGATTGCTCAACATAGAATCGAGAAATTAACAAACCGGATTGGCATCTGCAGCATCAGCAGAAGCAAGTAGTAGCTCGGGTTTGTTTTGAAGGATGTAGCCTTCCTTTCTCGCTTTCTTACGTTCACGCTGTAGCCTGAAGTTCTCCCTCTTTTTAACCCGGTAGCTGTTGGGGTTCTCCGGCTGGACTTCTCGAGGGTAAACACTAATCTGCGGACAATACAAATCAACGATTCGTGTTAGCATACAACACGCAGACAATCAAACCACAAAACATGACGGGTTTCAGAACTACAGATCATATACCTTCTTCTTGTCGGGTCCAAACTTCTCAAATTTAACCATGCCATCAATCAAAGAGAATATGGTGTGGTCCTTGCCGAGCCCCACATTCTTCCCCGCATGGAACTGATAATTTGATGCCAAAACAAACCCAGAAGTCACAACAACATTCTACGTTTCTACATGTGCCAAAATGAAAATGATTTCCACACGTTCTCTTTTTTTTTTTTTTTTTTTTTTTCTTCTCTCTATACAGTTGCATAACAAACATCCATCTAAACAAAATGAACACGACGCACATATAAACAAGTAAACCCGAACGCTACCCATTGCCAATCCCTTGCTTCAAGTACCCAAATTCAAGTTCGACACAGTTCATTTCCTTCTCAAATTGGTTTAAATTATAAGAAAATCAATGAAAAATATTTGAAAACTTTGAATTTTAACTGACAAAATATAGGGTAAACTAAATAATACATAATTGACTTTTTAATGTAAAAATATAATATAGTGCCATTCTTTTAATTATTCCTAAATCCTACCATGCCACAAAATAATAATAATAATAATAATAACCAATTTTCTCAGAAAAATGGGGTGAAATCGAAGTTACCTTGGTGCCACGCTGGCGGACAATGATGGAGCCAGCCTTGGCGACCTGGTCGCCGTAAATCTTGACGCCGAGCCTCTGGCCTTTGGAATCACGTCCGTTCTTGGTACTCCCAGCTCCTTTCTTGTGCGCGTTTTGAATCGTCAATGGAAGTCTCTGTGGGCCCGACGACGCTAACGACTGCTTGGGACCCAGTTGCAGAGAACCCAAATCGCCTCTGAAGAAGGAGGACGACGACGAGCTGGAGGTGGATGTTGGGTGGAGAGACAGCCCTCTGAAAGCTCCGACTATGTTGAAACTCATGGACGCAACCGCCATTTCTGAGAAATTATTAAGTTTCGTAAACAGAAGAGTGTGAATTTGTTGACAGCCAAGCTTATAGCTTTGGACGAAGAAAGAAGAGAAAAGGACAAGATAGCGAAAACCTTATCCTGGAGGCTGCTGATTGGGTATCACTGCCGAGTGCGTTCTAATTTTTTATTGGGGCCGTTTGTACTTAGTCCATTGGGCTTGAGCTATAAGCCCACATCCCCGAGAGGGTTTTGGTCCGGTAGCCGCACATGTGGTTGTCTTACCATGACTTACTTGGTGGAACCGTAAAGGGTTGGGTGAGGCCATATACAAAAAAGTCTTCGGATTTGTCTTTCATTGGACATATAAACCATATCGTTCACCACACGTGAGATGATGCATTGCGCGGTTTGTGTTCCTAGTACTAAAAAATTTGTCCAAATTTAGCACAGATTTTGAATGAGTCGAAATTAAAATATAATATCTATAATATTCAAAATTCTTAAACTATGTTTAACATTGCTAATGCGTAAAATCTTGAGGCTGAGCTGCCCCTGGCCTCTGATTCCCAACGGTGACCCAGATCATAATCTAAGCAAGTTTATTTCTTATTTGTTGTCTCAAGCAATCGCTGTGAACAACGAATTTTGAAAGAATACCCACAAGTATGAAGTATATATCATCAACGTATGAAGTAGCATTCACCAAAAGAACACACACAAGTACATATATTACTGACCTGAATAAGAAGTTTACATCTTAGGAATACATAACATATTATTATTAAAGAATTAACATTGCATTAATAATGCCTTGTTACGCAAGTACAAATGAAAAGAAGCCTTGGATTTAAACAGTCTGCAAACTGCAGGGATGAAAATCGTTGCACTCGAAAACATAGGAACGAAAGTGGTGATAAAATATGAACCTGCTAGGGTTTCGTGGGTTCTAGGGTTTAACCCATGAGAGAGAAGTGTTGAAGATGGTTTTGTATATTTGCTTAATGAAACAATTACAAGATGAAACATATATATAGGGAAGAAAAAGAACATAAGCCTAATTTTGCCTAACTTACCTAACTTGCTTGACTAACCTAACTTGCCTAACTTTGAACAAGAAAATTGACTAGCCTACCATTATTCCAACATGTTTATTTCAAGCATTTTAACACTCCCCCTCAAGTTGGAGTGTGAATGCCGATGACACCCAACTTGCTAATTAAGACCTCAAATTGTGCCGAGCTTAGTGGTTTGGTGAACAAGTCTGCAGGTTGATTCGAGGTCCGTATGTAAGCTGTTTGCACCGCTTCAAGGTGTGGTTGTCGTGGCTTGTCCATGAATTAACCACATAAGTCAGGTCAGGTCGCGTGATGGTTAAGTAAATCAGCCTCCCTACGAGTCGCCTGTATGAAGAAGGATCATGTAGGAGCGTCCCATCAGTTTGTGTAAGGGACAGGTTTGGTTCCATTGGTAATCGTGAGGGCTTCGCACCAAGGAACCCAACATCTTCTAGTATTTCCAACGCATATTTGCGTTGGCACAAGGCAATCCCTTGTTTAGATCTTGCAACTTCTATCCCCAAAAAGTATTTGAGTTTTCCCAAATCCTTTAGTTTAAAATGTTGGGAAAGGAAGAGTTTAGTCTCTTCAATTTCTCTCAAATTGTTACCTGTAAGTATCACGTCATCACATAAACTTTTAAGTTTAGTGAAGTAAGAACTTACACTCATATTGTTTTGGACGCAATCATGAATCTCGTTCTCAACATGGAACAGCTGAACTATATTCACATGTGAGAACCTCTCCTGCAGATCGGTCCACATTTGTCGAGCATCCTTGTAGTTGATGACACTCCCTGAAATTTCCTTTGTCATGGAGCCTAGTAGCCATGTCTTGACAAAGTTGTTGCAGCGATTCCATTGCTGCAGTTCCTCAAAATATCCTCACTTGGTTTGTTGATCGTCCCGTCAACAAAACCAAGTTTGTTCTTGACCGTTAAGGCCATACTCATGGATTAAACCCATGTGTTGTAGTTGAAATTTCCTTTGTCATGGAGCCTAGTAGCCATGTCTTGACAAAGTTGTTGCAGCGATTCCATTGCTGCAGTTCCTCAAAATTATCCTCACTTGGTTTGTTGATCGTCCCGTCAACAAAACCAAGTTTGTTCTTGACCGTTAAGGCCATACTCATGGATTAAACCCATGTGTTGTAGTTGTCTTCCACCAATGGTTGTGGTACGAGGATTGCACCAAGTTGATCTGAGTGGTGGAGATAGAGTGGGTGGTTGGGACTTTCCCATTTTGAATGAGAGGCCATGCCTAGAATGGTTGACCTCGTGGAAGATTGCACCAGCAATAATCTCAAGAAATCTTTTCTGATGTGGAAGATCAGTCAAAACTGCAACCACAGAGCATACTCGAAATTTCAAGAGACTTTACAACCAATGCTCTACCAAGATGTTCCCAGGTTGATCAGAGGGGTGTAATAAAAACGGGTTCGAGAGATCAGTAGCCATCTCTAATGGTTTTGTGTTGGTTCCTGAATCACTCATGATGACGATGTTGTTGGTTGTGGTGCGGAAGCATTGAAGATAGGTGGGGTATTCAGAGTCACCAGAAACGGCGCTCTGATACCATGATAAAATATGAACCTGCTAGGGTTTCGTGGGTTCTAGGGTTTAACCCATGAGAGAGAAGTGTTGAAGATGGTTTTGTATATTTGCTTAATGAAACAATTACAAGATGAAACATATATATAGGGAAGAAAAAGAACATAAGCCTAATTTTGCCTAACTTACCTAACTTGCTTGACTAACCTAACTTGCCTAACTTTGAACAAGAAAATTGACTAGCTTACCATTATTCCAACATGTTTATTTCAAGCATTTTAACAAGTGGAACATTGCAAAAGCTGATGGGACTGAAAACATGTTTTAGCCTGTAAAAGAGGGAATACAGAAGTGAATGAACAATTGATACCTGAAAGACCAGAATGGTGCTGGTTTTGTTGGCCACTCATGGCAACAAAACACCAAGTCACTGTGACTTACCCAGTGAAGTAAAATGTGGGGTGGCAGTTAGGTACAAAGCATTCTTTCTCTTACAGGTCAGTCCTAAACTCTCCGTCATGTCAAGTTCGTCTGGATTCATCCCATTCGTCAGTTTCCAATCGAAGTGGTAGAGCAATTCAGCGAGAGCAAGTTCAATCACGGTAACACCAAATGACATGCCTGGACATATTCTTCTGCCGGCACCAAATGGAATGAACTCAAAGTCAAAAC
Organism: Pyrus communis; assembly: GCF_963583255.1. NCBI lineage: Eukaryota > Viridiplantae > Streptophyta > Magnoliopsida > Rosales > Rosaceae > Pyrus > Pyrus communis. The sequence continues at coordinate 26,410,840 of NC_084813.1, read as the reverse complement.
CCTTAAAGTCAACAGAAGAGCCATGAAACCTCTCTGGCTTAAAACACTCAGAATCTGCCCCCCATATATCTGGGTCTCTTCCCATTGCCCATAGATTGATAATTACTTTTGATTTAACTGGTAATTTATATCCGCCAACTTGAACTGTGTCCCTTGCTTCTCTTGGGAGCAAAGCAAGTGGAGAGTGTAACCTCAGAGTTTCTTTCACCACCGATTTCAAGTAGTCCAACTTTTTAACATCTCTTTCTTCAGTAACTTTGCTTTTCTTTCCTTCAAATTGGACAACTAACTGTCTCACTTCAGCTTGAGCCTTCTTCATGATTCTTGGGTTTTTCATCAACTCTGACATTGCCCATTCTATGGTAGTAGCTGAAGTCTCACTTGCTGCAGCGAAGATGTCCTGCACATAACAAATTTTTTTTGACTGAGTTAGACTGTAAGGACGACATTGGTGTGTGGGGCAAAATGTGTAGCATGACAATAATTGATTTTCAATGTGCGGGACCAAAATCATGAGTTTCAAAAACGTAAGCAACCATTTGTGATAAAACCCCTTCATATATTTTCATTAAGTGATGAATGACGACAAAGATGAAATGTCTACAGTACAACAAAGCAAGTCTACATTACTTACCAGAATGATATCTTTTATCTGATTGGTAGTGAAGATGAACTCCGCCTTATTGGACTCTTTAAGTTTTAGAAGTACGTCGACAAAATTTTCCTCCTCCCCCTCCTCCGTTTGGTCATTGCCTGCTGTAGTAGTACTAGTACTAGTACTACTGATCATCAAGTCCTTTTTTGATCTTTTGGTCTTATGATCATTGATGATATTTTCGAGAATCTTACCGAGCTTGCTTTGTATGTCTTTCAAAGCAGGGATCGACCCAGTAACGAACCCAAGAAAACTGAGTGAAGGAAACAAATCAGGAATATCAAACCCACTAGCAAGTTTGTTTACTTCATCTAGTAGCGAAAGGAACTCCGTTTGGTCTTTGCATTTTTTCCCAAATGCTGCCTTTGACACCACGTCATTTACGAAGCTGCAGCACCTGTCACTAAAATTGATGGCAAGTCCCTTGTGAGACATTGAGCCAATGGACTCAACAAGATTCTGTGCCTCTTCTTCTCTTATGGATCTGAAAGACTGCACACGTTTCGTGCTCAGTAGCTCGAACATACAAACCTTTCTCAATGATCTCCATAAATCTCCATAAGGAGCAGAGATTACACCTCCTTGACCAAAAGACAAAACCTCTGTCGCCAAAATAATAGGCCTCTGCGCAAATGCAAGCTCATGAGTCTTCAGAACCTCCCGGGCAGCTTTGGCCGATGAAATAATAACGGCCTCTAATTGACCCAGTTTAAGGTGCATGATGGGTCCATGTTTCTTGGCCAAGTCTCTAAATGTGTGGTGTGGCAGTGGACCGACCATTTGATGCAAGTTTCCAATAATCGGCAGCTTCCATGGCCCTGGGGGTGAGTTTAGGCCTCCGGCTCTGGATCGCTTCCAAAAAATCACCAGGATGCAGACAAGGAGAGAAATGAAAACAGGAAAATAAGGCCCTTCGACAATTAGACTCATAATTTGATCCAGATAAGCTGTGATCAATTTCATCACGACTTTGAGGTACTTTACTTGCAAATCAAAGCACTTAAATGTGGATCGATATGTTGAAAGTGCTTAAGGTCTTCTCAAGGTAAATGCTAGTTTTTGAATTGGAACAAAACAAAAATAAATAATCATGAGGAGTGCAACTGTGGAACAACAAAATAAAATAAATGCATTTGGAGTGCAATGTGCGAAGCAAGTACATAAAATACTAGATAATAATGCTGGAGACATTTTCCAACCAAGATGCCTGTGTGTTCCAGCTAGATGCTTAAGTTAGCCTGTGCAATTTTCTATTTGCATATGTGCAAAGCAAGTTCATAACATATCACACGCCCCTTTTTTTACTTGCTACACGTTTATAATGATTATGTTTTTTTTATCACAAATTAAAAAAGATACGTGAGAGGTAAAAAGAGATATGTGAATGACACTACCATTTGAATTACATTATCAGCATGATACTCGTCCCAATGTCGAAAGAGATACAAATTATGGAACCCCCTCCCTGACTAATAAACAAAATCTTTTGAGTCAGATTGTAACACTTTCATTCGTTGTTACTCTACTCAATTTTATTAAAGTGTTTAGGGATGAATTCCAGACCCAATGGTTGGTGATGAATTCTATGCCCATATTACGCTCTGCACGTCCTAGGTTCGATTCCAAATGAGAATAATAAATATATATTTTTAGAGTTGGTTTTGACTTTGTTAATAATAATCTACAAATTGAGCTTATATGAAATTATTTTGAACTCTCCCCTATTCTTACCATCACCAAAGCTACTTCAAATTCTTAATTTATCTAATCACACCTCTTTGTATACATATATATAATACCTTGTACCTTGATGCCACGCTGTCTTTCATGAAGTAAACCTCGGTGGCCAGGTCACAGGAAATCTCGACGGTGAGCTTGCTAGTATTCCTAGCTCCTTTCTTGCGCGCAATTCGAATTGTCAAGGAAATGTCTGTGACGAACCCAAATTGCCATTGAAAAAGGATGACGACGAGCTTGAGACTGAAGAAGCGATGCCACAACCATCATAATCAAAACAATAGAAATATGTATGAATTTAAGAAATTCTTGCTTCCTCTTATATTGGGCCTTGATTTTTCTGAACTAGTCTATTGGGCAATTGGGCCATTGGGTTTTTGTTTTTCGGGTTTAAACTTAAATAATTGATTTGGAGACCTTTTTTTATTCATACATATCTCTCTCTCTCTCTCTCTCTCTCTCTCTCTCTCTCTCTCTCTCTCTCTCTCTCTCTCTCTCTCTCTTCAAGAGGTAATTATGAAGAATAATGCTAGGTTGATCAATTTTTTAATCAATTTTGCAAAATATGATATGTCACCAATAAGAAATAATTACGTTAATTAATACTTAAGTAATAATCTAATCATTAAAAACCACATCATCTAATTTACAAAATATGATTTAAATATATAATCTCCTTAACACTATCCAATTATTAATTAACCATCCTAATAAAGGAGGTAAATTTGAGTAGAGATGTCTCACCGTAAACTTGAGCATGTTCTTTTGTAAGAGTGTAATCATTCATCTGATTAGACTGCCTTATTCAAGTTTTTCTTCGTATCAAATTTAGTTTAAAAAATCACAAGGATGCAGACAAGGAGAGAAGTGAAAAAAGGAAAGTAGGGTGTTTCGTCAATTAGAAGCATATTTTGATCCAGATAAGCTTTGATCAATTCCATCATACGACTTTGGGGTATTTTGCTTTGCAAATCAAAGCACTTCAATTTGGATTGATATGTTGAAAGAAAAACTAATGAAAAAGACTTGAAAACTTTGAGTTTTAATGATAAGGACAAAATAAAGGGTAAAGTGAATAGCACCATGATTAACTTTTTAGTGTAAAAATGTGGTTTTTCGTTAAAGTGACCAATATTGCGAGTTTTTCGTTAAAACTCCCTATGTTGAAAGCGCTTAAGGTCTTCTCAACTTAAATACTAGTTTTGGACTGGAACAACAAAATAAAATAAATGTATTTGGAGTGCAAATGTGCAAAGCAAGTTCTTAAAATATCACATAATAATGCATGAGAGATTTTCAACCAAGATGCTTAAGTTAGCCTGTACAATTTTCTATTTTTCAACGTATCATAATGAATTTTTATGGATCCCCCTCCCCAATTACTAAACAAAACCTTTGGAGTGAGGTTGTAACACGGTCACTCGCTGTTAGCTCTACTCAATTATATTTAGTGTTTATTCATCAATGTTTTACCTAATTGTATAAGTATAAAGTCGTTGTGCACTTACGTTGTAACACACAAATTAAATATATAGCTTGCACATATTCAAATGTCAATCAATAATTGATCAATTTTAATGTGGTCAAATTGATTGGTATTAAAATTAGGAAGCTGACTTGTTTGTCCATAACCACAAGTGGTAATAAGTCTAACATCTTTGGTTTATATATTTGTGAATATGTTAAAAAATATATATATTTGTGAATAATAATGTATAAAATGAGCTTATCTAATATAATTTTTCTCTAAAAAATTGTCAGTATCTTATAGATTATTTGCCCCTTCCACCAACACTAAACTTGTTTTCAAGAACCTCTTTTCACACTATTACAGTATGATGCATGACATCTTTTATGTTAATAAAATCAAACATAGTGGCGTTGTAAGATTCAAACAATTAACCTTACTTAGTGAGATAAGACTTTGTTATTATATTACCTACATGGACTGACTATTCATATGCAACAACTATAAAAGAACATCAGTTGGAATCATTGATCGATGAATATGTTATCATAATCATTTTTGTATTTGTCTGCCTAACAAATCAAATAATCATCGAATTTAGTGCAAATTGAGTATGATCGTGATCACGTCATTGACTAATAGCTTTAATTGTTAATGTGTGAAATCTTGAGGCTGAGCTGCCCCTGGCCTTTGGTTCCTTATGCCGATTGTACGCTAAGCAACTTCATTTCTTATTCGTCGTCTTAGGCAATCACTATGGACAACAAATTTTGGAAGAAGAAAAGCAAGAAGAGTAGCAATAGAACACTCACGAGTACATGTATTATTGATCATACATATCTGAATAACAAGCTTACATCTTAGAGCAAGTCAACCCCTAAAAAAATGCACCAGCACCCAGCCTATTTAATCCACTCAATGAACAGTGGTAATTATGAAGAATAGTGCTAGGTTAATCAAAATTTTAATCAATTTTGCAAACTATGATATGTCACCAATAAGAAATAATTATGTTATTTAATACTTAAGTAATAATTTAATCATCAACAACCACATCATCTAATTTATAAAATATAATTTAAATATATAATCTCCTTAACACTATCCAATTATTAATTAACCATTCTAATAAAGGAGGTAAATTTGAGTAGAGATGTCTCACCGTAAACTTGAGCATGTTCATTTGTAAGAGTGTAATCATTCATCTGATTAGATTGTCTTATTCAAGTTTTTCTTCATATCAAATTCAGTTTAAAAAATCACATGGATGTAGACAAGGAGAGAAGTGAAAAAAGCAAAATAGGGCGTTTTGTCAATTAGAAGCATATTTTGATCCAGATAAGCTTTGATCAATTCCATCATACGACTTTGGGGTATTTTTCTTTGCAAATCAAAGCACTTCAATTTGGATTGATATGTTGAAAGGAAAACTAATGAAAAAGGTTTGAAAATTTTAAATTTTAATGATAAGGACAAAATAAAAGGTAAAGTTAATAGTACTATGATTAACTTTTTAGTGTAAAAATGTGCTTTTTCGTTAAAGTGAACAGTACCACGAATTTTTCGTTAAAACTCCCTATATTGAAAGCGCTTAAGGTCTTCTCAACTTAAATACTAGTTTTGGACTGGAACAACAAAATAAAATAAATGTATTTGGAGTGCAAATGTGCAAAGCAAGTTCTTAAAATATCACATAATAATGCATGAGAGATTTTCAACCAAGATGCTTAAGTCAGCCTGTATAATTTTCTATTTTTCAACGTATCATAATGAATTTTTATGGATCCCCCTCCCCAACTACTAAACAAAACCTTTGGAGTGAGGTTGTACCACGGTCAATCGCTGTTAGCTCTACTCAATTATATTTAGTGTTTATTCATCAATATTTTACCTAATTGTATAAGTATAAAGTCTTTGTGCACTTACGTTGTAATACACAAATTAAATATATAGCTTTCACATATTCAAGTGTCAATCAATAATTGATCAATTTTAATGTGGTCAAATTGATTGGTATTAAAATTAGGCAGCTGACTTGTTTGTCCATAACCACAAGTGGTAATAAGTCTAACATCTTTGGTTTATATATTTGTGAATATGTTAAAAAAAATGTATATTTGTGAATAATAATGTATAAAATGAGCTTATCTAATATGATTTTTCTCTAAAAAATTGTCAGTATCTTATAGATTATTTGCCCCTTCCACCAACACTCTAAACTTGTTTTCAAGAACCTCTTTTCACACTAATACAGTATGATGCATGGCATCTTTTATGTTAATAAAATCAAGCGTAGTAGCTTTTTAAGATTCAAACAATCGACCTTACTTAGTGAGATAAGGTTTTATTATTCTATTACCTACATGAACTGATTATTCATATGCAACAACTATAAAAGAACATCAGTTGGAATCATTGATCGATGAATATGTTATCATAATCATTTTTGTATTTGTCTGCCTAACAAACCAACTAATCATCGCATTCAGTGCAGATTGAGTATGATCGTGATCACGTCATTGACTAATAGCTTTAATTGTTAATGTGTGAAATCTTGATGCTGAGCTGCCCCTAGCCTCTGGTTCCCGACACCGGTCGTACACTAAGCAAGTTCATTTCTTATTCGTCGTCTTAGGCAATCGCTATGGACAACAAATTTTGGAAGAAGAAAAGCAAGAAGAGTAGCAGTAGAACACTCACGAGTACATGTATTATTGATCATACATATCTGAATAACAAGCTTACATCTTAGAGCAAGTCCACCCCTAAAAAAATGCACCAGCACCCAGCCTATTTAATCCACTCAATGAACAGTAATAGACCCCAATGAACAGTAATAGGCCAAATGCATCTCAATTCCTAACAAAAAATAGCATAGTCAATTTTATTATTTTTTATTATAAAATAATAAACATAATAATTTTATTTTTAACTTCTGACTTTATAAAAAAATATTATTAATTATTGATATTTTTATAAAATATTATTATAAATTACACCCACACACACCTATACACACAAAAACACCATCGTTGCCGTCCCAAATCTGCTCCCCATTTTTCTAAAACCCCATCCTCTAGGTTGTGGGAAGAACTGGCGTTGAAATTGACAACATGGATGGCCGGCTAACATCAGATGGCCTGACATGTGGGTCTGTCGATTCTGGGCTGGTTTCCTGCCTGGCTTGGGCTGGGTGCCAACCTATTAGGTTGGGGTGGAGTGATTTGGCTGGGGGCCGACCTGTTTTGGGTGCTAGGTGCCAGGCAATCCACTCCCGGTAGACTTGCTCTTAGGGATGACATATTGAATTAACATTGCATTAATCATGTCTCATTACGCAAGTACTACATGAAAAAGAAGCCTGGATTTAAACAATCTGCAAACTGCAAGGATGAAGAAAATCGTTGCACTCGAAACTATGGGAACGGAAGTGGAAAGTTGCAAAGACTGGTGGACTGAAAACATGTTTTATTCTGTAAGGGAAAAATTCAAACCTAAAGCCATACACCAAAATGGTGCTGGTTTTGTTGGCCATTCATGGCAACAAAACGCCGAGTCACTCTGACTCATCGACTGAAGTAAAATGTGGGGTGGCAATTAGGTACAACGCATTCTTTCTCTTACAGCTCATTCCAAAGATCTCCGTCATATCCAGTTCGTTTGGATTCATCCCATTCGCCAGTTTCCAATCGAATCGGTAGAGCAATTCAGCAAGAGCAAGTTCAACCATGGTAACACCAAACGACATGCCTGGACACATTCTTCTGCCGGCCCCAAACGGGGTGAACTCAAAGTCAAAACCCTTAAAGTCAACAGAAGAATCCTGAAACCTCTCTGGCTTAAAACACTCAGCATCTGCCCCCCATATCTCTGGGTCTCTTCCCATTGCCCATAGATTAATAATTACTTTTGATTTAACTGGTAATTCGAACCCGCCAATTTGAACCGTGTCCCTTGCTTCTCTTGGGAGCAAAGGGGCTGGAGAGTGTAACCTCAGAGTTTCTTTCACCACCAATTTCAAGTAGTCCATTTTTTGAACATCTCTTTCTTCAATAACTTTGCTTTTCTTTCCTTCAAATTGGAGGACTAACTGTCTCACTTCAGCTTGAGCCCTCTTCATGACTCTTGGGTTTCTCATCAACTCTGACATTACCCATTCTAAGGTAGTAGCTGAAGTCTCGCTTCCTGCACCGAAGATGTCCTGCACATAACAAATTTTTTTTTACTGAGTTAGACCGTAAGGACGACATTGGTGTGTGGAGCAAAATGCGTAGCATGACAATAATTCATTTTCAATGTGCGGGACCAAAATCATGAGTTTCAAAAACGTAAGCAACCATTTGTGATAAAACCCCTTCATATATTTTTATAAAGTGATGAGTGATGTCTGCAGTACAACAAAGCAAGCCTACATTACTCACTAGAATGATATCTTTGATTTGATTGGTTGTCAAGCTGAACTCCGCCTTATTGGACTCCTTAAGTTTTAGAAAGACGTCAACAAAATTTCCCTCCTCCCCCTCCTCCTCCTCTGCTTTGTCATTGCCTGCTGTAGTACTAGTATTACTGATCTTCAAGTCCTTTTTGGATCGTTTGATCTTATGATCGTTGATGATATTTTCGAGAATCGTACCGAGCTTGCTTTTTACATCTTTCATAGCAGCGATCGACCCAGTAATGAACCCAAGAAAACTGAGTGAAGGAAACAAATCAGGAAGATCAAACCCACTAGCAAGTTTGGATGATTCGTCTAGTAGCGAAAGGAACTCCTTTTGGTCTTTGCATTTTTTCCCAAATGCCGCCTTTGACACTACGTCATTTACGAAGCTGCAGCACCTGTCACTAAAATTGATGGCAAGTCCCTTGTGAGACATTGAGCCAATGGACTCCATAAGATTCCGAACCTCTTCTTCTCTTACGGATCTGAAAGACTGCACATGTTTGGCGCTTAGTAGCTCGAAAATGCAAATCTTTCTCAGCGATCTCCATAAATCTCCATAAGGAGCAAAGATAATACCTCCTTGACCAAAAGACATAACCTCTGCCGCCAAAACAATAGGCCTCTGCGCAAATGCAAGCTCATGTGTCTTCAACACCTCCCGGGCAGCTTTGGCAGATGAAATAATCACGGCCTCTAATTGACCCAGTTTAAGGTGCATGATGGGTCCATGTTTCTTGGCCAAGTCTCTCAATGTGTGGTGTGGCAGTGGACCGACCATTTGATGCAAGTTTCCAATAATCGGCAGCTTCCATGGCCCTGGGGGTAACTTCAGGCCTCTGGCTCTGGATCGCTTCCAAAATATCACCAGGATGCAGAGAAGGAGAGAAGTGAAAAAAGAAAAATAGGGCGTTTCGACAATTAGAAACATAATTTGATTCAGATAAGCTGTGGTCACTTTCATCATAAGACTTTGGGGTATTTACTTGCAAATCAAAGCTCTTAAATTTGGATCGATATAATGAAAGTGCTAAGATCTTCTCTACTTAAATACTTTTTTTTATTGGAACATAAAAATAAAAATAATCATGCGGAGTGCAACTGTGGAACAACAAAATAAAATAAATGCATTTGGAGTGCGATGTGCAAAGCAAGTTCATAAAATATTCCACAATAATGCAGGATACATTTTTCAAACAAGATGCATGTATTCTAGCAGGATGCTTAAATTATCAATATGAAACTAGTCCCAATTTTGGACGAGATACAAATTCTAGAACCCCCTCCCCAACTAATATATATATATTTTTTTTTGAGTGAGATTGTAACATCGCTACTCTCTGTTACTCTATTCAAATATATTAAAGTATTTAGGGATAAATTATAGGCCTAGTGGTTGAAAATGAATTCTTGGTTCATATTATGCTCGGCACGTTCTGGGATCAATTCTGGTGTTAGTGAATCACACGATAGTGGTTAGGAGGATGTTGAAATGTCTCTATGAGCCTTTCCGATTCCCGAATGGGCATATTGCCATGACGAAGCCACCAACTGATCCCCTTTAAAAAAAAAAAAAACCATATTAAAGTGTTTTATTCATCAATATTTTACCTAAAGTACCATTATACAGTCTTTCTTCACTTACGTTGTAACACACAAATTAAATATATATCTTGCACATATTCAAGTGTCACCCAATTATATATTGATCAATTTTAATGTGATCAATTGATTGGTATTCAAATTTGGTAATAAGTCTAACATTCTTTTGTTAATATAGTTTAGTAAGAATAATAAATATATAATTTTAGAGTTGGTTTTGACTTTGCTAATAATAATGTACAAATGGAGCTTACATGATATTTTTCCTAAAAAATTGTCAGTATAAGCATATTTATAGATTACATGTGCCTATCATAAAAATTAAAAAAAGAGACAAGATTTCTTTCTTTTCTTTGTGGGCCTTTCATGTTGATTAAGTGGAGGTTTAAATTTGAACTGAGGTTTTTTTTTAGAAACGCTTTTAAAATGAATGAACACGTTTTTAGATAAATGTTTTTGGGTTCTAAAAACAATTCAAGTGTTTTTCCACATTTTACTAAGGATTGATTTCAAAAACATTGTCATCAAAAGCTCTTTCAATCATTTTAAAAGTAATTCCAAACGAATTTCTAACTGTCACATGTAGTTTCATTCAATTATCTACATAAAATGACTATTCATATGCAAGAACTAGAAAAAACATCGGTTTGAATCATGATCAATGAATATGATGTTGGGGAAAAGATAGGGAAATTCAAAGATTCACTTACCAATCAAGTGGAGTCGGAGTAGGTAGGTGCCATGGGCCCGCTGTAATGCTAAATGCTATAGTGACCGCCATCACCAGACCTGAGACAATTGTCGTCGACAAACAATCTGCATTTGGGCATAGCTGCTCAGTATTTGGCTTTGGGTAGGTACATCATACTGTAAGATTTTCTGATCTTAATAATTCACATACCTTAAGCCTTACGGGAAGGCTTTGTTATATACACTACAATATACAACTTTACAATTTTAAAAGACAAGGACTGCACTCCACACATGCAGCAGCTCATTAACAGCACACCATAGCACTCGGAGCAATAGCACAGCAATAATAAAAATGTCTTCCCTGCTGTCCATGAGTCAGCATTCACATGTCCTCTTGCTCTCTTTCCTTTATGACAATGATGACTGTAGTTGTAATGATGGCAGCCACTTAGCAAGACTCGGACTTGGTTTAACAGCCCCCCGCAAGCTGACAGGAGGAGAAACAACTGGAAGCTTGGAAACAAGATGCTTGAACCGTGAAGAGGACAATCCTTTTGTAAACAGATCAGCAATCTGGTCTTGAGAACATATGAAATTCACAAATAACTCTTGACGAACCACTTTCTCACGAACATAATGATAATCCACCTCCAAGTGTTTGGTACGGGAGTGAAAAACTGGATTTGAAGCAAGGGCAATGGAGGAAACATTGTCACACCAGATTGTTGGTCTATCAAGATGCAAGTGTAAGTCACGAAATAGAGAGCGGAACCATGATACTTCTGCAGCAGTATAAGCAAGCTGCCGATATTCAGCTTCGGAACTTGACCTACTGACAGTTTTCTGCTTTTTCGAACTCCAAGACACTAGATTGGACCCTAAGTAAATGCAAAAACCACCTGTGGAATGCCGTGTATCAGGATTCCCAGCGTAATCAGCATCAGAATATGCTGTAAGTTGTGCAGTACCAGGTTTATACACAAGACCATGATTGTGTGTGGCTTTAACATATCGAAGGATCCGCTTAACTGCCATCCAGTGAGTATTCTTTGGAGAGTGCATGAACTGACAAACCTGGTTTACAGCATAGGAGAGATCTGGTCGCGTGATAGTTAAATACTGAAGTGCTCCAACAACACTTCGATACATCTCGGAATTGTCATGTGGCTCACCAGTGTAAGCACTGAGTTTCTGTCCGCAGGAAACAGGAGTGGAAATTGGTTTAGCATCCAAAAACTTTGTACGCTGAAGCAAGTCCACAGCATACTTGGCCTGATTCAAATGCATTTGATCACCACAATAGGTTACTTCGACACCCAGAAAATAATGAAGAGGCCCCAAGTCCTTCATTGAAAACAAAGTGCCCAGTTTACATATCAAGCTAGACATGTGGCGAGTACTGTTCCCTGTCAACAATATATCATCTACGTAGATCAATAAAATCAAGTAGACACCAGAGTTATTGAAAACAAATAAACTGTAATCACACGTGGATGCCTGAAACCCTAATTGAAGCAAAAACTCTGAAAAACGTTGAAACCAGGCTCGCGGAGCTTGTTTCAACCCGTATATACTCCTTTGCAATTTGCAGACATGTGTTGGATGCTGCTCATCAATGAAACCTGCAGGTTGTCGCATATAGACTTCCTCCTTCAGAAATCCATGCAAGAAGGCATTTTGTACATCTAATTGCCTGATATGCCATTTTTTTGAAACTGCCAAACTAAGAACCAGGCGTATGGTGCTGTGCTTGACCACAGGACTAAAGGTCTCGGTGTAATCAAGTCCAGGCTGTTGATGAAATCCATTGGCGACTAACCTCGCCTTGTGCCTTTCTACAGAGCCATCCGCCCGGCGTTTGATTTTAAAGACCCATTTGTTTGGCAGCACATTCATTTTTGAATGATAAGGAACAAGCTCCCACGTGCCACAGTGCTGCAATGCATTAAATTCGAGAACCATGGCCTCCCTCCATTTGTGGTGTTTGACTGCCTGACTAAAACAGGTTGGTTCAACGAAAGAAAGATCAGTAGAGACATGCATAGCATATTTAGGATTAGGTTTTTGTATTCCAGACTGTGAGCGAGTCATCATGCGCGGCCTTATGGAAGCACGATCATGGTCTGAAGGTGGCAGAGAATGAGGCGGGAGTGACACAACAACTGGGACTTGCTCATTTAAAATTTGGTTCGTGGAACTAGGGTCAGGAAAAGATAAGGTGGTTTGAGGGTTGGAAGGAGCAGATAACATGGGAGAGTGAGGAAGGGTAGGGTATTCAGGATTTTGCGGGTTGGTTGTGGTGATGTTTGGCTGGGATGGGGATGCTAAAGGAGGGATAGGATTCAGCAAAGAGAGAGAAGTATCTGTCGAAAGTATAGGAAATGTGAACAAAAGATTAGGAGAAGCAAAACTACCTGTGTTATCAACGTTTTCCCGCAAGGATGTGAGTTCCTTAAATGGAAATGAGTCCTCATCGAATAGGACATGGCGAGACAAATAGATTCGTCTCGTGGACAGGTCCAAACATTTATACCCTTGATGATTCAGTGAGTAGCCTAAAAATACACATGGTTTGGACTTGGGTTGAAGTTTATTTTGTGCATAAGGTACAAGCCACGGAAAACACTTACAACCAAACACCTTTAAGGTTTCATAGTTTGGAGGTTTTTCAAATAATGTCTCATAGGGCGAGTTATGAGACAGAACTCGAGTTGGCAATCGATTAATTAAATAAGTTGCTGTTGAACATGCATCAAACCAATATTTGTTTGGAAGGGAAGAGTGAGAAAGCAAGACAATACTTGTTTCGACAATATGTCGATGTTTTCTTTCTGCTAGGCCATTTTGCTCGGGGTGTTTTGGACACGAAAACCGTTGAGAAATGCCATTTGTTGCAAGAAACTGTTGAAAACTTCGACTTTTGTACTCACCTCCTTCATCACATTGAAGGGTTTTGATTGAGGTATTAAACAAATTTTCGACCTTAGCTTTAAATTGAACAAATATTTCAAACACTTCAGACTTATTTTTCATGGGAAAAATCCAAGAGTACCTGGAATAATCGTCCACAAACAAAACATAATATCGAAAACCTTCAGTTGAAATAACTGGAGAACACCAAACATCGGAATGTAAAAGTTGTAAGGGAAGTTGGGAAACAGACTCAGAAGTACTAAACGGTAGCTTAGTACTTTTTCCTAAAGGACACGAATGACAAAACGTTACATCCGCAGTACCATGAATGGGTACTTGTTTGTTGGAAATTAAAAACTTGATAACTGACGACGCAGGATGACCAAGACGTGAATGCCATTTTTGAGCCGAGACTCGAATGCCTAGACACACTGAAATAGGGTTATGGAACTGTCCACTGCCACCAAAAAATGGGTATAAGCCATTCTCACATCGCCCGCGGAAAAGCGTCCTCCGGGTCTTGAGGTCCTTAACAAGAAAGAAATGAGGAAAGATGAGTAAATAGCAATTATTGTCTAGGGTAAAACGGTGTGCAGAAATGATGTTTGTAGAAGCAGTGGGGCAGCGTAAAATATTTTGCAATTTAAATGAGCAAGATTGTGTTTGTAGTTGATTCGAACCCATGTGAGAGATAGAAATGCCAGTATCATTACCTACACCACCCACATTCTGATTACCATTATACTCTTGTGGGTTTACCAGATTCTGGATGTCTGGAGTTACATGAGCATTAGCACCGGTGTCCAAAAGCCACAGTCCATTATTCTGCCGATTGAGAGGAACCGAAGATGTTGCCATGGCAGTAAGCTGCTTTGCTGGAATTCTCCCTTCATAGGCTGCATTCATTCTTTGATAGCAATCTAGGGCAGGATGCCCTTGTTTTCCACATATCTGGCATGTGAGTCGTTCTCCTGTGGGAGTAATTTTCTCACCATTGTATGCCGAGTTTGTCCTTTGAGTATTGGTGCGAGGAAAGAACCCCCGTGGATTGATCGCACCACCACCACGTGTGGTCTGAAAAGCGCCACGTCCAGTTCCACGAAGTCGTCCACCACGACCTCTGGTAGTGACAAAAGCATGCACCGGAGCAGCCTCCACAGACAGAACATTCTGTGCAGCCATGCGTCTCTCGGTAGTCAGAAGGAGGGCCTCAAGTGTAGGATACGCGATTGGAGTATCACGTGCTTGAGCAGCACTCACTGTCATTTCATAGGCAGGGCCCAAATTGTTCAAGATAATCTGGACCAGTTCATCATCATTCACGGGGTTGCCAGCTAGGGCAAGGTTATCAGTAATCGAGTTCATTCGATCAAGATAATCAGCAATAGACATGTCACCTTTCTTAGTTTGCATCAGTTCATTGCGAAGAAACAAAATACGGTTTTGGGACGTAGAAGCATACCGTTGCTCTAGAGCCTCCCAGGTATCATGGGAGGACCTCTTGCTGGCGACAGCGGATAACACAGATGGTGTGAGAGAGCCATTGATCCAGCTTAGTATCAGTTGATCATGCTGCACCCAGATTGTGTAGGCAGGGTTGACAGCAGCAGCACCAGGAAGATGTTTGGGTGGACAGATGATGGACCCATCAACATATCCCATCAGGTTACGACTCTTGAGGATTGGAAGGATCTGAGCCAACCACAAAGGATAGTTGGTTCGATCTAGTTTTATGTTGACAAGCGTAGTCATAGAGGAGAAAGGATTCATAGTAGGGTTGGAAGTTGCAGCGCCGTTGGTGGTATCAGCCATGGAGAAGAAAAAAAAAAATCTAAGTCGTTAGACTGCTAGGGCTCTTGATACCATGTAAGATTTTCTGATCTTAATAATTCACATACCTTAAGCCTTACGGGAAGGCTTTGTTATATACACTACAATATACAACTTTACAATTTTAAAAGACAAGGACTGCACTCCACACATGCAGCAGCTCATTAACAGCACACCATAGCACTCGGAGCAATAGCACAGCAATAATAAAAATGTCTTCCCTGCTGTCCATGAGTCAGCATTCACATGTCCTCTTGCTCTCTTTCCTTTATGACAATGATGACTGTAGTTGTAATGATGGCAGCCACTTAGCAAGACTCGGACTTGGTTTAACACATACATACTCTATAACGCTAACCGTCATAGCCCCATGTACTATGATGTTGGAGTTTGCAGAAGCTTGTGACATAACAGATGCAGAACCGAGTTACAAGAACGAGCTAGGTGAGCAAAGAAAGGCCAACAGAAAGGTGTTGGAGCTAACAATACCATAATTCCCGGTTGCAAATTGCAAGAGAGTACATCTAAAGGATTCTCAACATACCAAGTAGAAAAATTAGTTACAATTAAGAGTAGAATATAGTCGACTCGCAACTAATCAACACAGATTCTGATTTAGAAAATTCAGTTTATGAGTTCATGCAAAGCTACCTGCAATTCTTGACCTATATGTATCTGGAGTACACCATCAAAGCTACTTGCAACCCTTAACCTACCTTACACTGCGATTAATGAACTTTTCCGATCATTTGATTGCTTAAGTTGCATTGATTAGTGATTCTCTAACATTGTTTAGGTCATTAACTAATATATGATCAGAAATTAGCATCAGATTAACCATTCTTTGATATGTGACTCGAAGTAGCACCATTGGTTTATCAAATTCAGCATATGAGTGTCAAATGCCAATGCATGAATGAGACCATCACTGCATATGGTCTAATATCCTAATGGATAGAGTACTGGATTTCTACTCTTGTCGTGCGTTCATGTTCGAAATTCTCTCATTCCTTGAATTATTGCAATAGTTTCAAACTCTCCCCTATTCTTACCATCAGCAAAGCTATTTCCAATTCTTAATTTATCTAATCGCACCTCTTTATATACATATACATATCTATATATATATATATATATATATATATATATATATACACACACATATCTATATACATATATATATATATATATATATATATATATATATATGTATGCATAATACCTCGTACCTTGGTGCCACGCTGTCGTTCATGAGTCAGCCTCAGCGGCCCGGTCATTGGAAATCTCGACGGCGAGCCTTGCTAGCATTCCTAGCTCCTTTCTTGCTTGCAATTAGAATTGTCAAGGAAATGTGTGTGGCGAACCCAAATCCCCATGGAAGAAGGATGACGATGAGCTTGAGACTGATGAAGCTCATAGAGAGATGCCACCGCCATCATAAACAAAACAATAGAAATATGTATGAATTTGGGAAATTCAAATTCTTGCTTCCCCTTATATTGGGCCTTGAGTTTTCTAAACTAGTCTATTGGGCCATTGGGCTTCCTTTTTCCGGGTTTATATTTAAATAATTGATTTGAAGACCATTTTTTTTCTTTTTCTAATAACTCTTCAACTGATAATTATTAAGAGTAATGTTAGGTTGACTAATTTTATAAATTATATGACGAATCATCAATAGAAAATAATCACGTTAATCAACACTTAAATACTAATTCAATTATCAACAACCACGTCATCTAATTTACAAAATATGATTTAAAGAGATAGTCTCTCTAGCATTACCCAATTATTAATTAACCACTCTAATAAAAGAGGTAAATTTCAGTAGAGATGTCTCACTGTAAACTTGAGCATGTTTGTTTGTAACAATGTTTAATCACTCACTTGATTAGGCTGTCCTAATCAAGTGTTTCTTCGTATCAAATTCAGTTTAGAAAACTTAAAGACACAAGTTTTCATATTACACAAGTGGAGATATAATGTCTCACATTAGTTAAAATCAAACAAGACCTGACTGTTTAACAGTTGATTGAGTTTATACTATTCGAGAGTGAAACCAATCCAAATTGTCAGACTAGCGCTTATTGATGAATATTTATTCATATATATTATGAATAACAAGTCCAAATTCAGCACATATTTTGAATAATTAAAATATTATCTATTGGATTCCCATAATCTTTAAACTATTTTTAATGGAGTACTTAAGTTTAACGTGATCATTTTTCTATTTGTTTGACTAATTAACCGAACAATTAGCAGATTTAGTCAAGATTTGAGTACGATCGTGATCGCATCATCGACCGATAGCTTTAACATTGTTAATGTGTAAAATCTTGAGGCCGAGCCGACTTTGGCCAATGGTTCCTGGCGCCGACACCGATCGTACTCAAACCAAATGCATGTCTTATTCATCGTCTCGGGCAATCGCTATGGACAACAAATTTTAGAAGAAGAAGAGTAGCAATAGAGTAGTAATATGGAGGGGGATTTTGGAACTTCCGACAAATTGAATATTAGAAAGACATCTTGGTCTCAGTAGTTTGGGAAAAAATTCCTTTGCCAAACTTAGCCCAAGGCTCTGAAAAGTGAGCAATATAGCCAATAAAAAGATGGTGTGTCATCAACGTACGAAGTAACATTTACTAAAAGAACATATACAAGTACATATATCTGTACATATCTGAATAACAAGTTTACATCTTAGGAATGACAAACAATAACAAAGTTTTATCTTACTATGTCCTAGAGCCGACACCACTCAACACTGCATTAATCATGCCTTATTATGCAATTACTAAATGAAAAGAAGCATTAGATTCAAACAATCTGCAAACTGCAGGAATGAAAATCGTTGCAATTGAAAATATAGGAAGAGAGTAGGACCTTGTGGAGACTGATGGGACTGAAAACATGTTTTAGCTTGTCAATGGTGTTGGTTTTGTTGGCCATTAATGGCAACAAAACGTCAAGTCACTCTGACTCATCGACTGAAGTAAAATGTGGGGTGGCAATTAGGTACAACGTATTCTCTCTCTTACAGACCCCTCCAAAGCTCTCCGTCATGTCAAGTTCGTCTGGATTCATCCCATTCGCTAGTTTCCAATCGAAGCAGTAGAGCAATTCAGCAAGAGCAAGTTCAACCATGGTAACACCAAATGACATACCTGGACACATTCTTCTGCCGGCCCCAAACGGAGTGAACTCAAAGTCAAAACCCTTAAAGTCAACAGAAGAACCATGAAATCTCTCTGGCTTAAAACACTCAGCATCTGCCCCCCATATATCTGGGTCTCTTCCTATTGCCCATGCATTAATAATTACTTTTGATTTAACTTGTACTTCGAATCCGCCAATTTGAACCGTGTCCCTTGCTTCTCTTGGGAGCAAAGGGGCTGGAGAGTGTAACCTCAGAATTTCTTATACCACCGATTTCAAGTAGTCCATTTTTTTAACATCTCTTTCTTCAATAACTTTGTTTTTGTTTCCTTCCGATTGGAGGACTAACTGTCTCACTTCAACTTGAGCCCTCCTCATGATTCTTGGGCTTCTCATCAACCCTGACATTGCCCATTCTAAGGTAGTAGCTGAAGTCTCGCTTCCTGCAGAGAACATGTCCTGCACATAACAATTTTTTTTTCACTAAGTTAGACCGTAAGAATGACATTGATGTGTGGGACAAAATGTGCAGCATAATAATAATTGATTTTCAATTTGTGAAACCAAAATCATGAGTTTCGAAAACATGAGCAACCATTTGTGATAGAACCCTTTCGTATGTTTTTTATAAAATGATGAGTGACGACGAAGATAAAATGTCTGCAGTACAACAAAGTAAGCCTACATTACTCACCATAATCATATCTTTGATATGATTAGTTGTGAAATTGAACTCCACCTTGTTGGACTCTTTAAGTTTTAGAAGTACGTCAACAAAATTTTCCTCCTCCTCCAGCGCTTTGTCATTGCTTTTGATTTTATGATCGTTGATGATACGTTCGAGAATCGTGTTGAGCTTGCTTTGTATGTCTTTGAGAGCAGGGATCGACCCAGTAATGAAACCAAGAAAACTGAGTGAAGGAAACAAATCAGGAATATCAAACCCACTAGCAAGTTTGTTTACTTCGTCTAGTAGCGAAAGGAACTCCTTTTGGTCTTTGCATTTTTTCCCAAATGCTGCCTTCGACACTACGCCACTCGTGAAGCTGCAGCACCTGTCCCTAAAATTGATGGCAAGCCCCTCGTGAGACATTGAGCCAATGGACTCAATAAGATTCCATACCTCTTCTTCTCTTACGGATCTGAAAGACTGCACACGTGTCGCGCTCAGTAGCTCGAAAACACAAATCTTTCTCAGTGATCTCCATAAATCTCCATAAGGAGCAAAGATAGAACTTGATTGACCAAAAGATATAACCTCTGCAGCCCAAACCTTAGGCCTCTGCGCAAATGTAAGCTCATGTGTCTTCAAGACCTCCCGGGCACCTTTGGCAGATGAAATAATCACGGCGTCTAATTGACCGAGTTTAAGGTACATGATGGGTCCATGTTTCTTGGCTAAATCTCTCAGTGTGTGGTGTGGCAGCCGACCGATCATTTGATGCAAGTTTCCAATAACAGGCAGCTTCCATGGCCCAGGGGGTGACTTTAGGCCTCCGGCTCTGGATTGCTTCCAAAAAATCACCAGGATGCAGA
This sequence comes from Pyrus communis, assembly GCF_963583255.1. Classification (NCBI taxonomy): domain Eukaryota; kingdom Viridiplantae; phylum Streptophyta; class Magnoliopsida; order Rosales; family Rosaceae; genus Pyrus; species Pyrus communis. Next base: position 26,390,806 of record NC_084813.1, on the reverse strand, counting down.
CAAGGAGAGAAGTGAAAAAAGGAAAATAGGGCGTTTCGTCAATTAGAAACATAATTTGATCCAGATAAGCTGTGATCAATTTCATCATAAGACTATGGAGTGTAAATGTGCAAAGCAAGTTCTTAAAATATCACATAATAATGCATGAGAGATTTTCAACCAAAATGCTTAAGTTAGCCTGTACAATTTTCTATTTGTCAACGTTTCATAATGAATTTTTATGGATCCCCCTCCCCAACTAATAAGCAAAACCTTTGGAGTGAGGTTGTAACAAGACCACTCGCTGTTAGCTCTACTCAATTATATTTAGTGTTTATTCATCAATATTTTACCTAATTGTATAAGTATAAAATCGTTGTCCGCTTACGTTGTAACACACAAATTAGATATATAGCTTGCACACAATCAAGTGTCAATCAATAATTGATCAATTTTAATGTGATCAAATTAATTAGGCAACTGACTTGTTTGTCCATAACCACAAGTTTAGTAATAAGTCTAACATCTTTGGTTAATATATTTGTGAATATATTCAATATATATATATATATATATATATTTGTGAATAATAATGTATAAAATGAGCTTATCTAATATGATTTTTCCCTAAAAAATTGTCACTATCTGCATATTTATAGATTATTTGCCCTTCCACCAACACTCCAAACTTGTTTTCAAGAACCTTTTTTCACACTAATACAGTATGATGCATGGCATCTTTCATGTAAATAAAATTAAGCGTAGTGACATTCTAAGATTCAAACAGTCCACTCTATTTAATGGAATAAGGCTTTATTATTGTTATTTCATTTGGATTAAGTAGTGGTTTACATTTTGAACTAGTTGTCACATGTAGTCTCATTCTATTACCTACATGAACTGACTATTCATATTCAACAACTATAAAAAAACATCGGTTGGAATCATGATCGATGAATATGTTATCATGATCATTTTTGTATTTGTCTGCCTAACAAACCAAATAATTATCGGATTCAGTGCAAATTAAGTATGATCGCGATCACATCATTGACTTAAAGTGTAATTATAAATATTTTACTTAAAACATAATTATAAAGTCTTTCTTCATGTATTGTAGCACACAAGTTAAATATATAACTTGCACATATTCAATTGCCACCCAATAATTGATTAATTTTTAATGTGATCAATTGATTGGTATTCAAATTAGGCAATTGACTTGTTTGTCCATATTCTATAACCACAAGTTTGGTAATAAGTCTTAACATTTCTTTGTCAATAAATTCTAGTAAGATTAATATATATATATATATATATGTATATATTAGAGTTGGTTTTGACTTGTGAATAAAAATGTTTAAAATTAGCTTTTCTATCATTATTTTTCCCTAAAAAATTGTCAGTATCTGCATATTTATAGATTACATGTGCCAATCATAATAAAAAGAGACTCATTACCAAACTTGTGGTTGTGACATCCCACATCATCCGAGGAAGTGATTCTTAAATGTATATTCTCATTCCTACCTAGCATAAGGCCTTTTGGGAGCTCACTGGTTTCGGGTTCCATGGGAACTCCTAAGTTAAGCGAGAAGGGGGCTAGAGCAATCCCATGATGGGTGATCCACTGAGAGATTACTCGTGAGCTCCCAAAAACAAAACCGTGAGGGAATGGTAAGCCCAAAGCGGACAATATCGTGCTACGGTGGTGGAGCGGGCCCGGGAAGTGGTCCTCCCCGGGCCGGGATGTGACTGTGGTTATGTGGATTGAGTGGAGGTTTAATTATCTTTTCATTTTGGGCGTTTCATGTTGATTAAGTTGAGGTTTAAATTTTAAATTAGGGCTTGTTTGAAAGAATATTTAAAATGACAGAAAACGTTTTTAGAGAAAATATTTTTGGGTTTCCAAAACAGTTCAAGTGTTTTTCCATACTAAATATTATGTTCTATTATCTACATAAACTGACTATTAATATGCAAGAACTAGAAAAAACATCGGTTGGAATCATGATCAACGAATATGTTGTCGGGGAAACAGAAAGGGAAATTCAAAGCTTCACTTACCAATCAAGTGGAGTAGGAGTAGGTAGGTGCTATGGGTTTTGGGTTGCATCATGTATGCTGTAATGCTAAATGCTACAGCGACCGCCATGGCCAGACCTGATACAATTGATGTCGACAAACAATCTGCGTTGGACTAGGATGCTCTTTTTTCCTTTTTCTATCCTCTTTTATCTCCTTCTCTCATATTTTTTATTTTGTCATTCTTTTTCTATAAAAAAAACTAATATAATGCTTTGACAAGGATACAAATACGGGGATACGACAAGATGGGGATACATCAAATTTCTAAAAACGAGAACACGATATTTCAGGGATACGGCTATTAAAAATATGTATAAATAAATAAATAAATATATCCATACCACTACACAATAATATATTATAATATAAAAAATACAATAATATTATAATAATAATACAAAAAGTTAAAAACAGAAAAGCAAAAGCTTCATCAGATTGGAATGGACTATGGGGTAGTGGAATGGGTATTATAATATATTATTGTGGGTAGAGGTAATATTAGTTTCAAGTTTCATAAAAGTAAAAGGCTTCTTATGGCTGATTTGGTATTCCTGTGCTTTGAGAAAAAAGTTACTTCTGCCGTGTTGTAAGAATAAGCAGCTGTGAAATAAAGCAGCAGAGTGTTTGGTAAACTTTTTTGTAAAAGTGCTTTTGAAAAGAAAAAAAAAAAACAGTATTATAGTGTTTTGTAAATTTTTATGTAAAACAGATGTGAAAAAAAAACCGGTTTTTGAAAGCTGGGTTTTGCAGCTTCTTATTTTTGGCTTTTTTCACCCAAAACTGTGAAAAAAAACTGAAGCTGAATGTTTACCAAACACAAAAACAACTCCCATCTTTTTTATACCAGCTTTTTTCGGAATCACCTTAGTACCAAACTAAGCCTTAATCAGATTAAACTTTTAGTTTCAGTTTCAAAGATGGGTTTCAGTTTCAGTTTCAATTTCAATTTCAGTTTCAGAGATGGGTTTTGTGACTTGTCCTCGGGGAATCAGATTAAGGCTTCGAATGGGTTGAATCAGTAAAGCTGAGGAGTAAGATCAGGAAAGCATCGGATTCGAAACTATTAACAAAGTGAAAACGAAAGCTCACCACTCATCAGGAGTTGCAGACAGAGACGAAGGAGACGATGGAGCAGTTGTAGACGGAGAAGATGGAGACAACGACGCAGTTGCAGACGGAGACGATGGAACAGTTGCAGATGACGGTCAATGGTATTTGTGAAAGTCTCCCAAGCAGAGTGATTTCTGAGGTTCGAGATGTAAATCCGAATTTTTTTTTTTTTTCTGATTATCATTCGATTTTAGAGTGATTTAAGTTAGCTAAGTTCAATCAATCATGATTCTGTGTAGATTTATTATGATTATTTTTTATTTTTTTTCTTCTGATTATCCTCTTATTTTAGTTTCAAACGTATCCGAAAAGTAGGATACTCGTACCTGGATAATACAATACGCGTATCTCATCAATTCTAAACGTATCCCTTCACTCCAATATGTATCAGGCACGTATCCACGCATATCCTCCCTGTATTCGTATCCTCAACGTGTCAGATATGGAATACGGTGGCTTTCTCCCATGTCCATCGTATATAAAATGTTGACGTGGATTAATTGTGACTATTTAAATAGGAGGGGAGAAAAAAAAAGAAGGAAGAGAATCCATCTCCATCTGCATTTGGGGGACATAGCTGCTCAGTACTTGGCTTTGGGTAGGTACATCATACATACTTTATAATGCTAATAGGCACAGCACCATGTACTATGATGTTGAAGTTTGCAGAAGCTTGTGACATAACTGATGCAGAACCGAGTTACAAGAACGAGTGAGATGAGCTAAGAAAAGACAACAGAAAGGTGTTGGAGATAACCAAGTAGAAAATGGTTACACAAATGAGAGTCGAGAATGGTCGACTCGCAACTAAATTAACACAGAATTCTGAATTAGAAAATTCAGTTTATGAGTGTGTGAATGAAAGAGACCATCATCGAAGCTACTTGCAATTCTTGATTTATGTATAAATATATAGGTAAATTGTCAATTTAGTCTTTGAATTATTACCTGAATGAAAATTAAGTCCTTAAATTATTTTTTTTCAGAAAAATCAATCATTGAATTATAAAAATCCGTCAATTACATCCGTAATATTAGATTCGAAATTACTAATTTTAATTTTCCGTTAATTTAAGTCAGGAGTTACTTGCATGTGATACATATTAGAGGGTAGATTGGTAATTTTCCATAAAGAAATAGTGTATCAAGTTAACTTTGGAGGGTAAATTAGACATTAGATTTGCAACCTATATGTAATGTTCAGGGTTTATAGGCGACAAAATGACATCTATGCTCTAAAATGTGTTAAGTGACTTAAGTTGATGAAAAACTGGATAAAATAACTTTGAATATAATAGTAATGATGAAATTAGCAATTTTTAATGAATTTAGGGACTTATTTTACTTAAAAAATAATTCAGGGTTCAAATTTAAAAGATTTAGTTGACCTTTTTTTTTTCTTCTTGTTTTTAATAACTCTTAAAGTGATAATTATTAAGAGCAATGCTAGGTTGACCAATTTTTAACTAATTTTGCAAACTATGTGATGTATCACCAATAAGAAATAATCATGTTAATCAGCACTTAAGTAATAATTCAATCATCAACAACCACATCATATAGTTTAAATAAATAGTCTCTCTAACCAATGGCGGATCTAAAATTCTAACATCGGGTGGTCCTAAGTAAGGTATGTTAGGCACTAGTTGGTCGGCGGGTTGGAGCTTAATGCCTATGCGACTAGACGGGCCTAGGTAGGGGCTTAAGCAAATTAAATAAGTAAATTTATTACATAACATATAAATAAATGTATTTACATTTGAAAAAATTTACTTGTATTGAAATTTTGAGTTTATTATATTAATTAAGTTTATTATTTACTTCGTCACATATACAAAATATCATAATTTTTGTTTTAGTATTTTAGTAAACTTGATGGTATGAGATGAAAGTTCAAGTGATTACGAGTTTTTAATACTTTACGAAATATTTTTCAAATGTCGTATAAATTATAATGAATTATAAAAGAAATAACGGTGTAAAATATATGATATAAAACGTATTGGTTGAGTAATACATTTTTCCTTTATTAATTAAAAAGTTAAGTTGCACAACCATTTTGGACAATTAAAAAAAAGAATAATGGAGGGTTGGTCAAATGGGAAAATGAGAGAAATTTTTTCTTCATTGTTGAAATCAAGGTCGAAGAACAACAGAGTCATAGTGGTCTTATATGTATTCCTTTTCGCCTGAAATTACATCTTTCTTCTTGGTTAGGTGGTCCTAGCACGTCCTCACAAAAGCTTATTTGGACTTCCGGGTGGTCCCAAGTCCATGCATGGATCCACTAGTGTCCCTAGCATTACTCAATTGTCCCCAGCATTACTCAATTATTAATTAATCATTCGGATAAAGGATGTGAATTTGTGTATAGATATCTCACCAGCTCAAAAGTGTAAATTTGAGCATGTGCTCTTGTAAGAGTGTCTAAGCATTCACCTAATTAGGCTGTCCTACCTAAGTTTTTCTTCATATCAAATTCAATTTAAAAAACTTAAGACGCAAATTTTCATATTACACAAGTGGAGATAGATTTACCAAAATGTCTCATACTAGCTAAATCAAACTGGACCGCACCGTTTAATAGTTGATTGATTTGATTGTATTCGAGAGTACCAATCCAAATCGTCCAACTAGCGCCCGCCCTAGAGTATTAATACCATCTCTAACTTTTTGATGAATATTTACTCATATATTATGAATAATTAGTCCAAATTTAGCACACATTTTGAATAAGTAAAATACATTATCTATCAGCAAGATACCAAGAATCTTTAAACTATTTTGAATATTGGAAAGACAAGTACCGACATCAATAAGGATTAGTACGTATCATCAACGTACTAAGTAACATTCATCAAAAGAACACATACAAGTACATATATTATTGATCTGAATAATACATCTTCCAGACACATATTATACATTAATCATGGCTTATTACGCAAGTGCTAAATGAAAAGACCAGAAGAGCGCCCTAAAGCATTACATTTAAACAATCTGCAAACTGCAGGGATGAAAATCGTTGCACTCGAAAATATGGGAACGAAAGTGGGACATTACGAAGAGTGATGGGACTGAAAACGTGTTTTAGCCTGTAAAAGAGGGAATACACAAGTGAATGAACAATTGATACATGATACACCAGAATGGAGTTGAGTTATTGGTCATTCATGGCGACAAAACGCCAAGTCACTCTGACTTACAGAGTTAGGTAAAGTGTGGGGTGGCAATTACGTACAACGCATTCTTTCTCCTACAGCTCAGTCCAAACCTCTCCGCCATGTCAAGTTCATCTAGATTCATCCCATTCGCTAGTTTCCAATTGAAGCGGTTGAGCAATTCAGCAAGAACAAGTTCAATCGTGGTAACACCAAAGGACATGCCTGGACATATTCTTCTGCCGGCCCCAAACGGAATGAACTCAAAGTCAAAACCCTTAAAGTCAACGGAAGAGCCATGAAACCTCTCTGGCTTAAAACACTCAGCATCTGCTCCCTACATCTTTGGGTCTCTTCCTATTGCACATAGATTAATAATTACTTTTGATTTAACTGGTACATTGAATCCGCTAATTTGAACTGTGTCCCTTGCTTGTCTTGGGAGAAAAGGGGCTGGAGAGCGTAACCTCAGAGTCTCCTTCACCACTGATTTCAAGTAGTCCATTTTTAGAACATCTCTTTCTTCAGTAACTTTGTTTTTTCTTTCCTTCAAATTGGAGGACTAATAGAACTTTTACGGAATGTTTCTTGTATTACTTATTCTGAAATATATATATGTACAATCTACGTTCCACAAGGAAACAAAAGCTTTAATACAAACCTACTTAAAAAAGACTCCTATTATTTACATTCCTTTTTTCCTAATATTGACTCATGATCAACACTCCCCCTGAAGTTGGTGCATAGATATCACATATGCCCAACTTGACAAGTGAGTCATCAAACTCTCGACTACATACTGCATGAGTTAGAACATCTGCAAGTTGCTCATCTGAATTCACAAACGGGATTGATACAATCTTCCTTTCAAGTTTCTCTTTAATAAAATGTCGATCAACTTCCACATGTTTTGTTCTATCATGCTGTACCGGATTATCAGCTATATCTCTCGCTGACTTATTATCACAGTATAGTCTCATGGTCTCCTTTGGCTTGAACCCAAGCCCCTCAAGAAGTTTTCGAAGCCAGAGAAGCTCACAAATGCCGTGAGCCATCCCTCGAAACTCGGCTTCAGCTAAGGATCTTGATACTACCTTCTGTTTTTTACTTCTCCATGTGACTAAATTGCCTCCTACAAAAGTAAAATATCCCGAAGTAGACCGTCTGTCACCTATACTTCCTACCCAATCAGCATCCATGAACCCCTCAATCCTTAAATGTCCATGCTTCCAATAGAGAACTCCTTTTCCAGGTGCAGACTTTAAATAAGCTAAGATACGCATAACAGCAGCCATATGATCTTCACTCGGTGAATGCATAAATTGACTTACTACACTTACTGCATAGGCAATATCTGGTCGTGTATGAGCTAAATAAATTAGTCTCCCTACAAGTCTCTGATATCTCCCCTTATCAACCGATTTCTGATTCGGATCCAAACATAGATGATGTTTTTCAACAATAGGAGTATCAACTGGCTTACATCCCAGCATACCAGTTTCTTTTAACAAATCCAAAACATACTTACGTTGTGACAAGAAAATACCTTTCGACGATCGAGCAACTTCGACTCCAAGAAAATACTTCAAATCCCCTAGGTTCTTCATTTCAAACTCAGCCGCAAGATTTCTCTGCAGCCTTGAAATCTCATCACAATCATCCCCAGTAATAATCATGTCATCTACATAGATGATTAAGGCCGTCACTTTTTCCTGTCTCCGTTTGACAAACAATGTATGATCAAAATGACTTTGGTAATACCCAATCTTTTTCATAACTTGAGTAAACCTATCAAACCATGCACGAGGCGATTGCTTAAGCCCATAAAGAGACTTACGCAACCGACATACTCCGGTACTTCTACCAGCACTGTACCCAGAAGGAAAATCCATATATACTTCTTCCTCCAAGTTCCCATGAAGAAAGACATTTTTCACATCAAACTGTTTTAATGGCCAGTTCATATTAGCAGCTAAAGATATCAGAACTCGTACCGTATTCATCTTGGCAACCGGAGAGAACGTTTCTTGATAATCTACACCATATGTTTGGGTGTATCCTTTAGCTACCAACCTTGCTTTGTACCTGTCGATTGATCCATTGGCTTTGTATTTGACAGTGAACACCCAACGACAGCCAACTGTTTTTTTTCCCTCTGGTAAAGACGTCACCTCCCAGGTATTATTCTTCTGTAGCGCCAACATTTCTTCATCCATTGCATTTGCCCATTTTTGATCCTTTATAGCCTCATCCACATGGGTTGGTACTCGAGTAGCCTCCATATTGTCCACCAAAGTCTTGCGCTCTGGTGCAAGACCATTGCATGAGACATAGTTGGCTATTGGATACTTCACTTTGCCTTCCGGAGAAAACCTGTTAGGAGGCACACCCCGATTTTGTCTCGGTGGCAGCTTATATGTATTTACATCATTACTTGTATTCGTTACATAATCATCCACAATACTTACCTCAGGTATATCCAGAGAAGATTCATTGGGCAGCACTGTGGAGCTAGAGAGAGAGGGGGGTACATTAGTAGGCTCGTCAACAACCTGTCCTGACTGCATGCTGCTCTCGATGACTGTTGGAGATTTATCACTCTCGGGATTACTCTCATCTGGAACCGGTCCTGACTGCATGCTGCTCTCGGCAACAATTGCAGATTTATCATTCTCGGCATGTATAATCACTGCCCCATTATGCACGGCATCAACCACAAGGATTCCTTCCAAGTCCAACCATTTCAGATCATCACTAGAGCTCTCCCCCTGGGAATCTGAAGATGAAGATACGGGAGCATAAAAATACTCTGATTCAGAGAAGGTCACATCCATGGTAACATACATATGACGAGTCGCAGGGTGATAACATTTATATCCTTTTTGGTGAGAGGAGAAACCAACAAACACACAGCGAAGTGCACACGGATCCAACTTAGTGCGATGAATTTTCTGAATATGCACGTACGCCACACACCCAAAGACCCGGGGTTGGAGAGTATGAGAAGACACCACAGGAACATGTTGAGTGAGGACTTGAAACGGAGTTTGAAAATGAACCACCCGAGAGGGCATACGATTAATCACGTAGACGGCATAAGTAACAGCTTCAGGCCAAAAAACCTTAGGAACAGAAGCACCCAGAAGTAGTGCACGTGCCGTTTCTAAGAGATGGCGATTTTTCCGTTCAGCCACCCCATTTTGCTGTGGAGTATAGGGGCAAGTTGTTTCATGGAGAATGCCTTGATCACCAAGAAACTCTGACAACTCACGATTAATATATTCACCACCATTATCAGAACGAAGAACTTTAATCACAGAGAAGTATTGGGTCCGAAGCATTTGAGAAAAGTTCCGAAATACCATACCAACATCACTCTTATTTTGTAACACATATAGCCACGTCATACGAGTGCAATCATCAACAAACGTAACAAACCACTTAATCCCAGAAGAAGTAACAACCGGAGATGGTCCCCAAACATCAGAGTGCACAAGTTCAAACGGTAAAGCTCTTTTATTCATACTAGGCGGAAAAGAAGCACGATGGCTTTTAGCAAGAATGCATACTTCACAATGTAAGTCTGATTCATTTATTCCACTAAATAAACTAGGTAACATATGCCTTAAATACCCAAAAGATGCATGGCCTAACCGACAATGCAACAACCACACTGCTTGTAAATTACTAGACCGGGACGCGCGAACTGCATTTGCTCTTCCAGAAACGACGTCGTCCACGTAGTACAACCCCTCTCTCTTAGTGCCACGCCCAATTATCTCCTTGGTCTGAATATCCTGGAGTAGACAAAAAGACGGATACATTAGAACAACACAATCCAATTGGTCAGTAACCTGTGGTATGGATAATAGGTGATGAGATAAAGACGGAACAAGTAAGCAATGATGTAAGGGAAGTGACAGGGTGAGATGCACAGTGCCGGCACCACACACGGGTGCCAAAGTACCATTGGCAGTGGATATATTTTTCCGGTGAGATGTAGTCATGTATTGAAACATATTTTTATCATATGTCATATGATCCGTTGCCCCAGAGTCCAGAATCCAACCTGTATGGTGCTGTTTCTCGGAGACTAAGAGAACATGTCCCATGGTACCTGTGTCGGACGACGAGGCACCCTGAGTACGAGTCAACAAATTCTGACCAGAGTCACTGGGGCTAGGCACGGCTTCCTGAACAGTGGGTGTAGCCGCAGCAAGGGAGGCACGGCCGCCACTGGACCCGGCTGCTCCACGCTCCTTGGCACGCAATTTTTTCTTTAACTCTGGGAACCAATCAGGCACTCCATGCTTAGTAAAGCATGTATCCTCAGTATGACGGGTTTGTCCACAGAAATTACACTTCAAATCATCTTTATTTTCTCGGTTGAAGGGACGAGAATTTAAAGATTGATTAGAAGAATTACTAAAACGATTTGTACCAGCCGGCCGAGAGATCATTGCCATGGACGGCAACCCTCCTTGATTGGTACTTCCACCCATCATGGTAGCATGTCGTTGAGCTTCACGTCGAACAACAGAAAACACCTCCTCAACAGAAGGTAAAGGTTGAGTACGTAAAATATCACTACGCACTTTATCAAACACATCATCCAATCCCGCCAAAAAAGCGTATACACGATCAATCTGAACTTCTTCTCGAAGCGTCTTGAGATCCACAGCACATACCATCCGGATTGGTCTCCGCTGATCTAACTCCTGCCAAACGGACTTGAGATCAGCATAATACACACCAACTGGCCGACCCTCTTGACGGAGTCTGAACGATTTAACCTTTAATTCATAAATCTGAGAAATATCTGACCCATCATAGTAGGTCCGAGCTACCTCTTCCCACACTTCTTTAGCAGTACGTAGGTGAATGAAAAAACCCATAATAGTAGGTTCCATGGAGTTGATCAACCACCCTTTTACTATTGCATTCCCTGTCTCCCACGTCTCATACTCAGCACTAGCCTCAGCCGGCTCCTTGATACTCCCAGTCACAAAGCCCTTCCTACCGCGTCCAGCGATGTGCATCTCCAAAACCTTGGACCAAAGAGGATAATTTGATCCATTTAACTTCACGGTATTGGGTATAGCAGATGCATCACTCTGAATAACGATAGGATTCACGACTTGATTATTGGTTGAGTTATTGCCCTCTAACCGCATCACGCCACTGCCTCCTGAGTCCATTCGGTGTTGCTCACCAAATCACCAAATCAACCCAACAAACAACACGATACTACATACACGCAACCACACCACACAGACAAAAAACTGTGCAGTACACACAACCACACCACACAGACAAAAACTGTGCAGGACACGGCAGAAGAAAAAAAAACTGTGCAGAGAACACAGAAACTGTGCAGGACACGGCAGAGAACACAGAAACTGTGCAGGACACGGCAGAAAAGTCCAACACACACCACACAGAAAAAAAAACTGTGCAAAGAACACAGCAGAGAAGTCCAATACAATACTACGTACACGCAACCATACCACACAGACAAAGAAACTGTGCAGAGAAGTCGGCTCACACTGTTTTCTGCAGAAAATTTGCAGAAAAAACGCAGGCACCCACGCACAGCGGAACACACTAGGGTTTCGGCCTGCTCTTGATACCAAATAGAACTTTTACGGAATGTTTCTTGTATTACTTATTCTGAAATATATATATGTACAATCTACGTTCCACAAGGAAACAAAAGCTTTAATACAAACCTACTTAAAAAAGACTCCTATTATTTACATTCCTTTTTTCCTAATATTGACTCATGATCAACAGGACTAACTGTCTCACTTCAGCTTGAACCCTCTTCATGACTCTTGGGTTTCTCATCAACTCTAACATTGCCAATTCTAAGGTAGTAGCTGAAGTCTTGCTTCCTGCACCGAAGATGTCCTGCATGTAACAAATTTTTTTTTTTAACTGAGTTAGACCGTAAGGATGACATTGGTGTGTGGAACAAAATGTGCAGCATGACAATAATTGATTTTCAATGTGCGGGACCAAAATCATGCATGAGTTTCGAAAATGCTAGCAACCATTGGTGATAAAACCCCCTTCATATATTTGTATTAACTGATGAATGAAGACGAAGATGAGATGTTTACAGTACAACAAAGCAAGCCTACATTACTCACCATAATGATATCTTTGATCTGCTTGGTTGTGAAGTTGAACTCCGCCTTATTGGACTCTTTAAGTTTTAGAAGTACGCCAACAAAATTTTCCTCATCCGCTTTGTCATTGCCTGCTGTAGTAGTACTAGCACTACTGATCTTCAAGTCCCCTTTGGATCGTTTGATCCTATGATCGTTGATGACATTTTCGAGAATCGTACCAAGCTTGCTTTGTACGTCTTTCATAGCAGGGATCGACCCAGTAATGAACCCATGGAAACAAATCAGGAAGATCAAACCCACTAGCAAGTTTGGCTGATTCGTCTAGTATCGAAAGGAACTCCTTTTGGTCTTTGCATTTC